>NW_012101444.1:342208-347136 GCF_000951045.1 Mandrillus leucophaeus
TGGATATTGTTGAAACTATTTTTGTTCTTGTCCCTCGGCTAAGGTAGAGGTGTTTTATTAGATGTTTTAATATTTCAATAGCGAACTCGTATAGTAAACGAAACAAGAGGGTTAGTAAGGGAAATCATTTGGATTATATATAATAAAGAACTCTCTGGATGGTAAAGATTATTGAATACAAGAAGAAAAGCTTCAAACTTTTTGGCCCTAAAAAATTTGCCCATGGGGTAAAAATAACAAAACTAGGAAAACACATTCCCTATAGGTTACAGAACAATGGAGGAATTAAAAGACAAATAAATTCCATTTCATAATATACTTGTCATACTTATGAAAAAGTTGACATTCTTCTCACAAGTCCCTGCATCCCTCACAAAGACAAACCCAAACAATAATTCTCTATTAAATTATACTTCCATAATCTACTATACTCAAAATGGCTGAAAAACTGGATGACTAAAATACTGAAATATTCTAAGAATTAATCAAACAGAATCACTATATTTAGCAAAATGCTCCTGTAAAATAATTTAACTATACTGGATCCCTTCAATTCCAATATTCAGAGATTCTATTATATATGCAGAAATAAGATATCTGATTATCATTTCTCCTCACAGTTTTTTTTCCTTCTTCCTCTACTGGATGATAACTTCAGGTGAATACATGCCTTATGCTTACAAGACTATTAAACAAAAGAGATCTTAGAATGTAAGTCCCAGGTATGCAGAAATCTTATCTGTCTTGCTAACTACTTTATCCCTAGCATCTAGAGTGGGGTCTGGCACATGTTAGACAAGCAGTAAATATTTGCTGATATTGAATGAATCAAGACACATAACCCCAATCATCAAGGCAATCTATTGGAAAATGACAGATGTACTTTTAATGCTAAGAACCAAAGCATGCTAACCTAATCTAAAAGATATATGGGAGATTAAAGTCATAGTTTTAAAAGTTTCATTTTAATATATGTAAAACAGATTGAAATCTAAGTATTTCCGGCTTCTAAAATTATTTTGCACTTGGTCTAAATTAAACAGTACAGAAGAATACATCAATACTCAGTTCCAGTCCATTCTCCAGTGATTTCTGTCTACTTTTGGATGTTTTTAAGCATTTAAAGATGGGTTTTAAAAAATATGTGGTCTACATCTTATAATTCTTATAATTATTAAGTTTGAGAGGGTCCACACAATCACTTTATTACACTGTCATTACTGGAAGTTTTCCCTATCACATTTAAAAAAATTGCTTAACTGTATTTCATAATTTATTTAGTTACTCTCCCATTGACAGGCAGGCAAGTTTATTCTAACTTTTTGTTGTTTTTCAACTAATAACATTTACAACCTGAGTGCACAACCTTCAAAAGATGTTCAAGGTGTTGAAATCTGTCAGTGTCACATCTGCATATTGTAAATTGTGATACATATTGTCAAATTGCTTTCCAGAGAGTATATTATCAGTCCCAACTGCAGTGTTATGAGAGGATCAGTGTCTCCTGTTTTTGTTTTTTCTTTTAAACAGTTGCATAGTTTTTATTTTATAGTTATAATATATGTAACAGACATTTTAATATTTTAAAGCATTCTATTCATAGACATTAAGATTGTTCACACTATTTGGCTATTATAATTAAGGCTGTAATGAACATCCTTCAACACAGACCTCTGTATACGTGTGCTAGTATAGCCTGAGGAAACTGAGCCAAAGAATATGTAGTTTGCAATGCTACCTCTAATTATAAATCAGCTTTCCATATATACACGAACCTGTCTTTAGGCTCTCCATCCTGTTCCCTTGGACAATTCACCTATCTCTACACAAATGTAACGCATTTTAATTATTACAGCTTTATAATAAACCTTAATATATCATATATTGCCAATATAAAATATTTCAGAAGTATATAAATTAGTGGGCATTTGTAAGAAAACTGAGTTTAAGAAGGAAGTGACCAGACTGCAGATAGTCTCATATCTCTTTTATCATAGACACAAAATATAAGCAGAACTCAGCGGTATATTATCTTGAGACATACAAGTAGGCAAAAACCCATTCCTTTTTAAGGCAAGTAAACAATGCAATAAAAACTGAACTGAGGAGAGTTGTATTTGGAGGATGAAGTCTGGCAGGATGAGATACATAATTCCGTTCAGAGGGGGCTTCATGGGTGTTTGTTTTACTATTATGCTTCATAACTTGTGTACATGTAACATACGTGCTAGCTTTAACAATTCAAAATCTTTCACAAATCTCCCAGAACAATCAGGAGATACATTGAAAACAAATATGACTTAATATCTTAGAATTTTTAGAAGCTAGATAAATGAGAAACTTTTCTTTTGAGGGGATATGGCACAATTTCACATTGTGTAAAAAGCATTCAACCTCTGATGGCTGCTAAGTAACAATAATCTGAATTTGTGCATTCAAAATGAGTATTTCTGTAATGTTTTAAGAGGATATATATATATATGGACAAAAAAAGTTTGATAGATTTGTTTAAACATACCACACACTTCTCTTGCTTGTATTAGATGTCACTATGGAATTACTGACTATACGATGATAGGCATAAAGGTTTTGGTTTTAGGCAGCTGCCAAGGCTCACTTCACATCTTTAACACTCCCTCCCCAGAACGCTCTGAAAGTAAGAATTCTTTAAATAAACAGGAGCACAATACTTTAAGATGCAACAAGGCGATACTGATACTGTATGAGGAAGGAAATAGAGATTGGGCCATCACAAAGCTGAGCTTCCACTTTTGTGGGTCCTTCTTGGGTATGGTAAATAGATCATGGCTGTGGAATGGAACACATATAACCTTTCTCTTACAAGGATGTTGAATTCTTCTCTTTGAAACAAATACATCAAACTGATGTTCTTGGCAAATTCCTGAATTTCAACAGTTACTGTTTTATTAGGCATGACCTTATTATCCTTTATTGAGGCAAGAAGAATTTTGGCAAAACATTCAACTTTTTTGCTCCTTAAGGCATGGGACTTAGTTCTGTATTTGTGGCTTTCATTTCAAAGTGAATCAAAGATTTGTATTCTGTGACATAGTAATGAAAATTATGTCCAGAGTAGTGGTGGCAAATTTTTCATATGGGGTTTAAAATCTCTTCATAATAGTGTAGCTCTAACAAATTTGTTTTCTCTTCCATTTTCTGTTGCTTTAATTTCTATTTAGCTCTTACAGATATCTGAAAAAATCTGGAAATTCTTGTTTCTGAAATAGACACCTAGGCTTCAGTTTGCTGGTATAACTGCTGAAAGTCTTTTAGAAACATACTACGTATTAAAATTTTTAATTTTATTAAGCTTGCGGGGGGAAACAGGATGTCTTTTTAACATTTCATGTATTAGATTTACCCTTCCATGAGTGTTTCATGCCATAGCAAAAGTAAAAGAAACATAAAACATCTCCTGACCTTAGCTTTTTATTTGCCAGTCATTAAAATGCAATACGATGGTGAATTCACATTGGTCTAAAGTGCAACATTCAAAGTCAATTACAAACACATCTGGCTTATTTTAATTGGACTGTTTATTAAGAAGACTATTCACATCCAGAAAGATCTGATTCATTGTTTTGAAATATATATATGTGGGGGTGGTTCCAAGATGGCCGAATAGGAACAGCTCCAGTTTACAGCTCCCAGCGTGAGTGACACAGAAGATGGGTGATTTCTGCATTTCCAACTGAGGTACCGGATTCATCTCACTGGGGCTTGTCGGACAGGGCTGCAGGACAGTGGGTGCAGTGCACCGAGTGTGAGTCGAAGCAGGGCGAGGCATCGCCTCACCCAGGAAGCGCAAGGGATCAGGGAGCAAAGCTGTGACAGACGACACTTGGAAAATCGGGTCACTCCCACCCTAATACTGCGCTTTTCCAATGGTCTTAGCAAATGACACATCAGGAGATTATATCCCGTGCCTGGCTTGGAGGGTCCCACGCCCACGGCACCTCGCTCACTGCTAGCACAGGAGTCTGAGATTGAACTGGAAGGTGGCAGTGAGGCTGGCGGAGGGGCACCCACCATTGCTGAGGCTTGAGCAGGTAAGGAAGCTCAAACTGGGTGGAGCCCACCGCAGCTCAAGGAGGCCTGCCTGCCTCTGTAGACTCCACCTCTGGGGGCAGGGCATAGCCAAACAAAAGGCAGCAGAAACCTCTGCAGACATAAATGTCCCTGTCTGACAGCATTGAAGAGAGTAGTGGTTCTCCCAGCATGGAGTTGAGGCACCCTCCAGTAGAGGCAGACTGACACCACAAACGGCCAGGTACCCCTCTGAGACGAAACTTCCAGAGGAACAATCAGGCAGCAACATTTGCTGTTCAGCAATATTTGCTGCTCTGCAGCCTCCGCTGCTGATACCCAGGCAAACAACGTCTGGAGTGGACCTCCAGCAAACTCCAAAAGACCTGCAGCTGAGGGTCTTGACTGTTAGAAGGAAAACTAACAAAATGAAAGGACATCCACACCAAAACCCCATCTGTATGTCACCATCATCAAAGACCAAAGGTAGATAAAACTACAAAGATGGGGAACAAACAGAGCAGAAAAGCTGAAAATCCTAAAAATCAGAGCACCTCTCCCCCTCCAAAGGAATGCAGTTCCTCACCAGCAACGGAACAATGCTGGACAGAGAATGACTTTGACAAGTTGAGAGAAGAAGGCTTCAGTCGATCAAACTTCTCAGAGCTAAAGGAGGAACTACGAACCCAGTGCAAAGAAACTAAAAACCTTGAAAAAAGAGTTGACGAATGGCTAACTAGAATAACCAGGGTAGACAAGTCCTTAAATGACCTGATGGAGCTGAAAACCATGGCATGAGAACTACATGACGAATGCACAAGCTTCAATAGCTGATTCAATCAACTGGAAGAAAGGGTATCAGTGATTGAAAATCAAATGAA
>NW_012101444.1:350011-366642 GCF_000951045.1 Mandrillus leucophaeus
ATATACCAAGAAACATGAACATGTTACATCTACCTTTATCAATGTTACTTTTCCAACTTACACTCCTACATATTTTAAATTAATGCTTAAAAATCATTTCATTTTTCCAAAAAGCTAGGATGGATTTTCAGCAAATCCACTCATGGGTAAAGTGACTAGAGAAGACCACTTAGAGAAGGTGGTAATTAAGAGACTTGAAAAGAGACAAGAAGGGAGCTATCTAAAAACACGGGGAAAGAAATTCTCAAGGTAGCTGAAATCACAAGGAAAAACTCGAAAAGGGGGGTTCAGACTTGGTTTGATGAAGAACTGGTAAGAAATCCATTAAGATTGGAGCAAAATTAGCGAGGAGACTAGTAGGGGAGGAGATCAGAGAAGTAGATGGAAGCCAGAGCATAAAGGGCCCTAAAGGTTTGCAGTTTGATGGGAAGACACTGGAGAGTTTTCAGCAGGAGTATGACCATGCTCTGTGTTTGAAAAATATCATACAAGTTATTATGTGGAAAACACACTGTAGTGGGGCAAAAGTGGAAGAGGAAAAGCCATCTAGCAGACATTTAGTCTGGAAAAGATATAAATTTGACCAGACTGCTGTTAGTAGTGGTTTAAGAACAGTTCAGGTTTAGGATTTTAAGACAGGACCAACCTGAGTTGCTGATAGATTGGAAGTATAGATGAAAGGAAAAGAGAAATAAAAGGTGATTCTTTGAATAATAGTTCCCTATCCTGAGATATGATAGACTAAAGCTGGAGTGAGTTGGCCAGAGGAAAACTGTTTTGTTTTAGACATGATAAATTTGTCAAAACCTATCAGACATGTTAGGCATATCAGATATAAGGTCTGCAGTTCAGGGGAGATATCAGGCCTTGAAATAAAAATGTGGAAGTCATCTGCATATAGAAGACATTTAAAGCATAGATAAAATATTTAGGGAATGAATGTGGATAAAAGAGAAAAGGTTACAGGACTAAGTCCTGGGACACTCAGGGATGTCCAAGGAAGATAATACAGTCACGGGTTCTTAGTTTCTATTTCTGGTTGGGCCAGTAAAGTCCCTTCCTCATTGCTCTTTTCTGCTTATCACTAGAAACAGAAACTGAAAACCATGGCTTCAAGCTGCTAAAAGCCTAAAGCAAAACAAAAGAGAATGAAAACAAGAAAATAAGGCGGGTTGCACAAGCTTGCTAGCACATGATCTTATAACAGTGGGATATTCGATTCAACAGATAATTATTGTAATGGGTTCAATTGTGTCCCCCAAAAAGATATGTTCAAGTCCTACCCCCACACTTGTGAATGTGATCTTATTTGGAAATAGGGTTTTTGCTGATGTAATTAAGATGTAAATTGAGATGGGCTCTTACCCGATTAGGGTAGGCCTTAAATCCAATCACTAGCGTCTTGATAAGAAGAGAAACAGAGGCCGGGCGTGGTGGCTCACGCCTGTAATCCCAGCACTTTGGGAGGACGAGACGGGCGGATCACGAGGTTAGGAGGTCGAGATCATCCTGGCTAACAGGTGAAACCCCGTCTCTACTAAAAATACAAAAAATTTAGCGGGGCGTAGTGGCGGGCGCATGTAGTCCCAGCTGCTCGGGAGGCTGAGGCAGGAGAATGGCGTGAACCCGGGAGGCGGAGCTTGCCGTGAGCTGAGATCACGCCACTGCACTCCAGCCTGGGCGACAGAGCAAGACTCCCTCTCTCTGTCTCTCAAAAAAAAAAAAAAAAAAAAAAAAAAAAAAAAAAAAAAAAAGAAGAGACACAGATACCAGGGAGAGGTCTATGTGAAGATGGAAGCCGAATGACCAGAAGCTAAGACAAAGGCACCAAACAGACTTTTCCTTAGAGCCTTCGAGAGCATGGCTCCACTGACATCTTGATTTTGGGCTTCTGAGCCCCAGAATTGTGAGAAAATAAATTTATCTTGTTTCAAGCCCCTCAGTTTGTTGTAAATTGCCACAGTAGCCCTAGGAAACAGTTATTTTCCAGATTGTTAAGGTCCATTTCAGAGTAGTGTTTCTTACAATGTGCTTCACAAAATGCCATTTCTGTACAGCAAGTGTTCTGCTTATTAAAAATAAAAAAAAAATACCTTTAAGCTAAGTAAGTTTGGGAAATGGAGGATAAAAATGTTCACTTTCTATGAACTCAGAATCACTGAAAGAGACTCTGAACCAATTTCAGGATAATAGTTTTACACAAAACACATGTTAAGAATAATTCAGACTCCAAAATATTCAACATAATCTGGGCAGTGGTTTGAACTAAGGCAATGCTGGGTGCCTCAATCCTGAACTTCGGAAAATTTAGGCCTAACCTCTTCACCAGAACATTCAAAGCCATCATTCACATTCCATGAAGACTTCCAATTCAGAATTCATGTCTCCTATTCTTTGAGAATATTTCTTGACTTTAGAGTATATTCCACATCTATCTATTTAGATAGTTCAAAAATGTCAACATATAAAGAAGCTGTGTTAACTTCCCAGCATGCAAAAGATGAATTACAGATGCTCTTTTAGAGCATGAAAAACGGGTATAAAGAGTCTTAAACCCTATTGGCCACAACTAAATAACAATTGCTTTGTTTTGCTTTAAGATGCCTGGTAAGTAAATTCTCTGTTTTGAGTCATCTAAAGTAAGTTCTACATATTTGCATAGTTCTGCCTTTTTATCCCAAACTACCATATAATCCAAATCCACTGGGAAATGGAAATACTCATTTTTCTCTTCAAGAAATCATCTGGACAGAATCTACTATAACTTTCCATATGTAAAGTTTAATGAATTTGAAAAGAAAATAATTCTGGTAACAACTGTTTCCGACAGCTTCCAAAGAAAATCTAAAAATTTCAAAAACAACTTAAAAAACAAAAGCCATAGATTTAGAATTTCAGAGAAAAGCAAAGGTGGATAATATTGTATAGTAGTTGCACAGAAATCCTATCTTAGGGCTCTGATCCATAAGGTTATATTTATTAATATGTAAAATATTAATAAATATGTTCCACATTATAGAGTTCAATGGTAAATAAATACTTTATCTCAAATATAAGATGAATTGATTCTGGCAAGGCAGGTTAACTTATTTTAGTATGACAGGCCACATAAAGTTTTTTAACATAATTTGATTACATGCTCCAAAACAATGAAAAACCTTTACCTATATCATTTTTTCAAGATCATGATATACTAAAATATTACAATCTGTTGGCTAGTCTTTTCTAAACTAAATGAACACAGAGATCCCAAATATATCATTCAGGTTACTGCTCAAGTAACAAACACAACTTCTGTTGTATTTTTATCGATTCAACTTTTATAGATTTTAGGAATCCTATTGTTTCAATCTAAAGAACAACATCTGTCAATTACTATGTATCCTTCCTTTTGTTTTGGCCTTTAACAATTTAAACCTAATCTTAGCAGAAGAATTAGATGACCTTTAAGTTCTTGTCTTCCTATACTATCTTTAAATTCTCAAATGATTGATATTTCACCTTATGTGTTTCAATCTACAGAAACAAGCAAGAGACTGTCCACAAGTCTTATTCTTGAGTTCTTTGCACACACATATGGAAACTTACTTTATATTACATTACAAATAATCCTTTAATGCTAGATTAAGTCTGACCTTTTCTTGTTTTAAGAATACTGTTAATACTTCTTGATTGGTAGTACTTGCTCCCTGCTATGCACAGGTGACCTCTTTATGTGCTGTATTAGTTATCTGTGAAGGTGTAACAAAGCATCCCAAAAGCTAGGGGCTTAAAATGAAAAGCAACAAATATTTATCTCACAGTTTCTATGGGTCAAGAAACTGGGCACTGTTACGGGAGTGCCTCTGGGTCATGTTCTTTACTGAAGTTGTAATCAAGTTGTAAGCTGGAACTCTAGTCATCTCAAAGTTCAACTGGGGAAGGATCTCCTTCCAAACCCACTCAGTAGCTGTTGACAGGCCTCAAAACATCCAGCTCCAATGTAGCCCACGTGAGCCTCTCCAGAAGCCTGCCTAATGAGATGGCAGCTGGTTTCCCCGAAAGTAAGCAATCCAAGAGAATATGAAAGAAAGCAAGAGTGCAACATGACAGTGAGAGAGCACATAAGACAGAAGCCATAATCTTTTTATAGCCCAATCTCACTCAGTCCAGCCCAGATTCAAGGGCAGGGGATTAATAAGGACAGAGTACCATTGGAGATATCTACAATGTATTATCAAATTTTTATTCTCTTGATAACTATATGAATGAAGCCACTAAGGCTTAGCGAGGTTATGATGTGCCCAAGTAGCAGGGCTAGGAGTGAAATTCAGGTGCATATGACACTCAAATCTATTCTTTAAACCACAATACTACACTGTCTTCTCAGATAAGAACTTCAGTTATGGCTAGAGGCCTTGGCACAATATCTGTTTTGCTGTAAATATGCAGGAGTTTCTTGCACTGCATTACACTAATGCAAAAACTGTTAAATTGCCAAAAGCCCTGTAGATGCAGTCATTAAACCATGTAATTATCTTCTCTTAATAAACAGTAGATTCGGAAAGATTTCTTTATAGCAATATACAAATGGTTCCCTGAAAATGCAACAGAAGCATTTAAAAAAACCTGGCACATCAAATACATCATATAAAAAATCATTGCCTTAAAGAATATGTAACCTCAGTGGCTATATATGAAAACAACAGACTACTTACTATTTTCTAGGTTCATGATGAAATAAAGGAGAAACACGCATAAAGACAATGTGGAGTACAAATGTCACCCTGTGCTACCTGCTAGGCTTGTACAATCTTTGCCTACTTACTTTCATATTTCCACTACTGATAAAACTGGCTAAGTACACAAGTGAAAGCTGCCTGATTCCCATTAGGAATTCTAATTCCTTGGTATTCAAAATTCAACCAAGGTAACAAAGCACCACTTAATTAAATGAAAGTTACTGTGAACAGACATTTTTCTCTCTTTTTACATAAAAAGAGCTGCTCTTCCTCATCATTCAGGATTTTACAGTGATGAATCACTGAAGTCTTAAACAAACAAACAAACAAACAAACAAATAATACCATCTATCTGGCACATTTTAAAATAGATTTATCCTACTGAGGGAACAAAGTGGGAAAACGCCCTCCTTGTCAGTACTTTTAAAATCACTGCTGCCTCCCACCTAGATCTAAGAAGGTAAGAAAATCCCAACATCCCTACTTCTTGTAAACAAGTAAAGGAGATTTGCTTTCAGTTAAGAAAGCTAAACTTGGATGTTATTGCCTAAAAATGGCAATAGCACCTTCTCAAATAGATGTTGAAAAATAACACTAAATACCTATCAAAAAGAAGATATGAGAAGTTAGGGATTATAGTAAAACCTGCCAGTTGCCTCTCTAATATGTACTCTTCTTTACCAATAGAGCTCCCATTTAATTTTAGGAACAATGTGCATGCATGCAGGCCATTATTCCCAAGACTTCCTCCCAGATGGAAATAGCCAAGAAATGAGTGGCAGTTACTGGGTGAGATCATCAACAGTGCTCCCTAAAAGTGGGACAGACATTTGTTATTTTCCCCTTCTGTTCCTTGAATTTCTTTTTCTTCCCCCAATCATCACAAATATCTTTGCTGGAGCTCCGGCAGTCATTTTTGTAGCCTTAATGATGTAAGTCAGTGCTAACAATAGAAAAAGTACAAAGACAGAATGATTCTGAATCCTTTTATGACTTTGTTTAGCTTCTGTACTAGCTCTCAACTGTTTACTTCTGAACTTGCTTATGCTGTTGTTATTTCTAGTTTATGGTACAAGGAGGCAAATATAAATCCTAAATGATAAAGGTACCAACTTTACACTGTGTATATCTGTTATAACAAAAACAAGAATTTAGTTTTTAGATGATCAGCTTGAGAAGTTGAGAACAAGCTCAAAATAGTAAGTGAATGACACTAAAATTTATGAAAAAGTTGGAAATTTTAATGTGAAGACTGGAAAACAACCAATGGAAAAGAATTTCCTATAATACCTTAAGAGTCTATGAAGAGTAAAGAAAATTGTAATGATCAAGCTATGCTTATCACCTGAACATATATGTATGAAAGAAAATTTGTTTAACTTGCATGGGCAAGTGCCTCCTCTTTTTTTTTTTTTCCTTTTCTCTGCTACGAAAGCATTTGCAGTTATAGCTAGAATAGTGAAAAAGAAAAAAACCAGCACCTAAAAATGTTAAAAAGTATATTATGGAGATGGATTTTAAACTACAGCAATGAAATTTTGCCAAAACAACAAATTTAACTCTGGTCGTGACAAAAATATAAGGTTCCTAATCAACTTAAAATTATAAATATCACGGATAAAACACGATAGTAGTTTTTCCCCAGAACAAGCTGGTTCTGCAAAACAATTTTGATAGGCAGGATCTTATGGCATATATATTTATACTGAATATCAGTTTCAGTCTCAATATTTTGATGCTCATTTTCTGTTCACCACTTTTAACAGTATATATTTTTTGAGTTGCCACAATCACTTCTGGAACAAAAAGGTATTTAAATTAATAAATACTTTAAGAATGAGTAGAACCAAAGACATTCTGATCAAAATCATACATTTAGGAAAATTCATCCCAATGATAATAAAAGCATTAAAAGCTAATGCTGAAAGTGAATTTCTTATATCCCAAGCAGTGTTCTAAGCACCTTACACGTGTTAACTCATTTATTTCTCCTAACAATCATAAATTAAGTAGGCAGTATTTTATCTCCATTATACAGAAGAACAAACTGGCCCAGAGAGGTGAAAGTACTTGTCTAAATGTACACATCCAATAAAAAACAAAGCTTGGTTTTAATCCAGAAAATCTGATTTAAAATCCCATACTCCTAATTGTATACTATATTTCTCTATGATGAAACGTATTTCTAGGTCATGCTATAGTTTAATGCTAGGTTTTTCAATAAAATGAGACAATGCAGTGATGTTAAACAAATGAAAGCAAGAAAAGGCCAATGATCTTTCTGTCCTTTTTATTTACAATCTGTAGGGGCATTTACAAAGCACAATTGGTGGCACTTTAGATAGAAATTTTGTAAGTTAATGCCATAACTCTGTGGAATCTATGAGGCTGGCATAAAAGCTACTGCAACTTTTGTTTCTATTTCAGTCATTCTCTTTTCTTGTCAACTAACATTGGCCTACTATATTTGAGTTTTAGTTATCCCAAACAAGCAAACTGTTGTGAACAATTCCTATAGAAATGGTCCCTTTGTCATTATCTGCATTCTAAAATGTTATTTCAATAGATAAAACTTTCCATTTCCCACATATGGTTTTTTGTTGTTGTTGTTGTTGTGTTTTGCGTTTTTTTTGAGATGGAGTATTGCTCTGTTGCCCAGGCTGGAATGCAATGGCTCGATCTCGGCTCACTGTAAGCTACGCCTCCCAGGTTCCTGCCATTATCCTGCCTCAGCCTCCCGAGTAGCTGGGACTACAGGTGCCCGCCACCACGCCTGGCTAAATTTCTGTATTTTTTAGTAGAGACGGGTTTCACCGTGTTAGCCAGGATGGTCTCAGTCTCCTGACCTCGTGATCCACCTGCCTTGGCCTCCCGAAGTGCTGGGATTACAAGCGTGAGACATCATGCCCGGCCCATTTCCCACATATGTTTTATAGGTGAGAACAAAGTTCAGAATAAAATCTGGTAAAAGTTACTTGAAATATTTTATGTTACCAATCTTTACCAAGCATCATTTCTAATGTACTGAAGTTAGAGAGTAATATTAATAAGGGTGAAGGGAGAATAATTTTCTTTTTAAAAAAAGTTAGCCAAGTGTACACTGCAACTGGGATGCCACTAAAATACCTGTAGAAGTATGAGGTCAGACTTTGGATCTAGACACTTACATGTTCTAACTATGGCTATGCTACTGATTTCAGACATAGAACTTTTTTGGTGTTTTGAAACGGGTTCAAACAGACCTTATACTGATCCATCTTAATATTATTTTCCTGGACCAATGGCCAATGATACCCATTTTCTTCATGGCTGATAAAAGTTAGAGGTACAATACATCATATGAAATAGAGAAAACTATAAACCAATATATTACAAATCCTTGATACTGTTCTCAAATTGGTTTAATTCAGTGGTCTTCAAATATTCGGTCTTGTATGACCCTCACATATTTTTAAGTTGCCATCTAAAACTTTATTGTAAGCTTCCTAGTTATAAAAGATGGAGTTCCTGTGTACTATGCTTGTTGACATAATAACTAGAACAGTTACTCTTTTTGGTATAACCTATGCATGTCTAACCATCACCTATTTTAAAAATATATAAACATATTCTCTGAAACCTAGAAAATTTTACATCATTCCTTCTCTTTCCTTAAACTTTTGTATTCATCCCTCTGTCTCTCCCATTTTAACCTTGTAATATAGCTTATGCATAAAACTTAGCTGTCATCTATTTACTTCTCTGAAATGTATATAGATATTTAAAAACTAAAAATAATTGCTATGACTTTAAATACAGTAATCCCTTTTAGGCATTAAATTACAATTTTTTGAGAGTCCTTTCAATGTAAGATAATAAGATACTACATGAATTAACGACTGCTCCATTGTAAATCCACATTTTACTAGACACATTAGAAATATTTGATAGAGATATTCACCCCTCCATCTCAATCACATTTTTCACTTTCCTTGTGGGTCATCACTTTTTTTACTTCATCTTGTAAGGGTATTCCGTTTGCTCATTTAACTCCAGCCATCCTATTCTCCTTTTCTCAAAGGTTCTCTTTTTTATCAGTCAGGCTTTGTATTTGGTGTGCCCTCTATAAGGAACTTCCTTCTTCAAAATGGCTGCATGACTGATCACACTGTCTACATTCAAGTCGTCTTTTTAAGTGTCAATTCAGTTCATCTCTGAGGCCTGATCTCACTCACTTTATCTAAAATAGCACCCCAGCTCTTCATCTGCATCACTAATTTATTACCCTGCTCCTTCCTTATGCTGTTTAGTATCCCAAAATATCATACTTGATTGTCAGTTCCATACCCCACCAAAATATAAGCTCCCTAAGAAAAACCTAGAAACGCAGGGATTTTGATGTATTTACTTCTGTATTTCCAAGGGCTGGAGCAGTACCTGGCACATGGTGCAGCTGATTAAATGTTTGCTGAATTTACTGAATAAAGAACAAAAATAGAAGAGACAATTACTATTTTAGCAATTGTTCCAAAAAACTAAAGGTATTTTCAAAATTTTCAGAAGTCAAATGATACTCTGCCATCAAAAATAATGTGTGCAAATGACAGAAAACAATTAAAAGAAACTGCAAGTTATTTTTCAACATATTCAGTACATGAATGATGGTACTCTTTAAATTTTACATTATCTATTAATAAAATACAATATCACATGAAAAAGAGGTCTGCATCAGTAAATGATAGATAGCAGGATGCCTTTATTTTTATGGTACACACATATAATCAACCTGAATAGGGGAAAACAAAATTAGTAATAATATATGAGATTATTTGAAATTTACATACATTTTGAAATTTATAAAAAATTTTGATAATTTGTCAAGCGTCTTAATTTTTATCATAAAATCTTCATTTACTCAGGATCATTCATTTTCCAAACTTTGTTAGATCTATTTAAAGTACTGAGTGCTTTCACCTAATTTCTTCATGGCCTTACCAATTCTGTGTTTGTGAAACTGGAAGAATTATTTAATGCCATGTTGAAATATCTCCGAAAAGCACACAGGACAATATTCTGGATTGGTCTATCAGTCTGGATAACATTCCAAATCGTAAAACAACCTAAAATCTCAACGTCCTAGTCTGTTTGGTGTTGCTATAACAGACTACCTGAGACTGGGTAATTTATAATGAACAGAAATTTCTTGGCTTGTGGTTCTGGAGGTAAGGGACTTTTTGCTGTGATATCCCATGGTGGAAGGGTAAAGAGAAGGTGAGAGAGAGCCTTGAGCCCTCTTGTAACTGGCATAACACTGCTGCATTGGGGATTAAGTTCTCAACATATGCTTTTTGGGGACACAATCACAGCACTCAAGGGGTATTTAATTGGACCTAAAGGAGACTCCTTTCAGTGGTCACTGAAAAACTGCTTTATTCAGCAGTTTTTAAAATAACCAGTCCTCTGGTTACTCTTCTTTGTGCACTTCAAATAAAATATTAGCTACAAGTATCTTTAAAAATTACTCGTTGAATCCAAGCCACACCATGAAGATATAAAATTATCTCTTAAAAAGAACCGTGTTCTTTTCTGCTAATACATCCTCATCCACTCTGAATATAGGAGAAATGGCGCTGTACCAGTTACTATGGCTGTAGAACAAATTACTGCAAAACTCAGTGGTGTAAAATAACTACTAATTATGCTCACAAATTCTGTGGTTAGAAATTTGAACACTGCGCTTCTGGGACAGCTTGTCTCTGCTCCATGTTTGGGACTTCAGTAGGAAGACTAAAAGGCTAGGAGCTAGAATCATACGAAGGCTCGTTCACTCTCTCCTCTGGTAGTTGATGCTGGATGAAGGTTAGAGACCTCAGCTCATCTCCATGTGGACCAACCCATGTGGATCCTCTTTCACAGGCTAGTTTGAATTTTCTCACAGCATAGTGGCTGGTTCCAAAAGTGAGTGTTTTCAGAGAGAAAAAGAGGTAGGTAGAAGCCTTATTGCCTTTTATGACCTAGCCTCTAAGTCATGCAGTGTCACATCCATCACACTCAGTTTGCTGAGACAGGCATAAAGTTCAGCCCCATATTCAAGGGGAAGGGAAATAGATGCTATTTACTGACAGAAAGAATGTGGGACTGAAGACACTGCCATGGCTATCTTTGGAAAATACAATCTGTCACAGTTTCTAGTTAAGTAGTATTTCTTAGCATTCTTCATTTCCTAAGGGTATTAATGTTATCTCCAGTTCATCTGACTGTTGCAGTAAATCAATACTCACCTAAATTGCAAGAGGTAATAAATTTTCTCTGATTTCTAGTCAGAAAGAATAACTTCAATTTTTATGGGATTTGGTATATATGAAAAAGCCAGATTGAGAAAAAGACATATATGGAAAATTAATAATTGATGGAGATATCTATGAGAAACAAATTATTTTCCAAATTAGTTTTATTTCAACAAACCACTAGTAACTAGATTCGCCTTTCTTCTTAACTTCATTCTACTGAAGAATATATCCTATCGTGTCTAACTGAAAAATATGCCCTTGTCTACACATACATTCCCATCCCCCATCTCAAAGCGCTCCTTCGGCAAGTAGAAAAAAGGGAGGACCAAGTACAAGCACTCATCTAACCCTATTCACTTTACATAAATCTCATTCTTAATCTTGTGGGTTGAGCAGTGTGAACTTGCTCCTAATGTCTCAATGTAAATGTTTCCCTAGTCCTCTTAAAGCTACAAAACTACCCTAGATGAATGAGTAGAAAACTCAGCTGAAGAACTCTCTCTGACCCTGATACCACTGCCAGTTTTGGTACTGACTTCACTAGTCATCATGTCCCCTCATGCATGACATGGCTCAAACTCTTAGGCTACATCTGTCTGTTATACTCAAGTCAAACCTGTGTGCTGTTCTAAGCAAAGCTCTGCGGAGGATTCTGAATAAACTTAAAATTTAAAAGAAAAACAGCAAAACACTAGACATATAAGAAACAAACACAAAACCACCATCTGTTAAAATTGTTTTTCTCTTTTTAGAGGTAAGACATAATCAGTATGTCATATGTTTAAACAAAGTATTACAAAGTAGGAAGCATAATCTCTCACAATCCCACCTCTCCGAGAAGAGCATCAATCATCTTTCCTTTGCTTATTTAAATATACTTTTATACACATACACACAAAGAAAGAGATATAGCAAAATATATTTCAATAGTCAGGATCATATGATTCAGGTGATTTTGCAACTATATCAACAAATATAGATAAATATCATTCTTTTAATGGATGCATAGTATTCCATTGTAACATAGTTCATTTAACTAGTTTCTGATTGATAGACATTTAAGTTGTTTATAATTCTGAGAATATCAAAAAATAAAACTCAAGTGAGCTATGATCGCCCAGCCTGAGTGACAGGGCAAGACACTGTCTCTAAAAAAACAAACATAAAAAACCCCTAAACCATCCTCTGCGTAAGTCACAAATGTGAGACTTAGCTACTCCTGCTCAAAAACCTTCAGTGGGGTGAAACACAGATCATGGCAGATGGGAGGCAGGACTAGATTGCAGCTCCCACTTGAACATACAGAACAGCATGTGGAGGCTCACATCAGGAACTTTTGCTTCAGAACAAGTGCAAGAATACATTAGGAAAGCCAAGAGAACCCACAGACCCTCTGAAGGAAGTGGATTGCTCCTGCAGGACCTGGGAGATACCCCAAATACTGTGGGTGCCCAAACTGTGGAAGCTGGAAAGGGAGATTGTCTGCCCTTTAATACACCCCCACACTGGGGAACCTGAAGCTCTAGATTATGGGAGAAGATTCTGACCTTAACTGGAACTGAGTCAATTTAGAGAGCCGAGTGAAATACAGAGGTAGAGGAAGCAGCACACAAAGCCCAGTGGGCTTGCTAGGGTCCCCTAGCAAGGCATTGCTGCCTCGCCTCACAGGGGTCCTTCAGGAGGGCTTCCAGAGGCACTGGGAAGAAAACACAGGGAAAAGGAAACCTCCAGTGGAACTCTGTGAACTCTGCAACAATTTGAACTGATTAAGAAGTCTCCTGGCCAGAACTCTGAAGAGGGCATGAAGCCAGTGTGCAGACTCCACAGGTGGGGGAAGAAGGAAAGCCCTGCTTACTTTCACAGCTGAGAGGTGGGTAACCTGGGGCAAGTTCTCAGCCCTGCTCACTCACTGCCTGGAAACAGACTGGGTGCTCTTGGCGGGGTGACACAGTGGGAGTGAGACCAGCCCTTTGGGTTGCATGGGAGCTGAGTGAGGCCTGTGACCGCTGTCTTTCCCCCAGTTTCCTGACAACCTGCATGACACAACGGAGGCAGCCATAATCCTCCTAGGAACATAATTCCATTGATGTGGGAACCTCACCCCCATCTCCCACAGCAGTTGCAGCAAGACCTGCCCAAGTAGAGTCTGAGCCCAGACATGCCTAGCCCTGCCACCATCTAATGGTCCTTTCCTACCAACCCTGGTAACTGAAGACAATGTGCATATACTCTTGGGAGTTATAGGGCCTCACTTACCAAATGTTCCTCCCCATACTACCACAGCTGATGCTCTCTTGCAAGTGCCACCCCCCAGCAGGTCAACCAGCACAAAAATAGCGCACTAATCAACCAAAGCTGAGAACCCTCACAGAGTCCATTTCACCCCCCTGCCACCGCCACCAGAGCAGGTGCTGGTATCCATGGCTGAGAGGCCCAAAGATGATTCACATCACAGGACTCTGTGCAGACAACCTCCAGTACTAGCCAGGAGCCTGATACATTTGCTGGTTGGCTAGACCCAGAAGAGAGATAACAATCATTACACCTCGGCTCTCAGGGAGCTCTATCCCTAGGAAAGGGGAAGAGTATTACATTAAGGGAGTATCCCGTGGGACAAAAAAATCTGAACAATAGCCTTGAGCCCTAGACCACCTCTCTGACAGAGTCTACCCAAATGAGAAGAAACCAGAAAACCAACCCTGGTAATGGGACAAAATAAGGTTCTTTAACACCCCCTAAAAATCACACTAGCTCATCAAATATGAATCCAGACCAAGAAGAAATCCCTGATTTACGTGAAAAAGAATTCGGACGGTTAGTTATTAAGCTAATCAGAGAGGCACCAGAGAAAGGCAAAGCCCCATGTAAGGAAATCCAAAATATAATACAAGAAGTGAAGGGAGAACTATTCAAGGAAATAGCATAAATAATAAATGATTAAACCTTCAGGAAATGATGGACACACTTACAGAAATACAAAATGCTCTGGAAAGTCTCAGCAATAGAACTGAATAAGCAGAAGAACGAACTTCAGAGCTTGAAGATAAAGTTTTCAAATTAACACAATCCAACAAAAACGAAGAAAAAAGAATAAGAAAATATGAACAAAGACTCCAAGAAGTCTGGGATTATGTTAAATGACCAAACCTAAGAATAATCGGTGTTCCTGAGGAGGAAGAGAAGTCTAAAAGTTTAGAAAATATATTTGGGGGAATAATCGAGGAAAACTTCCCCAGCTTTGCTAGAAAACTAGACATCCAAATACAGGAAGCTCAAAGAACACCTGGGAAATTCATCATAAAAAGATAATTGCCTAGGCACACTGTCATCAGGTTATCTAAAGTTAAGATGGAGGAAAGAATTTTAAGAGCTGTGAGGCAAAAACACCAGATAACCTATAAAGAAAAAACAATCAGATTAACAGCAGATTTCTCAGCAGAAACCCTACAAGCTAGAAGGATTGGGGCCCTATCTTCAGCCTCCTCAAACAAAGCAATTATCAGCCAAGAATTTTGAACCCAGCAAAATTAAGCTTCATAAATGAAGGAAAGATACAGTCTTTTTCAGACAAACAAACATATGCTGAGAAAATTTGCCACTACCAAGCCAGCACTACAAGAACTGCAAAAAGGAGCTCTAAACCTTGAAACAAATTCTGGAAACACATCAAAACAGAACCTCTTTAAAGCATGAATCTCACAGGACCTATAAAACAAAAATACAATTAAAAAAAAAAACACAAAACAACCAAGGTATACAGGCAACAAAGAGCATGATGAATGGAATAGTACCTCACATCTCAATACTAATATTGAACATAAATGGCCTAAATGCTCCACTTAAAAGATACAGAATTGCAGAATAGATAAGAATTCATCAACTGAATATCTACTACCTTCAAGAGACACACCTAACACATATGGACTCACATAAACTTAAGGTAAAGGGATGGAAAACAACATTCCATGCAAATAGACACCGAAAGTGAGCAGGAGTAGTTATTCCTATATCACATAAAACAAACTTTAATAGCAGTTAAAAAAGACAGAGGGACATTATATAATGATAAAAGGCTTTGTCCAACAGGAAAATATCAAAATCAGAAATACATAAATTGGGGAGCTCGAATGTTAGGTGCATATATATATGTGCATATACATATATATGCATATTTATAAAACAATTACTAATTTATAAAACAATTACTAATAGACCTAAGAAATGAGATAGACAGCAACATAATAATAGTGGGGGACTTCAATACTACACTGATAGCACTAGACAGATCATCAAGACAGAAAGTCAACAAAATAACAATGGATTTAAACTATACCCTGGAACAAATGGACTTAACAGATATTTACAGAATGTTCTACCCAACAATCACAGAATATACACTCTAATCAACAGTGCATGGAACTTTCTCCAAGATAGACCACACAATAGGCCTCAAAACAAGCCTCAATAAATTTAAGAAAATGGAAATTATAACAAGCACTCTCTCAGAGCACAGTGGAATAAAACTGAAAATCAACTCCAAAAGGAACCTTCAAAACCATGCAAATACATGGAAATTAAATGACTTGTTCCTGAATGATCATTGGACTAACAATGAAATCATGATGGAAACTAAAAATTCTTTGAACGGAATGACAATAACCTATCAATACCTCTGGGATATGGCAAAGGTGGTGCTAGGAGGAAAGTTTATAGCACTAAAAGTCTATATCAAAAAGTCTGAAAGAGCACAAACAGACAATCTAAAGTCACACATCAAGGAACTAGAGAAACAAGAACAAACCAAACCCAAACCCAGCAGAAGAAAGGAAATAACCAAAATGTGAGCAGAACCAAGTGAAATTCAAACAAACAAACAAACAAATACAAAAGATAAATGAAACAAAAAGCTGGTTCTTCGAAAAGATAAATAAAATTGAATTACCATCAGCAAGATTAACCAAGAAGAGAGAATATCCAAATAAGCTCAATTAGAAATGAAATGGGAGATATTACAACTGACATCACAGAAATACAAAGATAATTCAAAGCTATTATGAACACTTTTATGTGCATAAACCAGAAAACCTAGAGGAGATGGATAAATTCCTGGAAAGATACAACTCTTCTAGCTTAAATCAGGAAGAATTAGATACTTTGAACAGACCAATAACAAGCAGTGAGACTGAAAGGGTAATAAAAAAAATTACCAACAAAACAAGTCCAGGACCAGATGGAATCACAACAGAATTATACCAGACATTAAAAAAGAACTGGTACCAATCCTATTGACACTATTCTACAAGACAGAAAAAGACAGAACCCTCCCTAAATCATTCTATGAAGCCAGTATCACCCTAATATCAAAATCAGGAAAGGATATAACCAAAAAAGAAAACTACCGACCAATATCCCTGATGAACACAGACGCAAAAAACCTCAACAAAATACTAGCTAACCGAATCCAACAACATATCTAAAAGATAATCCAGCATGGGGGGCGGAGCAAGATGGCCAAATAGGAACAGCTCCAGTCTCCAACTCCCAGCGCAAGCGACACAGAAGACCGGTGATTTCTGCATTTTCAACTGAGGTACTGGGTTCATCGGTGCTGGTCAGCTGCTGCAGCCCGACCAGCCAGAGC
>NW_012101444.1:374077-428364 GCF_000951045.1 Mandrillus leucophaeus
AAAAAAAAAAAAAAAGATAATCCAGCATGACCAAGTGGGTTTCATACCAGGGAGGCAGGGATAGTTTAACATATGCAAATCAATAAATGTGATACACCACATAAACAGAATCAAAAACAAAAATCACACGATCACCTCAATAGATGCAGAAAAATCATTCGACAAAATCCAACATTCCTTTATGATTAAAACTCTCAGCAATATTGGCATACAAGGGACATACCTCAAGGTAATAAAAACCATCTATGACAAACCCACAGCCAACATAATACTGACTGGGGAAAAGTTGAAAGCATTCCCTCTGAGAACTGGAACAAGACAAGGTTGCCCACTCACTACTCCTCTTCAACATGGTACTGGAAATCCTAGTCAGAGCAATCAGAAAAGAGAAAGAAACAAAGGGCATCTAAATTGGCAAAGAGGAAGTCACACTGTCACTGTTTGCTAATGGTATAATTGTTTACCTAGAAAACCCTAAAGATTCCTCCATATAGCTCCTAGAACTGATAAAAGAATTCAACAAAGTTTCCAGATACGAAATGAACATACACAAATCAGTAGCTCTTCTATACACCAAGCGACTAAGCTGAGAATAAAATCAAGTACTCAACCCCTTTTATAATAGCTGCAGACAAAACAAAACAAATGAACAACTGAGCAATACCCCTAACTAAGGAGGGGAAAGACCTCTACAAGGAAAACTAGAAAACACTGCTGAAAGAAATCACAGACCACACAAACAAATGGAAATACATTCCATGCTCATGGATGGGCAAAATCAATATTGTGAAAATGATCATACTGCCAAAAGCAATCTACAAATTCAATGCAATTCCTATAAAAATACCACCATCATGCTTCACAGAATTAGAAAAAACTATCCCAAAATTCATATGAAACCAAAAAAGAGCCTGCATAGCCAAAGCAAGACTAAGCAAAAACAAAATAGAGCCTAGAAATAAATCCAAACACTTACAACCAACTGATCTTCGACAAAGCAAACAAAAATATAAAGTGGGGAAAAGACACTCTATTCAATAAATGGTGCTGGGATAATTGGCAAGCCACACGTAGGAGAATGAAACTGGATCCTCATCTCTCACCTTATACAAAAATCAACTCAAGATGGATCAAAGACTTAAACCTAAGACCTGAAACTGTAAAAATTCTAGAAGATAACATTGGAAAAACCCATCTAGACATTGGCTTAAGCAAGGATTTCATGACCAAGAACTCAAAAACAAATGCAGTAAAAACAAAGATAAATAACTGGGACTTAATTAAACTAAAGAGCTTTTGTACAGCAAAAGGAACAGTCAGCAGAATTAACAGACAACCCATGGAATAGGAGAAAATCTTCACAATCTGTACATCTGACAAAGGACTAATATCCAGAATCTACCACCAACTCAAACAAATTAGCAATAAAAAAGACAAAGAATCCCATCAAAAAGTGGGCTAAGGACATGAATACACAATTCTCAAAAGAACATATACAAATGGCCAACAAACATATGAAAAAAATGCTCAACATCACTAATGATCAGGGAAATGCAAATCAAAACGACAATGCAATACCACTTTACTACTGCAAGAATGGCCATAACAAGAAAATAATAATAAAAAAAGAAATAGATGTCTGCATGGATGCGGTGAACAGAGAACACTTCTACACTGCTAGTGAGAATGTAAACTAGTACAACCACTAAGGAAGAACTAAAAGTAGAACTACCATTTGATCTAGCAATCCCAAGTACTGGGTATCTACCCAGAGAAAAGTAAGTCATTATATGAAAAGATACTTGCACACACATGTTTACAGCAGCACAATTCACAATTGCAAAAAGGTGAAACCCATCAGGAACCCATCAATCAATGAGTAGATAAAGAAACTGTGGTCTACATACACAATGGAATACTACTCAGCCATAAAAATGAATAAATTAATGGCATTCACAGCAATCTGAATGGGACCAGAGACTGCTATTCTAAGTGAAGTAACTCAGGAATGGAAAATCAAATATCATATGTTGTCACTCATAAGTGGGAGCTAAGCTATGAGGATGCGAAGGCATACAAATGACACAATGGACTTTCGGGACTCGGGAAAGGGTGGGAAGGGGGTGAGGAATAAAAGACTACAAATTGGGTGCCGTGTATACTTCTTGGGTGATAGGTGTACCAAAATCTCACAAATCACCACTAAAGTTACTCATATAACCAAATACCACCAAAATCTCACAAATCACTATGAAAGAACTTACTCAAGTAACAAAATACCACCTGCTCCCCAATAATCTATGGAAATAAATAAATAAAAACAAAATCTATTGTGTGACAACGTGCCATGGAATACTGAACAAAAATACAGCCTCCAATTTGGTAACATTGTTTAGTAGCTTAAAGGGCAGTTAGAAGAGAAGATTGTTTACAGAAGTAACCATAGAGATGATGTGCTATTATACTTAACAGAACAGAAAAGTCAGTCTGTTCAAATGTGTTGCAAGTTAACATTTAGGGTTTGGACTCTCACTAATAAGGCCCTTGGGAAAATATAAACACCACTTCTGAATTCAGATCTCAGGCTTGCCCACCACATTCTTGTTTTCAGCTCAAGCTTTTGGCACTTCAGCCTGTAACTAAGGCCTTGCAAAAGATGCCAAACTAAACATTTGGGAAAAACAATTATAATGACATCCTTTTTTGTTTAAGTAATTTCAAAGCACATAACATGAAATAAAACAAAGAAAAACTAGGATGAAGAAATAATTCTAAGAAGTAGAAAACGTGATATTTTTGAAAGCATTTTCTTGGATGTTCATACTTATTTACGGTACACACGTAATTGTCAGGATAGATTAGCATAGCCTTTGGAGCACAGGAGGAGAGATATGAATTTGATTATAGACATTAATGAAATATAAAAAAATAAAATTACTGAATGTATATGGTATTGGAACAACAAAGATTCACTCAAATTTACTTTTCACATCTCTATTTCTGGCTAGTTTGCATGACTGACTAGTGGGCATCTGCTGTGGTTTCAATGTCCCCTCCAAAAGTCAAGTTGAAATTTAATTGCCATTATAACAGTATTTACAGGTGAAACCTTTAAGAGGTGATTATCATTAGGGCTCTGTCCTTGTGAAGGGATAATTAATGTCATTATTGAGGTAGTAGGGTTGACATCTCAAGGGGGTTCCTTACAAAAGAATGAGTTCAGCCCCTTTCTCCATTTCTTGGCCTCTCATCTTCTGCCATGGGATGATGCAGCAAGTAGGCCTTCACCAAATGCCAGCACCTTGACCTTGAACTTCCTCACCAATAGAACTGTGAGACTGTGAGAAAATAAATTTCTTTTTCTTTCTTTCTTTTTTAAGACAGGGTCTCATTCTGTCACCCAGGCTGGAGTACAGTGGCACAATCTTGGCTCTCTGAAACCTCTTACTCCCAGGGCTCAAGCAATCTTTCTACCTCAGCCTATCGAGTAGCTGGGACTACAAGTGCATGCCACTATCCCCAGCTAATGTTTGCATTTTTTGTAGAGATGTGGTTTTGCCATGTTGACCAAGCTAGTCTTGAACTCCTGGGCTCAAGCAATCTGCCCACCTCAGCCTCCCAAAGTGCTGGGATTAGGCATGAGTCATCGTGCTCGGCCTAGAAAATAAAGTTCTGTTCATTAATTTTTTCAGGTAAAGTCTGTCTCACTCTTTAAGAAGAGGAAAATAGCTGTCTGCTCTTGAAGGCTTTTATATTAAACTTGTCTGAGCACATTACTGATGATGTAGAAAACATTTTGATATGTTTAGCATGAAATGCCTCAATGTCAGAAGACTATTCTCTTCTTAAAATGGCAGATTGCTCTCATAATACTTCTGTGAACTTATTAAAAGAACATGCTAACTAACCCCTTTCAATTAGTCTTTGTAATACATGTTCTTTATGGCAAGAGAGTAGTTCCCTTTGGTAGTGACTGGAAGGAGGTGGATGGGGAGGGCAGGGTCTGGGATGTTGGTAATATTCTGCTTCTTGGCCTGAGTCCTTGTTACACAGGTGTGCTTCCTGCATGAAAATTCACTGAGGAAAAAAAAATAACATAGAGTCTATGTTAAACTAAACTGAGTTTTTATAAAAGTAAGCTTCGGAGTAGATGAAGCCTCACATATTATAATTTTTGTTGATAGTTAAAACATATTAATGGGTTATTGATAATCAGCATTACTAAATAAAAAGAATGATTCCGCATTGATGAAACAACAGCTTGTTTTAGATTATCGCTTATCACTCTCCTGTGTATTTTCTAAACAAGAATGTTTTCTTTTTTTTTTAAGATTAAATCCACTGAATTTATTTTACAAATAGTCTACATTGAATTAAAGAGTTAACTAAAGAGTTAGCAAAAAGGTTATAAGATCAATTAGGGAAATACCAACAGGGCTACATTATTAAAATATTCTAGAAATTCCAATCTATTTGCTTGGGGCCTCTTTACAAGATCCAGGGGAGAATACATGGCTATGTGAAACAGGGAGAAGGTCACATTTCACAAAACCAATAGTAGGAGGTACCTCATCAAAATGAAATCTTTAGCCAATGGGGAAAAAAAGTCTTCTTCTCCAGTCATTTTTTGCCTTTCAAAAATTTTTCCCTGCCAAAGTACCCCATAAGAAATAAGAAAATAGCAATCTTAGAAACCACTGGTTTTGAGATCTGGAGTAGTGGTGGTACAGTTGGGGAGAAAAAAACACAGATGATTTCTTTTTTTCTTGGGGGTGGAGAAGAAAGGAGTTTGGGTAGAGTATTTGACCTGCATACAGACTGTAAATTAGACCCTCCACTGTCACCCCTTTCTTTCTTTTCTTTTCTTTTTTTTTTTCCTAAAGTTGAGGGGTCCACGTGCATATTTGTTACATAGGTAAACTTTTGTCATGGGGGTTTGTTGTACAGAGTATTTCATCACCCAGGTATTAAACCTAGTATCCATTAATCATTTTTCCTGATCATCTCCCTCTTCCCACCCTCTACCCTCTCTAGTAGGTCACAGCATCTGTTGTTCCACTGAGACAGAATAGAAAGCCCAGAAATAAGGTCTCACACCTACAACCATATGATCTTTGGCAAAGGTGACAAAAACAAGCAATGGGGAAAGAACTCCCTATTTGATAGGATAACTGGCTGGCCATATGGAGAAGATTGAAACTGGACCCCTTCCTTATGCCATATACAAAAATCAACTCAAGATGCATTAAAGACTTAAATGTAAAACTCAAAACTATAAAAACCCTGGAAGATAACCTAGGCAATACCATTCTGGACATAGGAATGGACAAAGATTTCATGACAAAGACACCAAAACCAATTACAACCAAAGCAAAAATTGACAAATGGGATTAAATTAAACTAAAGAGGTTCTGCACAGCAAAAGAAACTACCAGTAAACAGACAACCTACAGAATGGGAGAAAATTTTCACAAACTATGCATCTGACAAAGGTCTAATATCTAGCCTCTATAAGAAACTTAGGCCGGGCGCGGTGGCTCAAGCCTGTAATCCTAGCACTTTGGGAGGCCGAGACGGGCGGATCACGAGGTCAGGAGATCGAGACCATCCTGGCTAAAACAAAAATACAAAAAACTAGCCGGGTGAGGCGGCGGGCACCTGTAGTCCCAGCTACTCGGGAGGCTGAGGCAGGAGAATGGCCTGAACCCGGGAGGCGGAGCTTGCAGTGAGCTGAGATCTGGCCACTGCACTCCAGCCTGGGCAACAGAGCAAGACTCCGTCTCAAAAAAAAAAAAAAAAAGGAAACCTAAACAAATTTACAAGAGAAAAACAACTCCATTAAAAAAATGGGCAAAGAACATGAACAGACACTTTTCAAAAGAAGACATACATTTGGCCAGCAGACATATGAAGAAAAGCCCAGTATTACTGATCATTTGAGAAATGCAAATCAAAACCACAATGAGATACTGTCTCACACCAGTCATAATGGCTATTATTAAAAAGTCAAAAAATTACAGATGCTAGCAAGGTTGAGGAGAAAAGGGAATGTTTATACACTGTTGGTAGGAGTGTAAGTTAGTTCAACCACCGTGGAAAGAAGTGGGCAATTCCTCAAAGAGCTAAAAACAGAACTACCATTTAATCCAGAAATCCCATTGCTAGGTATACACTCAAAGGAAAACAAATCATTCTATCATAAAGACACATGCATGCATATGTCTACTGCTATGCTATTCACAATAGCAAAGACATGGAGTCAACCTAAATGCCCATCAATGACAGACTGGATAAAGAAAATGTGGTACATATATACCCTGGAACACTATGTAGCCATAAGAAGAACACCGTCATGCTCTTTGGAGGAACATGAATGGAGCTGGAAGCCATTATCTTTAACAAACTAACGCAGGATTAGAAAATCAAATACAAATGTTTTCTTAATGCTTAATCAAGAGAGTGATACAATAAAGGGTCAGTTTATCTGCTTTTCTTTCTTTCATGCATATCAGTATAATTAGCACTCTCTCTGAAAGAGAACACAGGTTATCCAAAATGCCTGGGACCAGAAGTGTTTCGAATCTGGGATTTTTTTGGTTTTGGAATATTTGCATTATAACTACCAGCTGAGGATCCCAAATCCAAAAAGCCTAAATCCAAAATATCCCCATGAGGATTCTCTTTGAGCAACATATGTCGGTACTCATAAAGTTTTTACTTAAAGCATTCTGGATTTCAAATTTTCAGATTGGGGATTCTCAATTTGTATACAATTTCCTTTAAAAAAAAAAAGACAGTAAAAACTTTTATTAAACACTTATAATGTGCCATGTGTTAGGCACTGAACTACGTGGTTTACATGCCCACTACCACTTAATCTTTAAAGAATCAGGATATTTCCTGCTGAGAAATACCAGCAACATTATGAATTACTATGATGCAGCTGCATAGGATTTCCCTTCTTTTACAGTTTGCCTGTTCTTTTGTTTGTTCAAGCAATAGCTGAAGATCTATGACGTGCCAGGCAGGGTTCTGAACAATGTAGCAATCTTAATCCTGTCCTGTTTCTGCCAAGCATACCTTTGAGGGAGTCCTGGAAGATTTACATCTAGGAAAAGCTTTGCCAACAGTTTTGAGTATCTTTTAATTTTACAGCATAGCTGAGACTTAAAAAAGTACAGCATGAAGGAGGAAAGGCCATATAATATAAGGACCCTTTCCGCATTTTGACATACTTAACTAATCAGTTCTCTATAAATGAGATTTATTTCCTAACCAATAACCATTCTGTGGCATCTAATCCCTTCCGTACCATACAACTTGGCATTTATTGATTCAGTAATTGCTTCATGTTTTAACAAGCAACCCAATTAGTTCATAAACCCTATGGGAATGGAGGTCATGCTTTATATACCAGGGGCTGGCAAACTTTTGTAGAGGAACAGATAGAAAATATTTCAGGCTTAGTAGGCCATATGGTCACCATCACAACTACTCAACTCTGCTGTTGTTGCACGTAAAAGCAGCCATAAATAACATGTAAATAAATGGGTGAAGCTAGGTTTCAACAGAACTTGAAGAAAACACAGGGCAAACTGGATTTGGCACATTTGCCATGTTTTGCTGTCCCCTGCTTTATCCCACAATACGTCTTACTGTGCTAGATAGATAGCTGGCCTTAGTAAATATGACTTGCTTGAAAGAGTCAATGGCATTGAAAAAGAAAATATAGAAAACAGCAAAAGTGGAATGCACTTATTTCTCTCCTAAATCAGACTCCACATGAGCTACAGAGAATATTCTTTATGCTGATTTAACGTGTTTTTCCCTTGGGAGAAGGGGGGAAAAAACGGATGAAAAAGTAATATTGATGGAGAAGCATAAACTTTGGTGCTTGGCATGCTACTTTTTCCCTTGCAAATAAAAAAAAAGACATTTGTACACAAGGTAGGAAAATACACTGGAAAAAAGAACCTATTCGCAGAGGAATGTACCACAGAAACCCAAATATGGGTGTTCCGAGTAGGCAACAGTGGCTGGAATTTTAAAAATAAGATTTTAAAAAAATAAGATGAACACAAGATGGTAAGTCCCAAAATCCATCTAGTCATACACGTGTTTTTAATGAGATTCAGAGCCATTTCCATAAAATGAAAGAACAGAGTTAATTTACTTCATTGAAAACATGAAAAGTCCTAGAGTACCCTAGAACTGAGAGCCTTTTATTATTTTCTCATGGCTGATAATCATGTTCATCTGCCAGCGACAAACAAAGCTCCTGGTTATGGTGGAAACAGAAGCCTGCTAGCTGCATAAAACGACAGCAAGGGACCACACCAACACATTTACTTTTCCAACACAAAATTGACATATGAGTTCACAGACACAGTGCAGAAGCTCCTTCATAAAACAAAGTACAAAACAAGTACAGCTTTTTCTCAGACTCCGCTGAAAAGAACAAGTATTTTGGCAAGAGGAATCCTTGCTGTGACCTCCATTGTCATTTAATTGGCAAATATTTAATGAGTACCTACAAACTATCAGGCACCTTTGCATATATTGGGAACACATGGCTCTTTTAAGGCCCTTCATTCTTCTTGAGGGCAAAACAGATGACCACCATTTGACACAGTAAATGAGATAATTACAGTTACTGATAAGTGCTAGGAAAAAAAACAGTGCATTGGTGGTAGAGCACACCAGGTGCAAGGAGGAGAATATGCAGTTATTTTTACCTAAATTGGCTAGAAATGGCTTTTCTAAAGAGGTGACATTTGGAAAACCTTTGGAAGATTTCAAGTATGGGAATGCAGTGATCTGATTTCTGCTCTGGGAAGTTAGCTGCTGTAGGGAAAATGTACTGTAGCAGGGTGGGAGTGGGTGAAAGAGTGAAAGCTAGTAGTCCTCGTAAAGATAATGGTGGCTTAGTCTTCTGACACAGTAGTGGAGATGGTGATAAGTGACATAGTTAAGAGATATTCTGAAGACAGATTTGACCTAGTGAAAGTTCATAGTGGCTTGGGCTACAGGGGGTGCAGTGAAGAAAGGTGGTAAGCTGATGAACTTAGAATTATTATGAAGTACACATGTCAACCTTTTCAGAAGACTTTATGTGAGCTTTGAAGAAAGGGTAACTTCTAGGATTTTGGTTTGAGTAGCTGGTGCCATTTATTGAGAAAAGAAAGACTTGTGAAGGAGCAAATCTGGCAGGTGATGGGTGGTGGAAATCAAGAATTCTGTTTCGAACATACTAAGACTTTCTTCCCAGCTCATGTCCAAAACTATACTTAAAAGAGGAGTTTGGATGTTATGTTCCTCAAGCTAAAAAAATTATCTCATAGTTCTTTATATTATTCAAAAGATTAAACACATGACAGAGGTTCAATAAATACATGATAAATGAATTCATGCCACAAATCATTATCTGAGGTGGTTAATTTTATGTATCTACTAAACTGAGATACAGATATTTGGCTAAAGATTATTCTGGGTGTGTCTGTAAAGGTGTTTATAAATGAGATTAACATTTACATCAGTAGACTGAGTAAAGCAGACTGCCTGCCCTAATGTGGTGGCCTCATCTAATTGATTGAAGACCTGACTAAAACAAAAAGACTGAGTATGAAGGAACTCCTATCTGACACTGATCTTTTCTGGTCTTAGGACTGAAACGAAAACATAAGCCCTTATTTGATTTCAAGTCTTCCAGCTTTTAGTCTGGAACTTACACCATCCTCCTGCTTGTCAGGCCTTTGGAACCATGTATCAGCTCTCCTGGGTTTCCAGCTTATTGACTACAGATCTTAGGACTTCTCAGCTTCCATAATCATGAGAGCCAATCCTTTATGATAAATCTCTTTCTACACACACAGACACACACACAGAGACACACACACACATGCCCTATTGACTCTGTCTCTCTGGAGAATCCTAATATACCAACTATTTTTCAAAGTCTAATTATTTGAAAATAATTTCATGTTAGGTAAGAAGCATGAAAGGTTTTCAGGGAAACTCTTTTATTTCAATTTATTATCTAAAAACCAGTTTCTCCATCCTTTGTAATTTCAAGATTCAGCCTTTGGTGTCTCTACTCCCTTCTACCTGGGTACCCCTACTTGCCTTATAATCATACCCTCAAGAAAGAAGAGTTCAAGGATGAGAACTGATGCATTATTAAAGCATGCAAAACTATTACCAGTCCAGAAATACGAGGTGAGTTCTTGGATTGAGAGATATGGATTTCATACCTATGAGAAAATATTCCTTTACCAAACATTTTGGACTAGAAATAGTCTTGACACGTGAGTCTACTCTATTAATACCCACTTGTAAGAAATAGAAATTTTATGTTTCCTTCTTCTCCCCACTCTCTTGTTCCCATAATCATCAGCGTTGAAGAGCAACACAAATAATTTCTTTTGAATAGTACCTAGCTGGCTATCATACCTATCTTTTAATACAGTGTGCAGCCTATATATGGCTCTTTAAATACAATGTATATTTAATTATACAATGGTTATCTATAGAGAATTATTTTTAAAGAGAACTTTAAAAAATGATATAAATAAAAACCTTTTAAGTCACTCATGTCTTCATCCAGAAATAAGCTCTATTAAACTGTTGATGTGTATTATACTCCTACCTAGAGATAGCATTTCCCTTTTGTTTAAAGATAATAAATAATCCTCAGTCTCTGATGAGGACACATAGAATTCCACTACTACCACCCCATACTGTCACCAAGATCTGCCTTGTACCTCCACATTTGGATCCCAGACCAATGCCATGAATCAAGTTACGTCACAATCCAGCTTAGAAAAGCACTATATATCAAATGAACTGTAGGACCTAGCCAACATGTATCCACAGGAGGCAGAAGACTACATGAGAGAGTGCTAGATCAAGAGGAGATAGAACCTGTGTTTGCGTAATGGAGAAATTATTGATATGGGAACGTTCTCTCCCAGGATTTAGCACCCCAGCAAGAGTACCCGAGATAATGCTAAGACATAACTATATGGCTCTTGGAAGCGTACAGAAAGCAGTCCACATCATGTGAAACAGAAATGCCATACTGCTGTGGCAGACAGAAGTCTTATCACAGACTACACAACTGGAAGTTACTGGCTTAACAGAATGATGGAAAGGCCTATTGAAGGCACAGCTAAGACCTCACCTTGGAGATCATATCCTGTAATCCACTCTCTAGGTCACAGAATACACCGTAAATCAATAACCATTAAATAGAGCTATGTTTCCTGTTTCCCCAAAGTAGAATTTATGGCTTCAGGAACCAAGGGGTAGAAATAAGAGTGGCCCTACTTACTTATCGCCATTCTTAAAACTGACTCAGACAATACGTGCTTCTTACTCCTGCAAAGTCTGGGCTTTAGAGGTACTGACTCCTGGAGGGGGGATGCTTCCACCAGAGGAAACAGTAGAATGAGTCTCATTACACTTTTAGCTATGACTGTCACCTGGTCATTTCAGGCTCCACATGTCAAGAACTCTATATAAAGAAAGAAAGCAAAGGTAATTGATCCTGATCAATAAAAGGAGATAGGGCTGTTACACAATGGGATAAAGTAAAATTACGATTGGCATCCAAGTGATCCAGTAGGGTATCTCTTGGAACTCCCTTGCCTAATTTTGACTGTAAACAGACAAGCACAGCAGTCATAGCAATAACATGGCAGCCGGGGCCTTATAGGTCCCATGGATACAGGCTTGTGCTATCCCATTAGGTAAACCCCTAGAACAAGAGTTCAACCAAGCATAAGAGGAGTCTAGAAAAAAGAATAGAGAAGCGAGATGAGAATCAGTTGGCTCCTGAGAACAGCTGTAGCAGGAGTTACAGCTTCTCCCACTAACTTTTCTCTTTTAAGTTTCCCCAGAAAAGAAGACCAGAGAAACTAACAGGATCCTAGAGGAGCTGTTACAAGAACTTATTATATAGAGGAAGTGGATCTGAGTGTACAAAACATGGACTGTGGTGCACCACTCAGAGCCTGCCTTCAGGACTAATGTACTAATTTCTCCAGCTGCTGGAAGTAGTGGTTTGTGGTACTCAGTTGGGTCCCTCTCCAAGAACTGCTACCGTGGCCAAGGTCACGCACTCTTCCTTAGAGCCTCCCCCATCCAATCGACGGTCAGTGGAGTACAAAAGATCAGTCCCCTTTCCCCAAGGTGATTCAACCCTGAAGGGCCATCCCAGCTCCAGGGCTCCTTAAGGGACCAGCTGAAGCCCTTGTGCAACTATATTTTGCGCGATCCTACACTTCCTCCTTCCCAATAGGTGCTGAACCTCAGGGCATTCCCTAATTAATTTTCTGCACATGAATCTCTATCACAGAGCCCTTTTTGAAGGCATCTGACCTAAGGCAAACTGGTAAAGACTGTAGTAGTATCTAGTATCAGCTGATTATTAAATCTAGGTATAGCACAGTAAAAGACATTAACTCCTAGAGCTGGAAGGAATTAGGAAGAACATCCTGTTCAATGGCAAACTGTTTTCTCCAAAGATGAATTTAGAAAAATGGCAAGGGTAGGGAGGGAAGGAAGAAAAGACAACTGACAAATACTCAGAATAGTTTGTATAATCCCTTGGACAAATATCTTTATAACTTGGAATACTTACTTTAGTGACTAGAAGAATGTCACTGAGAAAACTGGCAGTGCTTTTGAAGTCAGCTGTTTTGATTGTAACAACTAGGGGGTGGCTACTACTGGCATCTATTGGGTGGAGGTCACCAAATGCTGCTACAGATGGGACAATGACTGTAGAACCCCCACAACAAGGACTTATCTGGTCCAAAATGTCAATTATGCCAAGGTTACAAAAGTGTGGTTTAGAGTTTACCAGCCACATTATGCTTATTATCTCATTTCATGGGATTACCAAGATTGTTTAGCATCTCCAGATGGCAGTCACTATGTAACACTGGAAGTTTTTTACCCCCTTAATCTCTTCTCTATAAACCAAGAACGATACAAGCCTATTTATAAAGCTTGATTTGCAGGTAGCTCAAGACTATCATTCACTAAGATATTCAAATCATTCACTGTATTAAGAAATTAAATCATGAATTTGCATCAGAGAAAAATTATGTGCACATATATGAATTCTGCATTTATACAACGTTTATTTCCAAAGCTTGCTTGATTCTCATAAAGAATGTCTATATTTTATGTGACTACTGGTGGATTTGATCTATTTACATACCATGTTTTTTATCATTTTGGTTTTGTCTTTTTTTACCCCTGAAGGACAGATTCAGTAAATATTATCATCAATGTTAATACACAGCTCTGTTAAGAGAAGTATGGCTTTTGCTAGTGTTCTCTCTGAAGTTCTGATTCTGCCACTTTCCAGTGGTGTGACCTTGCACAAGCTATCTAATCTTTCCCAAAGCTTTAGTTTTCTTACCTGTAAAATGAGGATTATAACAGGATCTGAACTATTGGCCCTGTTATAAGCATTAAACGAGATAATACACATGAATCACAGTGACTGGTAAACCATACACAATGAATAAATAGCGGCTGTGTTAAACATTTGCTGCTTTTTGGCTTCTAGCATTTATTTCTCCTTCCTAATGACAACCTGAATTCCATTGGGGAATTAATTCTTACTCACTGGACTGTGACTAGGAATCTTGCCTTTCCCTAGCAAAGAGGCAAGATGTGACCCAAACTAGTTTAATTAGATGATTCCTCCTTGGAATTTACATAGTCAGTGGAGAAACAAAGACACAGGAATGGTTAGTTTTGTTCATCCCTAGTAATGGTGCCCTGGCCAGTTTATTTTTCATTACAAGAGCACTGTTAAGGCTGCTGCCTCTGAGTTTCCAAAGACATCTTGCTTCTTTGCCCATTACCAAGTCTGGTATACAGCTTCCTATCATGCCTCTGATAACCTTTCAACAAATTCCCTTTTCCTGAAGTTAGTCTGATTCAGTTTCTATTGCTTGCAATTAAAGGACCCTATAGATACAGAGTAGCTATGCATCACATTCACATGAAACATTTAAGCTGTTTAACTAAAGTAAATACAAATAAGACTTAGTAATTTGTCTCTGCTTCCAGAAATGTGTAATCATTAATTTGCTTTTTGATTTTAGCCCTCATACACATCCACATACAGTGAAATCTACATAGGAATTGAAACACTGTTTACCTAAAGGAAATTTTCCTGTGGTGCAAAGGTGCTGTTTAAGCAGTCATCTCTGTTTGCTCTCCGTTGGAGCACTTCTTGGTAGGACTTCAAGAAATACAAGGCAAATGAAAAGAAACTGAATGTCTGATTGATGTTTGATTGCCTGAGTCCACAATTCTATAGGCTCACCTGAGATCTTAAATAAGAATCTTTTCAGATACAGAAGTTTTCATTATTTTTGGCTTTACTTCTGTGCCTTGGATGTGGTTGCTCTTTGGGGTATAGCTGTGGGTCAAGACTCTGTGTGGTAAATCTCAATCTGCAATTCCTGGCATGAAGATCATTAGGAGAGGAGTGTAGCAGTAGTAACTGCATGTTTCTTAAATAAGGAAAGAAATGAATAATCACTTTGGGTTTTGCTTTACAGATGCTTTAACTTCGTTTTTTAATGTGGAAAGATGAAACTCAATTCTCTCTCACCAAGTACTAACCAGGCCAGACCCTGTTTAGCTTCCGAGATCAGATGAGATTGGGTGCCTTCAGGGTGGTATGGCCATAGACGAAACTCAATTCTCTGAGTTACGTAGCATTTGATTCGCAGTATAACTCTTTCAAGGAAATGGAATATTATGCCTCTCTCAGGTCGATAGCAATAAGAAGCCAGTAAGATGGCATTTCAGTGCAGGGTACAAAAATCATTTCTTTCCCATCACTTGATAATACAAAATTCAGTGTTCCATTAGTTTTCCCACATTCCAAATTAGAAGAAAGGCAAATAGTAATGATTCTTTGAGTAGGGAAATTTGGAAAAACTAAATAAGAAGGACAAAGATTTTCTGGCTCTCGCTGAATAATTCTGCCAAATATTTTGGCAAAATATTTATTAAAAAACATAAGGTGAAAATTAGTTCATTTGGCAGATACTACAAATGGGTAACCGTCATTATTTTCAGTACTACTGGAAACATCTTTTATAGTCTGAAGTGTATAGTTTACGTTTTTCTGTAAGTACCATTACTGATCTGTCATTTTTGTTGCAAGTTTCTAAAACTGAAATGACAACTCCAAAAGAATTCCTATAGGTTAATTTATAACAACAGAGAAACTGTTCTACTAAACTTCACTAAACTTCTACTAAACTTCACTTAAGTCAGTCAGCGGCCAGACAGGGCATTTTTTCTTCGTCTATAAGTGAAACAGATGCGTAAGAATCTGTTAAGTGACATAAGCATGCCTACATACATAGCTTGTGAAAGAAAGAAGCAAACATAAGGAGCCATGTAAACTTTGGAGTGTAAGAGTAGAAGTAAGGATACCAGTTAGGAGACTCTTGTAGAAGTCAGGCAAAACATAATAGCTTGGACGGTGGTGATAGTAAGAGTTGATAAGAGTTGACAGCAATATATATCAGATTCTGAATATATATTGAAAATAGATTTCACTATGTATTGGATACGAGGGAAGTGGAGACGGAAGTTATTTTTTAAATTTTAGCTTAGAAATTATTATGCTGGGAAGTGTTCTCTGATCCATCAGAGCTTGGTTAATTACCATCCTGGTCCTGGTATATAGCCAGTATATAAATATTCAATAAATATTTGTTAATAAATGAATAGAATAAATAAAATCTATGCAACAGAACTCAACGGAACTCAAAACTCTTGTCAATAAAAGTACTGGGAAACGTTTTCTTGGTATAGGATTGTACAAAAACTTTCTTTCTACTAGAGTGCTTCTTATAGAATTGGTGCTACATCACCAATCGTTCCTATTTCTCCACATCCTTGCCAGCATCTGTTGTTTCCTGACTTTTTAATGTCCTGAATGGCCTAGGTTTTCTTCTAGGGGCACCTCATTTTTCATTGAGGATCCTGCTTACTTTAGATACATCATCTTTTTTGGTTCAAGGCTTCTGCCAAAAATAAATAGCTTAATAAGATACAAGTCATTTCTCACTAGGCTCATACGTAGCACCACAGAAGGTATTGGCAAATGGCTAAATAAATAGATACCAAGTTTTGAGTCTAATGAAATTTTTCTACTTACTTACTTTGGTCAGTTTAGCTATTTCAAGAACTATGTCTTAGAGTATGTATTTATCGTATAAAACCAAAGCTGTGGAGAAATAGGAACGCTTTTACACTATTGGTGGGAGTATAAATTAGCTCAACCATTGTGGAAGACAGTGCCGTGATTCCTCAAGAATCTAGAACTAGAAATAGCATTTGACCCAGCAATCCCATTACTGGATATATACCCAGAGGATTATAAATCATTCTACTATAAAGACACATGCACGCATATGTTTATTGTGTCACTATTCACAATAGCAAAGACTTTGAACCAACCCAAATGCCCATGTATGATAGACTAGAAAAAGAAAATGTGGCACATATACACCATGGAATACTATGCAGCCATAAAAAAGGATAAGTTCATGTCCTTTGCAGGGACATGGATGAAGCTGGAAACCATTATTCTCACAAGAACAGAAAACCAAACACCACGTGTTCTCACTCATAAGCGGGAGTTGAACAATGAGAACACATGAACACAGGGATGGGAACATCACACACCGGGGCCTCTAAGGGGGTGGGGGTGGGGCTAGGAGAGGGATAGCATTAGGAGAAATACCTAATGTAGATGACAGGTTGATGGGTGCAGTAAACCACCATGGCACGTGTATACCTATGAAACAAACCTGTACATTCTGCACATGTACCCCAGGACTTAAAGTATAATAATAATAATAATAATAATAATAATAATAAAAGAAAAATGAGGTGCCATATATTTCAAGTGAAAACTCTTTGCATTACTGTTAATAACTGCATCTGCTTAGAAGGGAATTAAAGGTATACTACTTAACCAATAGAAGTTGCTCAGACTCAGGGTGGTTTTACGTCTGTGAGTTTACTACATTCAAGATTGACTTTTCAGCTATGCAGGTACAGATTTATCAAAATACCAAGCATAGATCTTTTTCTTAAGAGAAGACTTGAAATAACTCAAGTTCATAAAACTGACCATAAAACCTTCCCCTATGCTAGAAACAAATCACAATCAGAAAGCTGCCTAGTGAGCAAGGAATTTGAACAAACAGAGTTAGATTAGATAAATGTTTAATGGAACTCCTTCATTAAACAACATTTCATTAAACATCTGTTATGTTTCAGGCTTATTCTACATACTGAGAATACAGCAGTGAACAAAACAAATGAGGTTTTTTCTCTTTTAGAGCTTATATTTTATAGTAGGGGAAAAAGATGATTAACAAGAAGTTTTGTCTGTTTTATTTACTGATATATCCCCAGCACTCAGAGTGCTACCTGGCATATGTTAGGTATTTGATGGTATTTGTTCACTGAATGAATAGTGAGTGATAAAAACATTAACATAATTTCAAAGTGTTTTATGCACTAAGAAGAAAAAATTGAGTAGTGACATTATACAGTAAGGTTGGTAGGAAAGAAGATAGCTAATTTATATTGGGTGGTATGGTAGATTAAATAATTACTGAGCAAATATTTAGCCATTCTTTTTCCTCACCTCTGTGGGATAAATAGGCTTTCTCACCCATTGATGTTGAGCTTGACTGTGTGACATGCTTTGGCTTCATGGTATATGGAATGTACGTCCCTGCTTCTTGACCTTGAACTTGACCATATAACTTGCTTTGGAGATATCAGCAGATAAGGCACAATCAGAAGCTTGCAATGTTTACCTGTTTGGGCTTTCTCTCTTGCACTCTGCTACTGACATGAGAAGAACATGCCTTGTTCACATCATCACAGTTTCCTTTTGAGTTTTGGAAACTCTGTTCAAGTGGCTTAATTTCTTTCGCTAAATTCAAGGGCTTTCATTTTTGAATGTGTATGCTATTTTCAATAATCTCTACTGATGTGTGAGTCATGAATATAAAAGGAGTGAATGAACCACACTGCACACTGGTGGAGGAAGTGAAATAGATTCTTACTAACTATGATTATATAATGATGCAGAAAGGTATATGTAAAGCTGTTCTTGTTGTTCTTAACAGGATTGTTAAGTAACTTAACCAGTAAAACCAACTAAGAGCAGAAGGAGAGGGCATGTTTGTTTAGCTCCATGGCTAAGTTCCACCCCAGACAAGATATTTTCATTTTCAACACATGATACATAAGAAAAGGAAAATGTGAACCACAGGAATGGAGTAAATATTGAGGACAAAAGCAAAGTGTTGAATATATTATAGTCACACTAAAGCTTAAATGAATAAGTACTCTAAACGACAAAGGAAAAACTAAGCCATAAAGTTATTTTAAACGTCAAATATCCCCACAGATGAATAAAAAGTATACATTTAAATTTTTGTAAAATGGCAAAGAAGATATGATTAATATGCTCCTAGTACAAGGTATTAATCACAGTATTCTGTGATACACAGCAAAATACTGTGATATACAGCAAAAATTAATAAAAAACCATAGTGAAAAGAATAGTGGGACTATTTTATGACTCAATCTCAATGTACACTGCTGGATACAGGGCTTATCTTGGAATATTTTACTTCAAATCAAATGTTCATAAAATCATCCCCACATTGGAAAAAAAGTCATCTGGAAAAGACTCAAATGGGTTGGTAGAATCTAACTCTGCAATTTAGTAGTATAATGTCCTGAGCCACAACCTTCTCTAACAACCAGAAAATCAAACATATGTTAAGAACCTGTGAAAACAGATACCAGAAAACCTGTATACTTATTACAAAGTTAAGATGGAAATTTCTCCTTGTTCAAGCTTAACATATGTGACTTAATTTGATAAACAGTACTCTGCTGTCTAGTTTCTCATTGTTTTCTTCAGTTTTATACTAACAATCAGAGTTGAAAAATAGCAGAGGCCATGGATAACAGGTTCAATAGCAAGAAAATGGGGAGGAGGAGAGAAGAAACAGATTAATTGATTACAGGGACAATAAAAACAGAGAACAGATGATGCCAAGGACTCAAGAAACAATGGAAATCTAATCTAGATGAATTTAGTAGAAAGAAATTTAAGCTCTTTTTTTAGTAAACTTTGTGGCCATCATTCTATGAAAAAAGTACTATTACTAACATATATGAAATATCCCTGAGTAATCAGGGGGAAACACTGTTGATTAACACAATTGTAAGTTTAATCACTAAAATTTACAAAAAACCCTACATACATATATACACACACATATATACACACATATATACATATATTTGAATATATACCCTATATATACCTATATATGTGTATGTATATGCTATATATACATATATACACACACACCTTAAGAACTATTTTTAGTACAACTACATAGAACCCAAAACCTAATCTATCCAAAGTATCGCATATCCTCTGAACAGTGTTGTATAACTTAGGCATTAACTGTAGAAAATCTCAGATTACTTGAAAAAGAATGATATTATGGTGGCCAAGTTGCAAACTTTCTACAAGATGATGAACCTAGCAATTGCTAATGTTCTGTTCTAGTAAGAATGAAACCCACCTAGTTTAACTTCAAAGGATCAGTTTTAGAATTAGCCAAAAGACTAAAAAGCTGGAAAAATATTTCTTCAGTAACCATAGCAACTTGGGAGAAATTACGAAAGAATGTAGTGGCCATTTGTAATGTTTTCTGATTTTTGATATCCTCCCTATGTTTAAAAAATTTCCAGCCTTATGAGGTATGAGTCCCCTACATAAAACCCAGAAAACTCAGTTATCTAGCCTGCTCTGCTCCTAAGGCTCCACTAACTAGAATCAAATGTGCAAGACTTTGATTCATAAATGAGGAATTAGAGGTCTCTGTATAGCATCTATTTTGCTCGTGAGGATGATAATAGAAGTATCCAAATTTGGGAGATGGAAATGATTGAACTATACAATAGTTTTTCCTAGTGCTTGATGGGAATGTGCAGCAAAGAGTGGTTTATCTTTAGCCAGTTTTGCAGTGTAGTTTTTGCTATTGTTCATGGAAGCTTAACCTTGGTTTTCCAGCCCTCTAACAACTTGGTTGCTTACCTAATATCCTTGTAATAAACTCCTCTGCTGCTTAGCCAGATGAAAGCAGCTTCTGTTATTTAAAAGAAGAACCCTGGTTGATAATATAAATTGGTTCTAGAAGTGGTTGAAGACAATATAACTTCAGGAAAATCAGAAAGATTTTAGTTACCTGGTTCTGTAAGGGTTGATGGCTGTAAAAATCCAGCTGGTATTCTTTAAAAAATGTAAAATGTAAAAAATGTAAAATGTAAAAATGTAAAATCTGGTAGTTCATAGCGTGCCATAGCAAAGTAACAAATAATTAACTACAGCTACCTGAAATAAAGTGACCACTGAAGGCAAGACTTTCAGTGGCCCAACATTTGGATTCTTCTATTACCAGATCCAGGGGCTATGGACATGGAAAAATATGAAGACCATGAAGAGTTCAAAAACAAAATTAGTTTCACACACACTAATTTCACACAAGAGCTTAAAAAAGATAATTAAAGTCTTGTGATGCTAAATTCTCAATTCAAGCAATAATCAAGGCCACCATTTACTCTGTAACATTGCTCCTTGAAAGGTAAAAGTCAGTGTCTGTGAACAACAGTGTCTGTCTTCTGTAGGCTACGAATGCTGGTGGGCTACATGGCTTTCAATGTTATGGGACGCCGAGGTAGCAAAACTCAAGTAGACACACCTAATTATAAGAAGCAGGAGGAAATGGTAATCAGAATGCTCTGACCTACAGGGACATTAGCTTTGGGTACTTGATCAGATGAACCATATGAACAAAAGTGATAGGCATCCCAAAAAGTCCAACTTAAAATTATAAAAATATCCAAACTTAACGAACAAAGGCCTGACATGAGCTACCACAACAAAAATTTGTAATGTCTTCTCCAATGTCCAGTCCTGAGTCAATTCACATGCCCAGAGTTTTTTGAGTGAAGAGGAGATTGCACATCCTTGAAAATGTCTATTGCAATACTATCACAGGTAAGAGACTGTAAGTCTTCAGTTTGGCCTTCCTCATCTAGGTAGCTCCACTGGAGAAAGGGAAATATCAGGTCTTTTGTGTACCAGTGTATAATAACTTTGAACCAAGACTAAAACTGAAGACCTAGAACTACCGCCTTGTACTACTGGTCAGAATGGATGTTATCAGAATCAAATGGTGAATGAAGTTTCCATCTGAATTTGTCTCATACCTAGCCCAATTGGGCCTTACACACATAACATAGCTATCTCCAGAGTATGCAGTAGACATTGGAGGAGAGTGATTTATAAGAGACTTAATCAGATAGTGATTTCAAATGCAGCTGCTGTTATAGATGTGAATTTAAAAATGTACATCTAGAGCTCTTAGGACCAGGTATACAACTATTAATCTGGCAAATGCTTTTTCTCTGTATCTCAATACACAGAGAACAACTATAACAGCTGTATTTATATGACAGGTACAATAGTAAACCATTTCATCTCAGGGTTATATAAATTATTTGGCTCTGTACCACAATATATTTCACAAAGATCATTGGTGTCTCACCATCATATATGACAACTACATTGATGACATATGTGTCCAGAACCGAGAAACCAGGAAGTAATAACCACTCAAGAATCTTTGGCGAAGTATACCTATGAATTCGGTAAGGTGGAAGATACAGCACATGAAAATGTAAGAACTATACTTCTGTAAAATTTCCGGAGGTCCAGTGATCTTGCATATACCAGGATAGACTTTACAAAGTTAAAGGCAACTTCCTGCATGTTGCACCTCCTACTACTAAGAAAAAGAGGCACATTGCTAGGTGGAACTTTGTGGTATTATACATTGGTTTGAGAGTCCTGCTTTGACCTATTTATGAAGTGACCTGAAAGCCTCCAGTTGTGAGTGGGACCCAGAAAAAAGGAGGCTTCCTTGCTAGTCCAGACTATAGCGCATCTACCTGGCCCTAATTAATAAGCAACAGATTCAATAGGTGTTAGAAGTTTATTGAGATGCTACGCGGAGCTTGTGGCAACTTCTAATAAAGGAATCCCAGTAGAAATCTCTAAGGTTTTGGAACAAAGTCATCAGACAGGAAAATCTTATCCCTTTGAAAAGCAGCACTTAGCTCATTCCTAAGTGTTATTCAACATTGTATATTTGACTGTGAAAAAACAAACGTGACCTGATCTGCCCAAAATGAACTTGTTTTAGCTGATCCACCAATCTATTAAATCGGGCATGCTCAAGTAGAAAGCCGTATCAAATGACTCTCATATACATGGACAAAGATTCAAGATGATTATGACAGCAGAAGTTGAATGATCAGACCACTCATGCTCTCAGCAATACTTGTCTTGTGGTTGGGTGCCACAAAATATTTCAGGTCATCCTCTCTGTAGACAATGAGTGAGCATATTTTTGTTTTTATAAGTGATAGCTTGATTTATAAGTGATAGTTTCTATTATTATTTTAGTTGATATTACTGTTACTATAAGTAAGTATGGAAGAAGAATGTATTTTGAAAGTTAGGTTTAAATATTGGCAATGGCTATATATTGATGTTAGACAGCCAGGTAGTGTATGTTTATTATGTTTTCTTGTTTTAGTACTTTTTGAAAATCTTTACATGTTGGGGCATATTCCATGCATATAAGTCCTGCCCCTCTAAAGTACAATCCACAAACAGTATTTTCTTAGCTGCTTTTGTGTTCACTGCACACACATAGGCATGTGACCAAAGTTCTACTTTTCTTCCCAGTTTATCTGGGTCTTATTGAAAAGGCACAAGTTAGATGGAGCCTGTAAAAACAGAAAGGTATACTAAATTCCTGTTAGTGGAAAAACTAAAAATTCCTAAATATTATATGACAAAGAATGCGTATATTATTCAATCGGCCTTAAAAATTTACCAAGGAAGATCCTACAATCTCACCGTATAGTTTGTAGTCAAACAGAACCAAGTTAAAATCTTGACCCTCTTACTGATCTTGGGGAGTTATCTAATATCACTGACTCTCAATTTTCCTTACCTGTAAAATGAGGTCTTATTTTAGGGTTGTTGTGAGGATTGAGACAGTAAATATAAAGCACCCACTATTGCATCTTGGACAAACTTGGGACCCAATAAATGGTGTTTTTTTATATTTTTTTCTAATATAGAACATTTTACTTAATTTTACTTAACTTAAATTTCCGTTAAGTTGAGTATGCATGCATACTCAACTTAATTGGTATTTATTTAGTTTTAAGGTGATACTGTAGTACTGTTTTCTGGGAGTCTATATTGCTGAGTTTTTACAGCAAGCAACTCTTTCTTAGTTGAACATGTTCACATCTTTGAAACTCTTCTTCAAGGTTATATCTTTAATAGTTCACTCTGAACAATGATTTCCATGAAACTGTCATCATCTTTTCCTACATAAGAAACAAAAACAACATAGTTTTACAGTTAAAGCATATAATAAAATATAGTGGTGACATGTGGGCTCACTGTTTTCTTGGCCAGTCCTTTTCCATATTACTGAGTACCTCCAGCCCTTCTAGTTCTCTTAGCTGTTCATGTTACAGCTGTAACTCTTCACTGGTTCTAACTACTGTGGGCTTTAATAACTTTCTTCAGATATTGGCTTCATCCTAGATAGTAAAGTGAAATGGCTAGTATACAGCAAGTTGACAAGGGCCATTGGTGTGATATAGTAGAAAAAGACCTGGATCAAGTCTTAGCTATATGCCATTATTAGATGCAATCTCAGAAACGTTATTTCTATCATCTGGATTTTCTGGTTTATTAATAATAATAAACATGCAAGTGATTATAAATTGTAAGAGTCAAATAACATATAAAAAACTTTATAAATTTTAGTTGCTAAACAAATATATATCATTATTAAGAATACTAGGATATAGGCTCTCTTTATTGGTTATTTTATTTGTCCTTGTAGCCTAAGCACAGTGCTCCAACTATTAAAGGTATTCATAATATTTCTTTATAGAATGAAAAAAAAATTTATACTGAAGCTTTTCCATACGTAGCTTAAGATGGGATAGTGAAAAGTATATACAAATGCACACTGTGTAAATATATAGATATATGTAGACAGATTAAGATGCAGGCAATTTGTAATAACACTTCATTCTCCATTTCCTTCTAAACAGTTTAATAGTATGGACTGGAGTGAGAACAGTGAAGGCAATGGTGGGCCCTTAATAAACAGCTCACAAATAAAGGTCCTTCAAACAGACACACACACATACACACTTTCATATATACACACACACATACATACGCCTACACGTTCACACACACACACACGCGCACACACAGACATTTTTAACTTCTAAGGGTGGCTGAAGGGCTTTATCAATATAATAAACCAAAAAAAATTCCCTCCATGTCTGTTGCCCCCAATAATCTGAGCTTTATGAGCCCAGATATTCTAGGATTGCATCTAAAAGGTATATCAAGAATCTAGAAAATAGACTTATTTACAAAAATTTGTATATATACATTTGCTTATTCTTTTAAGAAACCAAATCCTTTGGCTTCTCACAGACTATTTTTCCTCTTTTTATTATATAGTCTAGTCCACATTTCAGTTTTCATTTGACAGAAACCAAAAGTCCAAGCTGATCATCATAGTCTTAAGTGATCTTCCAGAATTTTGTTGTCAATTATTGTCAGCATAATGCATTTGGTCTTTATTCAAGCACTGTCATGTGCCAGTGGTGTCTATTATTTCTTCAAGCTATTATTTTGACCTCATGTAATTCCTTAAGGAGTACGTTCTTGTACTTTCCTTCCAAAATAAGGCTTTAAGCTTTAAAAGACATGGTGCTTCTGGTCTCGCACAGCTTTTTTGATCTACCTCCTGGGTTCAAGTGATTCTCCTGCATCAGTGAATACATGTTTTTTAAAGTTAAATCATTTTACCAACGAATAAAGTTAGCTGCCATTATAGTAATTCAAGAAGTGATTATTTAGATGAACAATTTTGAGTCATTACGTAAAAACAGAGATAAACATTTTCATATACTAGATGCCTCCAAAGTCTTTATGCTCACTGTACCTTGATTAGAATCCATCCAAAAACCAATGAAAAATACCTCATTAACCACTACACCAAACTAGTTTTTACGTGTACATGCATAAATTTACATTTTGATTTTAAGTTAAACCATATTTTATATTCCTTGCTACAGGAATAATGGGATATAATCTAAGCATTGGGCTTTATCTTTAACATCATCTCAATTACCACAGTTGAAATGGAAATAACGAATAGGGTTGTCTCACCAAAGTGTGTGATTGTCCACACATCAGTAAGCTTTTTCAAGATTGTTCTTATGCAAGTGAGAACAGCAAAACAAGAGAGACCATCAAGAAGACTGATAAAATATAAAGTGGGAGATAGCAATAAAGTTGGTTTTAAAGTATAATTTGTGAAATAAGCTGTTAAAGAGTTTAAGATAGAAAAATAGTGAATAAGTTTTAAAATCATAATTATATTAAGCTTAAACAACTATAAAACCTTTAAAATCTGTTTACTTCATTGGCTTCACTAACCTCTCTTTCAAATCAAATTTCCTATGCTTTTAATTTAAGGAGAAGGATAAATTCGTGACCTAGTTGAAACATCATTTGGCAAGATGGTTAGTACTGGCTATTTTTCTAAATCCAAATATTTTTCCATTTGTTTATTGTCCCACCTGAAATGGATACAACTATACAACTTTGGAAGGTAAACTTCTACTGATTTAAATTACAATATAGCTTATGCAGAGAAGGCTAAATTCCCGTTGGCATCAAAAAATGAGGTACACCTGAAAACAGGCAACAATGAATGTGAGGGTATAGTATGATTTCTAATATGTGTTGGTTACATAAAAGCATTTTCAAATATGAGACCCAAATGAAAAGTTACAAGGGCAGATGTTTTAGACCACAGATGTTGAATTGTTAATGAGCTACTTCTTGCACATACAACTACACAGCCTCCTCCAGATTGGATAGAAGAGTAATTAGGATGACAATGGGGCAGGAGGCTAGGGAATGCCAGGAAAGTGACATTTTTCTATACTAATGTATAAATGCCACATAATGTAACTACTATGATGCAACTGATTTATATCAAGAATTAAAAACCTCTCAAGAGGTTTATCAACTGTCAAGGAAAATGTTACTCATAGTCTTAACAGAAATTTAGGGCTTTAAAAGTCATTAGAGGTCAGCTAGTCAGATTTCCATATTTCTAAGAAGAGAAAGTAAGGGACCATGAGATATTAAATAACTTATATTGAAATAATGGTTTATTCAATTAACTGTGTAACTGGTCAGAAAATAAAGGAAGTTCATTTTGTCTAAATATTATCTTTTAATAGTTGGAGATGCAAACGCCCAAGAATATTGCAGCAAAACTGGATTAAAAGAGCTCTTTTATATTTAAAAAATTCTGACAATGCCTTGACCACAAAACCTTTGAAGTAAAGAAAATTGCTTCTTACTCTTCTCTAAAAACCTAAATTAAAAGGATATTCTAAAGTGAAGGTTATTTTCCTGGAGGTGATTTAGAAAACACAGGCAATAATTTTGTTTCTTAAGAGGAAAAATAATATTTTATTACATTTGGATGAGATTTTATTTTTTAGGAATCACTGCTTGGCTGTGAGTAGTTGTTGCTTGCTGAATGTTATTCACACTTCCTTCCTCATAGCAAACTCATGTGTAACAGTCTTAACTTGTGGGATGGGTTGGAACTCTTCGTTCTAATGCAAGGGCTGTCAGTCGTTATAAATCACAAATTGTTCCTCCCTAGGGAAGTGTCAGGGATGTATTCTTTCCCATCTCATTTTTCTGCCATCTCCATTTATAAAATAAAGTTTATGGCACTAATGATCAGATACGATGTATTGTAATACCTTACCTGGTAATTAATACATAGAGAGAAATCTTCTCCAGAATAGCACATAAGAGACTTCAATTGTCTAGTTACCCTGAGGCATAATAAGCGAATAAAAATTTTAAAGGGCTGAAAGGAAGAAACTTTCCTTGCAAGATAATTTTGATGATTTAGAATGGGAGTTGATAAACATTCTTCTTTAAAGAACCAGATAGTAAATATTTGGGGTTATATGTCCTGATGGTCTCTCTTAACTACTCAACTCTGCTATTGACGCATGACATCAGTTAGTGGACAATACAAAAATGAATGGATATGAATGTGTGTTTCAATTAAACTTTATTTACAAAAGCAGGCAGCAGGCTGGATTTGACCCATGAGTTGTAGTTTGCAACTTCTATTACAGAATTTATAGTGATTGAAGAGAGTCTGAAACCAAAATTTTAATTTTAATAAAATATGATATGGTCCTTCAATGCAAATCAGTGTACTAGCAGGTACCTTGCTGATCCACAGAAAGATTAAATATATTTTTAAACCTTTTTAGGTTTTCCTGTTTGCCTTTTCTTCTCTATTATATAAGTTATATTGGAAATGTCTAAGTCCATTAAAAATTAGATAATTTCTGCCAAGTTTGATGGAAAATTTATGAGTGTTGAGGCCACAGATTATCTTTTTGATTCCACAGTAAAGTCGTAAATTCAATGTAATGATCTTTTTTTTTTCCTCGGGATTAGCATGAGAGATTTTTCAGAGAAATTTCTAAAAAGATTATGAGGTAGAATTCTTATAAGAAAGGCATTTTTATCACTAAAACTAATTCATCACTGATTTAAATTATTTTTCTGGTTGATCATTTTAAAAGCTCTCCTTATTTGGACATTTTCATTCCATAGTAATTTTTGGTTACGATTATGACTCAGACTAATATTACAAGTACTATGTATCTGACTTAGTAAATAATTTAGGATGTAATTTGAATGTAAATTATACTTTACTTAATTAGTACATGTACAGGTATCCCTTTTGTCCTAAGATGTTTAGACCAGACAAACACAAGGTTATTTATAAAGTTTAGTGAAATCTCTATTGATTTGACACACAAAAATTGGCAAATAGCATTTAAAATTAAAATTTTCTCAGTAGAATTCTAACTTTAATTCTAGTATAATTCTGAGTATAATTTTACTAAACAGGAATGGATAACTTATTAAATACTTATTAATTTCAGAGACACAGAAAGAGCTATGTAACCTTATATAGCAATTTATAAATCCACTGTGTTTATATTGTTAGATTATCCATGTTATTTGAAAAATTAAGCATTTTGAAGTTTTCATTCTGTGTTTTTCTGTCTTTTAAAAGTACAAGACTAAAAAAAAGACGTACTGGAAGTCTTCATTTCAAACTTTTAGTGAATTTTGTAAAAGTACGATGATGCCTAATGAAAGACTATTAGGACAAAAGACATAAAAGGTAGGACCTAATACAACAGTAGACTTCTTCCTTCAAAGATTTTCAAAAACTTCAAGAACAGAATTTCACAGACTGAAATTCAAGCTCAGTTGGAAACAAGGTCTATCGGGCTTTTAAGTTGTCTAATGTTGAAAATCTCAAGTTGACTCTCTAGTTAAAAAAAAAAAAAAAAAAAAAAAGTCCTGGAGAAGGGAAAGGAAAATTTTTGTTCTGGAAATGTGTTCTTCTCTGATGTAAATAGAAATCCATCTTCCAAAAGAAGAAGTAGATGTGAGTTGCCCTAACTTAGTCTTTTGGAAAACAGACAAGAAGATTATGAATTTACTAAAATACTTTTGTTTTTCCTAAGTATTAGTTTATAAACTCTGAGATACCTTTTTTGTCTATGAAAATATTCCAAACCCCAAGATATTCACAAAACTTCACTCAAAACACTGAAATACATTTTTGGAAAAGAAGAATATAGAGAATCTCAATTTTTAAAAATTTATGTAAGAGGTCTAGTAATTTTGGTGCTTTCATTTCAGATCATTTATTGACTTTCTTTTTTTTTTATAGCTTTTCTGTTTGGAAAGATACAAACATTCAAATATTAAAAATATGCCACAGTATGTGTTATTAATGAAACTTTAAAATCCCAAAGTGTAAGTAATAAATTTCCTACAAGTATACCGATTAAATCAGTTTTAATATTCTGTAACAGAAGTGAAATAAAATTCTAGAATTCATACTGTAAACTTCAGAGGAAGTAGAACACCACACTATTCTAAAGAGCACATTTTTATATTAGCAACAATAATGCTGCTAGTTGTTTCAATTTTCTGTAAATAACATGGTAAAGATGATAATTAGCATAACACATATATTATTGAGTCCTTACTATAGCTGCTATTTTATTATATGTATTAACTCATAACAACTCTGTAAGGTAAGTCTTAAATTTATTCTCCTTAATATATAAGGAAACAAGCAAAGAGAAGTAGAACTTCAGTGCAAATGAAACCTAATGTCATGGTTTCTTTGCTGTTATTTTAATAATGTCTCTGCATGTGGTAACTGATTTACTGACTAATACAAGTGAATATTAGGCCTTTAGTATGATTTGCAAGACCACACAGACTAAATGCCTGAATTCATTGTCAGCTCTTTTCAAAGTTAATTTGCTTCATGGGGGGACCAGATATCTCTTAAAAAGGCATTTCTTATTCTTATTATAGGCACTTCTTATGGTAACCATGTAACTCCCTTTGACAAAAAAGTAACATGATCTTTAAAATTCTTTTCTTTCAAGAAAAATCTTCCATCTCAACCGAAGAAATGTTAGTCTAAAATAATCTTATGAATGAGTTTGCTTTGTTATATAATTTCTCATTCAGATTTAGAACTCAAATAAGGATTGGTACTAATAAGGATTGATATACTATTAAGACAAGACACTAAAAATGTAGAAACAACTAAATATCCATTGACAGATGAATGGATAAAAAATGTGGCATATATGTACAACAAAATACCATACAGCTTTAAAAATGAAAAAAATTCTGCAACCCTTTGATTCAATATGGAACAGTATGGATGATCCTTGAGGGCATTATGCTAAGTGAAATAAGCCAGTCACAGAAAGACACATACCGCATGGTTCCACTTATATACAGTATCTAAACTAGTCATATTCATAGAATCAGAGTGGAGCGGTGGATACCAGGGGATTGGGTTAGAGAGAAACAGGAAATACCCAAACAACAGCATAAAGTTTCGGTCAAGCAAGATGAATAAGTTCTAAAGCTCTGCTGTACAACACTGTACATCTACAGTCAATGATAAAGTATTATAGACTTAAAATTTGAAAAGGAAGATCTCATGTTAAGTGTTCCTACTAAGATAAAATAAATAATTTAAAAAAGAGATGATAAAAAAGGATATACCCACAAGAAGTCTTGAATTTATTTGATACTTAAGTTCTTTCACAATTGCAATCCCTGTATGCATATAAATGTACCTGTAATTCCTTTGCTGAACGATTACTTTTGAATAATATTATTTAAAATAAACTCTTTGTGGGTACATATGGAAATAGGAGTTTTCTGAGCACATAATACTCCTTGAAAAGTCAATTGACTCTTTGGCTCAGAATTTACTCTTTAGAAGGTTAGACATCTATCAGGAATTTGAGTGAAAATGCTTTTAAAAACACTCTGAGGTAAACTGTACAAAGATTTAATCCCACATAAAATGTTTCTGTGAATGGTTAATTTATCTGGAAAGACAGCAAGTTTTTACTCTGGTGACAAATTCTCCTTTGTTGAAACCTAATTGTAGCCATCAGGAGGTGGGGATTTTCTTTGTATCATACCAAATTTGACTTCAAGTTAAGAGCATTGGATGGCTGGGCATGGTGGCTCATGCCTGTATTCCCTGCAGTTTGGGAGGCTGAGGTGGGTGGATCACTTGAGGTCAGGAGTTCAAGACCAGCCTGGACAACATGGTGAAACCCCATCTCTACTAAAAATAAAAAATAAAAAAATTAGCTGGGCATGGTGGCAGCTGCCTGTGATTTCAGCTACTCAGGAGGCTGGGGCAGAAGAATTGCTTGAATCTGGGAGGCAGAGGTTGCAGTGAGCGGAGACTGCGCCACTACACTCCAGCCTGGGTGACAGAGCAAGGCTCTGTCTCAAAAAAAAAAAAAAAGTATAGGACTAAAGTAGTGTCATGAGCTTTTAGTTCACTTCTTGAACTGCCAAATGCAGGATAATATCTTATCGTACGTTTTCTATTTATTTTGCCATTTTGACCACCAATTAAGTTTAGCTATGTGTCAAATTACCTCATACACACAGTTTATGTTTGTTTTGTTACATTATGTAATGCAATATGTTTGCAATATATTATATATTTACACACACTTAAATATATTTATATAATATATAACATACACTAAGTATATAAAGAAAACATCCTAAAACACTGCATGTGAAAAATTTTATTATATATTTTATTTTATATATATATTTATTACAGAGAATATTACAATAAACATCTAATTTTAAAGAGTTTCTTATTTTGTGTATTGCTTAGAGGACTGAAGATTTGTTGAAAAGACAACAAATCAAGTTAGATCCATTATCTTCAGCTACTGCTCAGAATAACATTAATAAAACCACATTGTATGAAAATGTTATTTGTTTCAAAGCTTTAATATGCATTCTAAACTCTTACAAGCATATTCTGAGTTTTGGTTTTGAAGTGGCACTATGGCAGAAGAGCCTGAATTTGCTAACTGTAATTATGTCCATTAGAACTACAGTGGTGTTAATACAGTCAGAAAGCTTAAAGGATGCATATACATGTCTATAAATAATATAAGAAATTAACAAATGTATGGCAAAAGATTCTAAAAATGTAGAACTGTCTATTATCTTTGTGAGTAAAGCTAAACTGGAAATGCTATAGGTTATTTCTAGGAGTCTACCAAGAAATTATTCACTGTTGCTTTTTGCTGACAGATGGGATTTATGTTTATAGACATAACTATCAGAATATATAATTATATCAGAAAATATCCTCAGATGAAGATTCGTAAGTTAGACGACAGAGGACATTTTAAATATTTTACAATTTCATGGTATTGTATGGAAGTCACTGACTGAGTTTACTGAAGTACAAATTAAAACTCTTCAGGAGATACTTACCCTTTTCTGTTCTTTTATATACTCTATCAATTCATCTCTTGTTCTTTTCACTGCCTCTTCCACAGCCTTTTCACTTCGTTTCTGCTCTTCTATTATTGCTGCCTTAACAGTTTCCTGTTTGTGGGAGAAGGCAAAACAGTCAGGGAGGTAAGCACTATGACATATTTGTGTCCATTTTGTATAAACTAAAAATCCTCTTCAGCGGGTTTCAGCTCATTCTATTCAAAGTGTACCTTTACACAGGAATAAGAACTTACAAAATCTTTTGGGATCTTTTAGAGATTTCACAGAACTCCCTTTCCCAAACTGAGTGAAAGGGAAAGGAATGGAATATGCCATTTATTGCAGGGAGTGCCTGACAGACTCCAATGGCTTCCTTACCAACCTTTCATTTGATGTTTACATGATTCATTGCCTTCCTGTATTTTGCACTATCCACATAAGACTTCCAACTTGTGTTTATTCTTCCAAGAACACTCTAATGCTCTAGCTGTTTTATTCACGTTTAATATTGCCATCATACAATAATCAAGTGTGGTCTGAGTGGTAAGATTTACAGCTAGTTTGGTCCTCTTGCCAGGTTAAGATGTTGTGAGCTGGACACCATAAGTAAGAGGTAAAAATTCCACCCAGTGTGCTAATATTTGAAATGAGAGATCCAGGGAGGGAAATGGTACTCTCCGTTTATTGAAATAGTAATCAGGTACTGAAGAGATTTCAGAATTGCAAATACAGAAAGAAAGCTAAAATTCCGTAGAACTACAACACTTCTCAGGAAGTCATGATATTTTCTGCTATAATAGTGTATCATGAAATGGAATGAATGCCACGAAGCAAAATTTTTTCATTCCCATCTATAGGTACCAACCTTTTTTACTGGACATCAAGGCAATCAATTGGAAAATGGCTTGAGTTTCTCAGAATATTTGCTTCAGTTTTGATTCCTGGAGGTTCTGCTCTTTGTGGAGTGTATGTATGACTTAGCTTACTTTTCCACAATTAATTTTAGATATTTATATGTAACTCAGAAAATATAAAATAACATAAAGGACTCTGTATTTGAAATCTATTTACTGTAAAAAATGGAGATGTGGAAATATATAAACACAAAGCAAGACACATATATATATACACTTGGATATAAAGAAGATGGGATAAACTGTACATACTATTTTCTAAACTCTAGCATTTTTTATTTAGAATATATCTTGGACATTTTCTTAAGACATTACATATTCTTCTATGAATATGATTTATATCATATTAGAGGGCTACATAATAATTTATTGTACCAATTTTTAATCATGGGTATTTTGGTCATTTTAAATAAAATACAGCAGTGACAAACATCCACATATGTATCTTTGTGCTACATTGCAGTTACTTACTTTGAACCAATTCAAAAAGTGGAATCATTTTTGGCCAAAGGATTTAAACTCAATATATCTTTTGACATTTTGTACAAATTTCTTCTTATAAGCAGCTCATAAGAATGGCTATTTTCTTGCATCCTTGATAACATTTATTTTCATAGGTTTTTACAATCTTTGCCTACTTGGGGAGAATGATATCGAATTTTATCCCGTACTTTTAAAAGATTAGGTGAGTTGAGCATTTAATTTATAAAAATATTGGCAATACACACGTTTTCTCTTGTCATTTGCTTGATCTTATCGTCTACCACTTTAATATTGGTATACTTATTTTTTTTTATTCCCTTCCTTATAAAATTAACTGAAAATTCTGAAAGTCTTTGATAAATTTCACTATTTTATTTTCAGTCACTGAGTACATTAAATGCTGGTTCCATTGATAGAGTACAAAGTTGTTTCCATAATTATTTCAAAAGATTAAAGTTGAAAAACTATAGCAATTTATAAAAGAAACACATGAGAATAAAACTATTTAGCATCTGCTATTATAATTCTTATTGACTTCACACTTGCAAATTTAGAATTTGAAGTTATTCAAATTTAGAAAGAAAAAAATATTACATACTAAGCTCTCTGAAATAAAACACCTTAATAATTCTGTAGTGAAGAATATGAATATTCACATTATATGAGTAAATTAAAGGTATTAATAGCTTCACATTAGTTCAAGTCAGGTTTTGCTAACACGTGAGTTACAAAAATCTTTAGTTTTCAGGGCTTTTGAAATTTTACAACTGCAGATAAAAAACTGTCATAAGAAGCATATTAGTAAATCTGACCAGGCCTGTATGATCAAAAGCAAAAAGCATCAATTTAAATAAATGGGCTATAACCAGAAAAACATGAAGAGTTAGTGAAAGTTATTCAGTTAACACTTTTGAGGGAGCTGAGTGTTTATATTATTAATACCTTCTCAGTTGAAATTTTTGAGGCTTTACAATTCCTTGTTTTTGAGCTGGCAAAGGACAATTTACAGTACAAAATTTCCCTTGGTTCTATCCTCCCCAGTTGGGAGTTAAGTGACAGTCAAGGTTGTGAAGCTCATCCTGAAAAACTGCTCATCTATAAATTACTCCTTTGAATGTTATACAAAAGTAAAGTTTAAGCCTTCCACTTTCTAATCAGGCCCAATTCTGAATTAGTTAGAACTGATTAATACATTTTGTTTGCGTGTATGCAAGTGGTATGTGAATATCTGCCTGCATGTTTTGTTTGTTCCATAAATTAAATATATCATTCCTGGGAGTCATGAGAAGTAATCTAAAATAAAACATAGCTTGCAAGGAATAAACAGTTGCCACCAATAAGTACATTCAAATAGGAAATTCTGAAAAGTATTTTCCAAAATACTTTGGTGATAACACCACCACTGCACATGGTATATTCTTTAAGGAAGGGTTTCTCAACCTTGGAACTACTGACAATCCTTTGCTGTGAGGGAGTATCCTGAGTGTAAGCAGCATACCTAGTATCTACCCACTAGATGGCTTCCAGCTGAGAAACACTATCCTAAGGTGAATAGTTTGGAATGAAAGGTACTCAATTGCATATATGTTATGCTGTATTTGTGAAAATATATCAGTCATACTTCTTGTCATATTGGAATATTTTTATCTAAAAATATATGCAGAAACATCCTATCCAAATGATAATCTAACTAGTGTTTAAATGTGGAGAAAGTTCCATATACTATTTTTTAAAAATAAATGACTGGAATTAGTTTTTATACTGTTATGATTAAGTAGGTCATGTTGAAAGTCATTCAGGGCTAAAAGCTTATATGATACTTTATACAAGATGTTATAATTTCTCTTTACTGCTTAAAAGTGTAGTTATGCTTTAGTATCCATTGAATCTACCATACATTTCAGAAATCACAGGATCATGAACTAGTAAAATGTCTGTGGTTGTCTGCCCTTTATCAGGGCAATTTTGTTAAGGATTGTAAACATAGCTCAATTACAGAAAACAAGTATCACCAACTAACTGAATTCTGGTCTATGGGTTGTAAACCATAGTACTATGTGGTTGTGTAATTTTCTGGGGAAATTGTGTGTTTTACTTATTTTTTGTTCCTATACAAAATATATGCATATTATCTAATTATGTATTATTTCAAAAGTTACATGTGGTTGTAGAAATGCACCTTAGAAAATGAGTGATAAACTAGAGATGCAAAGATGAGATATCACATGTTATACTGGGTTCTAGTTTGTGGTTGGTAGCAAACTCTGTTCATACATTCATTTGTCAAATATGTCCTAAATACCTATTTTGTATAAAAAATAGTCCCAAAAACTGAAGCTACATTTGTCTATCTCTTGATAAGTTTCTAATTTACTTGTGAAAATAAAATATAAATGCACAGAAACTGAAATAACAGTATACTAAAAGAGATCTTAAAGGACATTGTGGTTAATGAGTGGTGGTAATACTGTTTGAGTTATAAGGAAGGAGATATCACAATGTCTACAACGGTCAGAGAAAACCTTAAAAAAATAGGTGAGCTCTGACTTGAGGTTTAATAGGTGTTTCATGTGTGTAAAGAAGATGAAGACCGAGGGATCCATATAAGTAGCTCATACTGAATGTTATTTAGGAATAATAGCTTATATGACATTCGGTACAACAGTACAAAAATAGAACCTGAGTGTATGTTTGAGGCTTCTGGCTACAAATGAAGGCTCTCTTGGGAAAAGTGGAAAGAAAGGAAGGCTGGGACCAAGTATGGGGACCCTGAAGGCTTACAGCTGATGTCAGCAACCCAAGATGTAAAGAGCTACCAATAACAGCATATAGATTGGTTGCTCTTCTTGCCACTTGTATAGTCTTTACATAAGTCAGCAAGCAAACATAGTCTTTATTAACCTCATACATAGTCATCCTTGCCTCACCCCCAATGACATACCAAAAGGAAACAGGCGAGCTCATTAGCACAACATCTTCAAAAGTTGCTAACTCTTAAACATTGGTCTAAACAAAGAAAAGAATAGACACATTTTCATTTCCTTCCTATATGGGCAAAGTATTACTCATACAGTATCATCCTATGTCCACAGCCAACAACTCTGATCTAGGGTATATATGTCAGAAATTTGTATCTGTGTTTGTAATCCCAATGTACAAATAGAACAGTTTCATTTAAAATTAGGAGAAAGTCTTCTAGATTGTCCAAAATTCCATTCTTACTAAGAAAAACTAATATTTGGTAGTATGGGTAGAGTGATTTGGGGGTAATAAACTATAATCCTTGTATTGGATGCAGTTTTTTTAATCAAATACTAGGAAAATAAGTGACATTTTAGTGTCTGTAACAAGCAACCCCCAAAATGAAACAAGCGTGTATAATCAGAAATGTAATTTTCTAGTAACCATAATGTCTCCATTCATAGGTATTACTAAATAGATATCTTAGTCCATTTTCTGCTGCTGTAACATATCACAAACTGGGTAATTTATACAGAAAATTGATCCATGGTTTGCCTCATGGTTATGGAGCCTGAGAAGTCCAAGACCAAGGGCCACGTCTGGTAAGAGCTTTCTTACTGCATCATAACATGGCAGAATACATTACATGATAAAACAGGGTAAAAGAGGGCAAGAGCACTCAAGACAGAGGGAAAATGGGGGCCAAAATGTGGTATTACATGATATTATACAATGAACTTTTTTCCTGCAACACACATAGTTTTAAAGTTGTTCTCTATTGTTCTCAACCAAGGCCAAAGTTAATTTACTAGGAAGGAGCTGCAAGCCTATCTGTAAACTATATCAATAAATCCCACAATCTTAATCCTCTAAAAATTTAATAGATATACAGTACCATGTAGCTTAAAAGTATAATATAAATCACAGTAAGAAAGGCTACCAAAATATTTTCATGAATACTATAACAGCTACTTATGAAGGGATTAAAATACTTCCTTCTCCCTCAGTGTGAGTTCATGTATCCTACATTCTATCCCTGCAAATGTTTTCACATGATCAGCAGCATGATTTTCTCAAAGTGATAATAAGCCTTAAAAAACTGAAGGCAGGCAGTGAGTTAGAGTTGACTTCCAAGTCAGATAAACATGAGTCAATACTTGTATTCTCTCTCTCTCTTTTTTTTTTTTGAGACAGTTTCGCTCTTTTTGCCCAGGCTGGAGTGCAATGGCGCGATCTCGGCTCACCGCAACCTCCGCCTCCCGGGTTCAAGCGATTCTCCTGCCTCAGCCTCCCGAGTAGCTGGGATTACAGGCATGTGCCACCACCCCGGCTAATTTTGTATTTTTAGTAGAGATGGGTTTCTCCATGTTGGTCAGGCTGGTCTTGAACTCCCGACCTCAGGTGATCCACATGCCTCGGCCTCCCAAAGTGCTGGGATTACAAGCGTGAGCCACCACGCCCGGCAATACTTGTATTCTCTTGAATAAAATTTTAACTCTCTAATTCCTTAAAATTTATTTATGTTAATATATGTAAAGAAAAATTTTAACATACAAAATAAGATAAATAAAATACCATGCACAGCACATCATGTGCCCCTCAGTTAAGAGTAGAATATTTTCGATAATGGTGAAGTCCCTGTGTAACCATCCCTATGAATTTCATCCTTACCAGTTTCCCATTTCCCAAAAGAAGCCACTTAACCTCTTTTTTTCCCCTGTTTCATGTTCTCTCAATATCTCTAACATTCTTATTGCAATTTTACAGTTTCAGGCATTACCTTTGAGTTTTCAGTGTGGAGGATGAGGAATTTGCCCTATTTCTTAGAACCACGCCAAAATCTAACACATAGATATTTTAGTCCCTCTATCTTCCCACTTCAGACAGATTATGGATTTGGGTAAAACTATAGCAAAATATTACTTTTTGCCATGTAACAACAACATTAATCTTTAGTGGCTTAAAATAACAACCATTTATGTAGACCTGGGATCAGCAATCTACTAACAATGAGCCAAATCCGGTCCGCTGCCTGTTTTGGTACAATCCACTAGATTAGAATACTTTTTACACTTTTTAATGTTGAAAAAAAGAGAATATTTCATGACATGATTCTTATCCAATTATACTGCTGTTTGGTGTATTACAAACTATAGCGATGTAGTAATAATTTGGCTGCATTTCAGTGCCACGAATGTTGTCCTAATGTAACAGAATTATCATTTTTAACTTCACTGCATGTCTATCATCCCAAAACAAGAAAAAACGACTTCGTTGCACTTTTAAGGCAGAGTAGAGTGAGATTATTAATGGATTAGATGTCAAAAAAATGTTTATTATGCAATTAGACCATAACTGTGCTAAAAGAAATAATAAATGTCTATATTACCAGAGTAAACACTCATCACAATATTCTCAACAGGAAAGCAATCATCGAAAAATTACAAAATTTAAAATCCCTCAAGATAACAGATTTCTTACACACGTACACACACACATACATAAACACACACACATGCTTCAACTAAAATTAAATTTCCGAGTGGATCATTTGTTAGTCAAGTCAGAAAAGCCATTTACCAATGATAAGTTTTAAAAATTGTGCTTAATTAAAGCAGCCAGATAAATGCTCTCCTGAGGGGGAAGAAAGGAACTTATTTGGAGTGAACAGCTTTTTGTGAGAACAGGTGCTTGATGAGATTGAGGTCATCGGTAGCAAAATCAATAGTCAATTAAAAAACAAAGTAAATGATTTTTGAGTAGTTTTCTTGGCTCTTCATGAGTCAGATGATTCACTGAATTATTTATTTCAGGAATCAACGCCAAGTTTTAAGTTATTCAAACTTAGGCTTTATGAATAGTCTACATGGAACAACTATAGGTAGGAAACTTTTCAAAAAAGGTGAGAAACACTAATTTAGTACAACCTGGCTTAGAATCTGCTAAGATGTGCTAACAACTGATGACAGTAAAAATATGTGTGGAATGAAAGAAGGCTTAGTTGAACAAATGTCTAAAACTTGTGAAAAAGTAAATTATTTAAAACTCATAGTTACTCATCAGGAAGTGTTTTGAAGAAAATATCTGAATGTACCATGTATTACTGAACGAGTACTACTAACAGTGAACTTCTTTTGCTTGTGTGGACTAGGCCATTGTCAGTTCTATTAATTTTTGTCTGAAACTGAAGCTCAATATCCTGACTTGCCATCCTATGCAGCAGCCCAATGGCTTAGCAGTAGTAAAGATTTGCTGTGATTGTTTCTGAGCTCAGGGCTTTGACTGAAAATTTTTCTGAATAAGAAGAACCACTCAATCACAATTACCAAATAATGAATAGCTTAAGACATTAGCTTTTGTTTCAAGCTAATGTTTCTTAAGGAATTAATTAAAAAATTACAATGCACAATAGCTCTTATCTGCAGCAAGACTTATAGTATGGGCTAGTCATTTGAACTATACTCAACACTGTTTGAATCACAAGTAAAGTCAAGCTCCTTTATAGACTTCCTATGCATTAATAGCTTAAAAAAAAAAAAAAAGTAAGGCTTCTATTTCCACACATTTATGAACTCAAACTACAGTTTCAGAAGTTCCAGACATAGATGCAAGTGCAAAGGAAGCTTCTATATTTCCAAATCCATTTATGCATTTGAGAAACTTTCATCTAACTTTCAACTGGAAGTAATTGATCTGCACTGCAATGACATGCTAAAAGGAAAATATTAAGAGAACCTAGAATTCTATAAATGCCTCCCAAGTAATGACTATACTCAATCAAAATTATATATCCATTTATTACTATAAATATTTAGCATATTTGTCTGTGTGAAAAGACATTTTAAAGATTAAATATGTAGAATCTCATTACAGATCAGCATTAACAACCAACTAATGAACATTTGTGACCAATTTTCATGATAGGTATAACTAGCTTTAAATAAGCAAATGTTATTACCCCAAAGAGAATTCTACTCTTTTCATTAGATCTATATTAAAAATTGTAATCCATTATTAATATATTTTTAATTTCAATACAATTTTTTTTCTCATTATATAAGCACCTATATAATATTCTCAATTAAGCCTCTTAGCCCATGAAGCCTTCTATCTTGACCTCTGCAGAACAAGTCTGCCAATCTCTGATTTAGGTCGTGATTCTGCAAGGTGGCAATCTGGGATGGGTTCAGCTGTGTGGTTCTTTTTTCTCTTGGCTGGGCTCTTTCATCTATCTGCAATCAGCCGCTCAATCTAATGTAGCTGGCTACTATTAGCATAGCTTCAGATAAGAGTGCTTGTCTATTCCTTCTGTCGTCTCCCATTCTCCAGTAGACTAGTTCAAGATTTTTCACATGGAAGCTGAACAGGGTTTCAAAACAGTGTGAAAGCATGTGAGGCCACTTAAGATATGATCTCAGAAATGAAACAATGGGCTGGGCGTGGTGGCTCATGCCTGTAATCCTAGCACTTTGGGAGGATAAGGCAGGCTGATTACTTGAAGGCAGGAATTCGAGACCAGCCTGGTCAACATGGCAAAACCCTATCTTTACTAAAAATTCAAAAATTAGCCGGGTATGATGGTAGACGCCTGTAGTCCCAGCTACTCAGGGATGCTGAGGTACGAGAATTGCCTGAACCCAGGGGGTGGAGGTTGCAGTGAGCTGAGATTGCACCACTGCACTCCAGTCTGGGTGACAGATCAAGACCACCTCACAAAAAAAAAAAAAAAAAAAAAAAAAAAAAAAGAAAAGAAGAAAGAAAGAAAACAATGTCACTTTAGCTATACTGTATTGGCCTGAGTAAATAATTATTATGAGTTAATGCCCAAATTATCTCCTAGTTGTATATATCCTCTCAATATGCTTAAAGATATGAAACATTTGTTTGTCTTCTTGGAGATACAACTCCTTGACCTATCTCCAAACTGGATTGGTTGTTCTCTAGGTCTGTTAAATAAATGTCCATTCTGGGATCTCCCTCAGTCTTATTCTTGTGGGTTCCCTATATATTCCTTGAATTGAATCTCCCAGCTTTCTAGATCCCAATGGATTATTTCTTCTTGGTTTACCCTTTGCTGTGGTAGAGTACGTCCTCCAGGAAATTCCTGAGAAAAACATATGAGATGTAAATGTTTTGATATCTAGTTTATCTGTAAAATGCCTTTATTGTACCTTCACACATAATTGATAGTTTGGTCAAGTGTAGATATTTAGGCTGAAATTTTTTGCAGAATTTCATAGGTTATTGAGAAGCCTATTCTGAATCTTCATAATTTGCAAATTGTTTTTTCCCTCTGAGAGAACTTTTATGTATCTAGGCTCTGTTCCGTTCCTCAAAAATTTCATGATGAACCTAGTTACAGGCCTATCTAGAAATTCATGTCTTACAATCTAGAAATTCATATTCTTTAATTTCAGATTTACTTTCATGAGATAATAACATAGTATTATGACTTCCTGCATTGTGTTGCTTTTTGTTTCTTCAAAATTATGTGAAGAACTTCTTGAACTGATTGTCTAATTTTCTGATCTTTTCATTTATATTTTTCATTTCTTTGGGTTTTTACACTCTTTTCCCATCCTCTGGTAACCATCCTTCTACTATCTATTTCCATGGGTTCAATTGTTTTGATTTTTAGATCTCACAAATGAGTGAGAATATATAATGTATGTCTTTCTGTGCCTGGTTTGTTTCACTTCACATTAGGAACTTCAGTTCCACTCATGTTGTTGCAAATGACTTAATCTCATTAACAATGATGTAATTCATTTCTGTGGCTGAATAGTACTCGTTGTGTGTAAGTACCACATTTTAAAAAATCTATTCATCTGTTGTTGAATACTTAAGCTGCTTCCAAATCTTGGCTATTGTAAACAGTGCTGCAACAAACAGAGGACTGCAAATATTTCATTGATACACTAATTTTCTTTCTTTCAGGTATATATCTAGCAGTGGGATGGCTAGATCGTATGGTAGCTCTATTTTTGTTTTTTGAGGAAGCTCCAAACCCTTCTCGATAGTGGTTGTACTAATTTATGTTCCCATCAACAGTGTATGAGGGTTCCTCTTTCTCCACATCCTTGCCAGGCATTTGTTCTTGCATGTCTTCTGGATATAAGCCATTTTAACTGGGGTGAGATTATATCTCATTGCAGTTTTGATCTGCATTTTTCTGATTATCAATGATGCTGAACATCTTTTCATATTTTTTTTTTGCCATTTGTATGTCTTCTTTTGAGAAATGTCTATTCAAATATTTTCTCTATTTTTTTAACTGGATTATTAGATTGTTTCCTATAGAGTTGTTTGAAATCCTTATATATTTCGGTTATTAATGTCTTGTCAGATGGGTAGTTTACAAATATTTACTCTCATTCTGTGCGTTGTCTTTTCATTTTGTTGATTGTTTCCTTTGCCATAAAGGAGCTTTTTAACTTGATGTGACCCCATTTGTCCATTTTTGTTTTGGTTGCTTGTGCTTGTAGGGTAATACTCAAGAAATCTTTGCCCAGTACAATGTTTTGGAGAGTTTTCTTATGTTTTCTTGTAGTGGTTTCATAGTTTGAGGTCTTAGATTTAAGTCTTTAATCCATTTTGACTTCATATGTGGCAAGAGATGGGGGTCTAGTTTCCTTCTTTTGCGTACGGCTATCCAGTTTTCCCTGTACAATTTACTGAAAAGACCGTCTTTTCCTCAGTATATGTTCCTGGCACCTTTGTCAAAAATGAGTTCACTGTGGGTGTGTGGATTTGTTTCTGGGTTCTCTATTCTGTTCCATTGGTCTGCGTGTCTCATTTTGTGCCAGTACCATGCTGCTTTGGTTACTACAGCTACGCAATATAATTTGAAATCAGGTAATGTGAGTTCTCCAGTTTTGCTCTTTTTGCTTTGGATAGCTTTGGCTATTCTGAGACTTTTGTGGTTCCATATAAATTACAGGATTTTTTTTTTTTTTTCTATTTCTGTGAAGAATGTCATTTGTAATTTGATAGAGATTACATTAAATTCACAGACTGCTTTGGGAAATATGGACATTTTAATTTAATCTTCCAATCCATGGACACAGAATATCTTTCCGTTTTTTGGTGTCCACTTCAATTTATTTCATTAGTGTTTTATAGTTTTTATTGTACAGCTCTTTCACTTGTTTGGTTAGGTTAATTCCTAAATATTTCGTTTTATTGGTACCTATTGTAAATGGTATTACTTTCTTGTTTTCTTTTTCAAATTGTTCATTTAGCATATAGAAATGCTACTGACTTTTGTATGTTGATTTTGTATCCTGAAACTTTACTGAATTTTGAAATCAGTTCTAAGTTTTTTCAGTAGAATCTTTAGGATTTTTCCAAATATAAGATAAAATCATCTGAAAAAAAAAATTGACTTCTCCCTTTCCAGTTGGGATGCCTTTTACTCTTTTTCTTGTTTGACTACTCTAGCCAGGGCTCCCAGTACAATGATGAATAACAGTAATGACAGTGGCATCCCTGTTGTGTTCCAGATGTAAGAATATAGGCTTTCAGTTTTTTCCCATTCAGTATGATATTAGCTGAGGGTCTGTCATATTTTAACTTTTATTATGTTGCAGTATGTTCCTACTATACCCAGTTTTTAAAGGGTTTTTATGATGAAGAAGTGGTGAATTTTATTAAATGCTTTTTCAACATCTATTAAAATGATCAAATGGTTTTTGTCCTCCTTTGGTCAATATTTTGTATCACATTAATTCACTTGAATGTGTCCCAAGGATTAATCTCACTTGGTCATGATGAAAAATTATTTAATATATTGCTGAATTTGGTTTGCTAATATTTTGTTTAGGATTTCTGCATCAATATTTAACAGAGATATTGGCTTGCACTTTTTTTTTTTTTTTTTTTTTTGGCGTCTTTTGGTAATACTGGCCTCACAGAATGAGTCAGGAAGTATTCCATTCTCTTCTATCAATTGGAATAGTTTGAGAAAGATTGGTATTAGTTCTGATTTAAATGTTTTGTGAAATTCAGCAGTGAAGCCATCAGGTTCCCAGGCTTTTCTTCACTGAGAGACTTTTTCCTACCGCTTTAATCTCCTTACTTCTTATTCATCTGTTCAGGCTTTAAATCTCTTCATGATTCCATCTTGGTAGGTTGCATGTATCTAGAAATTTGTCAATTTCTTCTACATTTTCTGATTTATAGGCAAATAGTTGCTCCTAGTAGCCACTAGGAGATACCAGATGTAGTACAGGTACTAGATGAGACACCAAATGTAGTATCTCCTTTTTCATTTCTGATTTTATTTGGATCATCTCTTTTTTTCTAAGCCTGGCAAAAGATTTGTCTATTTTGTTTACCTTTTCAAAAACTCAACTTTTTTGTTTCACTGATCTTTGGTATTGTTTTCTTCATTTCAGTTTCAGTGATTTCTGCTCTGATCTTTATTATTTCTTTTCTTTTACTAATTTTGAGTTTGGTTTGCTCCTCCTTTTCTAGTTATTTAAGATGCGTGGTTGTTTATCTGAAATTTTTCTTTTTTGATGTAGGCACAGCTATCAACTACACTCTTAGTACTGCCTTTGCTGTATCACACAGGTTTTGGTATGCTGTGTTTCCATTATATGTTTCAATTTCCTTCTGAAATTTCTTCATTGACACACTGATCATTGAGGAGCATAGTGTTTCCTTTTCATGTATTTGTGTAGTTTCCAAAATTCCTCGTTATTAATTTCTAGTTTTATTCCATTTTGGTCAGAGAAGATGCTTCATATTATTTAAATTGTTAAAAATGTTTTAAAACTTGTTTTGTAATTTTACATATGGTCTATCCTTGAGAATGATCCATGTGCTGAGGAGAAGAATGTGAATTCTGTAACCTTTGAATAAAATGTCACGTAAATACCTATTAGATTCATTTGCTTTATAGTATAGATTAACTCCAGTGTTGATTTGTTGATTTCTATGTGGAAGATCTGTCCAGTACTGAAGGTGGGCTGTTGATGTCTTCAGTTACTATTTTACTGGAGTCTCTCTCTCTCTCTCTCTCTCTCTCTCTTTAGCTATAATATTTGCTTTATATACCTGGGTGCTCCAGTGTTGGGTACATATATATTTAAAACTGTTATATCCTTTTGCTTAATTGACTCCTTTTTCATCATATGATGACCTTCTTTGTCTCTTCTTAGAATTTTTGTCTTGAAATCCATTTTGTTTAAGCATAGCTAGTCCTGCTCATTTTTGGTTTCCATTGGCATGGAATATCTTTTTCCATCCCTTTTTCTTCCGTCTATGTGTGACTTTATACATGAAGTGTTGTTTCTTATAGGCAAGATCAAGGGGCCTTTCTAAAAATACATTCAGCCAGTTTATAGCTTTTGATTGGACAGTTTAGTTCATTTACATTAAATGTCATTACTGATAGCAAGGGCTTACTCTGGCTTTGTGTGTGTGTGTGAGAGATTGTTTTGTAGTCTCCTCTTCCTCCTTTCTTTCTTTCCTTTTAGTGAAGATGATTTTCTCTGGTGATATGATTTGTTTTCTTAATTTTCATTTTTTGTGTGTTCATTGTATGTTTTCTGGTTAGAGTTACCATGAGGTTTGCACTGTCTTAGAACCCATTATTTTAAGCAACTTAAAATAGTTTGCTCAAATAAACAATCAAGGAAAACCTTAACTTCATCCCCACAGTTTTTAGCTTTTTGTTATTATTTATATTTTATTGTATTATGTCTTCAAAACTTCTTGTAGTCATTATTTTTGATTGGTTCATTGTTTATTCTTTCTCCTTAGGATAAGAGTTTACATACCAGAGTTACAGTGTTATAATACTCTGTATTTTTCTGTGTACTTACTATTACCAGAGAGTTTTGTACATTCAGATGATTTCTTATTGCTCATAAAGGTCATTTTCTTTCCAACTGAAGTACTCTCTTTAGCATTTCTTATAGGACAGGTCCTGTGTTGATAAAATCCCATAGTTTTTGTTTGTCTGAGAAAGCATTTATTACTCCTTCATGTCTGAAGGATGATTTTGTTGAATGTACTATTCTAGGGTAAAAGTTGATTTCCTTCAGCACTTTAAACACGCCATGCCACACTCTCCTGGCCTGTAAAAGTTTCCAGTGAAAAATCTGCTGCCAGACATAATGGAGCTCCATTACATGTTATTTGTTTATTCTCTCTTGCTGCTTTTAGGATCCTTTCTTTATCCTTGACTTTTGGGAGTTGGATTATTAAATGCCTTGAGGTGTAGTCTTTTTTGGATTAAATTTGCTTAGTGTTCTATAAACTTTTTGGACTTGGATGTTGATATCTTTCTCTAGGTTTGAGAATTTGTTATTATTCCTTTGAATAAACTTTCTATCCCTCTCTCTCTATCTCCTCTTTAAGGCCAATAACTCTTACGTTTGCCCCTTTGAGGCTATTTTCTAAATCCTGTAAGCATATTTCATTGTTTTTAACTCTTGTCTCCTTTATGTATAGCCCATTTTCAAGCTCAGTAATTCTTTCTTCTGCTTGATCAATTCCGCTATTAAATAGCCTGTCTTCAAGTGAAGTAATTCTTTTTTTCTGCTTTGTCAGTTCTGCCATTAAATGGCTCTGATGCATTCTTCAGTATGCCAATTACGCTTTTCAATTCCAGAGTTTCTGCTTGATTCTTTTTAACAATTTCAATCTCTTTGTTACATTTACCTGATAGAATTCTGAATTCCTTCTCTGAATTGAGTTTCCTCAAAATAGCCATTCTGAATTCCCTGTCTGAAAGGTCACATATCTCTGTATCTCCAGAATTGGTCTCTGGTGTCTTATTTAGTTCATTTGGTGAGGTCATGTTTTCCTGGGTTATCTTGATACTTGCAGATGTTTGTCTGTGTCTGGGCATTGAAGAGTTAGGTATTTACTTTAGTCCCTGCAGTCTGGGCTTTTTTGCATCCATCCCTTCTTGGGAAGGCTTTCCAAATATTTGAAAGAAACTTGGATGTTGTAATCTAAGCTGGATTTTCTTTAGAGACCCCAAGATCAGTAATGCTGTGGTTCTTTCAGACTCATAAAGGTATAGTCTTGATGATTTTGGACAAGATCTAGAATTCTCCAAACTACAAGGCAGAGATTCTTGTTCTCATTCTTTAGCTTCTCCCAAACAAATGAAGTTTTTCTCTCTATTCTGAGCCAACTACAGCTGGGGCCACCATCCCTAGGACTGTGCTGGGTCAGACCTGAAGCCAGCACAGCATTAAGTCTTGCCCAAGGCCTGCCTACCACCTAGGTTCGCTCAAAGCCCGAGGGTTCTACAATCAGGAAGTGGCAAGGTGAGCCAGGCCTATGTCCTTCCCTTCAGGGCAGTGAGTTCCCTTAGGCCCCAGGCAGGTCCAGAGGTGCTATCCAGGAGCTGGAGACTAGAGTTAAAAACCTTAGACATCTACCTGGTGTTCCATTATACTATGGCTGAGCTGGAACTCAAACTACAAGGTACAATCCTTCCCACTCTTCCCTCCCCTTTGCAAAGGCAGAGGAGCCTCACCCAGTGGCCACTCCATCTCAGGTCTATGTGAAGTACTGCAGACCTACAGAAAGTACTGTCAGACTACTGCTGATGTTCCCTTAAGGCCAAAAGGCTCTTCCATTTTGTAGTGTATGCTGCCTGGGCTGGGACTCACGCTTCAGGAAAATGAACTCCTCTGGCTCAGGACTGTTCCAGGAATGTCATCAAAGAGTGAAGTCCTAGAATTGGGAACCCTAGGGGTCTACTTGGTGCTCTACCCCACTGAGACCAAGCTGGTATTTAAGGTGCCGGACAAAGTCCCCTTTACTTTTCCCTCTACCATTCTCTAGCAGGAGTCTCATCCTTTATTCACCACAACTGGGACTGTGCTGAGCCTCATCTGAAGCCAGCAAGTCTCAGAGGCTCACCCAAGGCCCTTGATATAGTACCTGGGTATTGCTGCTGCTTATTCAGGGCCCAAGGGCTCTTGAGTTGACAGGGAATGAATCCTGTCAGGACTGGGTCCTTCCTTTCAAGGCAGCAAGTTCCCTTCTGCCTAAGATGTGTCTAGAAATGTCACCCAGGAACTAGGACCTGGAAAGGAGGCCTCGTGACTCTCACCAATGCTCTATCCTGCTGTGGCTCAGCTAGTATCCAAGATGCAAGACAAAGTCCTCCCTACTGTTACGTCTCCTCTCCTTAAGTGGAAGGAAGGGGTGTCTTTTGGGGCTGGGAGCTATACAACCTGGGGCTGGGGATGGGTGATGCCACACTACCTCAGCCATCCTAGCTAGTATCTCAGTAGGTTGCCCGCCATTCCACTGGCTTTTGGCCTGGTTCTGTGCTAGGACTCGCCTAGGGGTTGCAGTCCTTGTGGCCTAGACTTCTGCATTCATTTTGGGCCCCAGAGCACTTTAGCCCATTGTGGTAAGGCTTGGGGGAACTCAAGTTCTTACTGATTGCTAGGATCAGTGATTCCCCTCTGGCTAAGGCTGATTTAAATGCTCACTCAGTGGGCAGGTGTCAGGTAAGTTTGGTCTGGTTTTGCTTTCTGGTATAACAAGGGCAGCACTGAGTTCAATGCTTCCCAATTGCTGGCTCTTCTCCCCAGGGCAGAGAGACACTCTTTGGATGGGGAGGAGTGGTATCAGAGATTCAAGAGTGTTTTGCCTACCTCTTCAGTGTCTCTATCAGCAATATAAAGTAAAAATCAAGTACTCTGCTCACCTGTTTCTTGGTTTTTATAAAGCTGCTTTTTCTGTGTAGATAGTTGTTAAACTGGTGTCCGGGCAGGAAGGATGGTCAGTGAAGCCTTCTATTCCTATTCCACCATCTTGCTACACTTCTTCAAAAAAAAAGTTTTTTGTTCATTTATTGTTATTCTGACCAGGATTACCCCAAAATGGTCAATTTTTGTTATTACCCCCAGAGACAGACATGCTGAATTATATTTATCAGAAGCAAATGTTGTCAGTCACCAAAATTTTAAGCCTTAGAGACATGTTTGGTTTCATATCCTATTTCCAGTCACCAGGTTCAGTCTTCCCCTCAAAATGTTTATCTGTCCTTTCTTCACTATTTCAACTGCCATCATGTTGGCTACGCTGCCCTCTTCATGCATATCAAGTATTCCAGCAACTTCTACAGAGTATTCTTATGTTTAGACTTTTTCTTGCTTCTGTGCATCACATTTAAGGCTGTCCAGTTAATTTTCCATAAAAAATATTTAGCTCTTGTCCCTTTTGTGCCAGTGGAGCCTCTGGTGGCATTCTGTTTGTGATAATATTAAATCCAAATTTGTCTCTTTGACTTCAATGTTCTCATAATTGGCTCATGTATATTAATTCCATCTCTGTTTTATAATACTGTCCCAAAAAACATTTCGATTTGTCAAACTGATATCCGCCAAACACTGTGCTCATTTCCATCTCTGTGTTTTCAACTGCCTCAACATGTTGTACTCTGTAATATTTCACTCGGTCTCAAATTGGAACAATTTATAAATTTGACATATTTCTGTAGTTCATTGTAATGTCTTTGAAAACAATGAGAAAGTTTCATTCATACTTGTAACTTCTGTAGAAGCTACCATGTTTTCATGTATATGGTAAATACTAATGTCATGTATATAGGAAATACTGCAGTTTCCCGGACATGCCATGCTTTCCAAGCTTGGAATGATTTCTCTTCATCCTCCTCCTCTGTTTAATAAGCCTACTTCTCCTTCTTCATGATTCAGTTTAAGTATCATCATCTCTAGGAGCCCTTCCTGAAATGTTTCAGGCCTTCCACGTCACAATGTGGGTAGATCTAGTACTCCTCAAATGTGCTCATAGAATACCTTATATTTTATCACTCTCAAAGCACTCTGTAGCTCAAAATTATAATTATCAGTTTACTTGTCCATCTTATCAACTTGACATCCCTTTGAAACCACAGACTATATTTATGACACAGCATAGTCTTTATAACTAGAATACAACTATAGTATCTGGTACAGACTACAGATGCACAGTTCATCATAATGAACATGTGAATTTGTTTCCCCAATTCAAAGAAAACCTACTTAAGAGTAGAGATTATTTATTACATTTCTTGTGTCTCCCAGAGCAACTTATTCTATGGGTACACACTAGATTACAGCTTCTCACAACTGTCTTAGTTTATGGCTCTCTTGCCGTTTCAGCAATTTTTTTCATGCTCCTACTAAGCCAAAAGAAATACCTAGTTGTTCCATAGATTAATTAGGTAGGTGATAACTTAGCCATTTGAAAAGATAATACATAAAAATTGAAAGGAAACTATTTTTATTTCATCCTTAACTATAGTTCCTTACTCCTGAGAATTTTGTACATAGTATGCATTGCAAAACTTCTTAACCCTTGGAATAAGATGGGATAATAACACTCTGGTGTTCTGTTCCACATTGGTTTTTGCATAGTACTTGCTTTTTATCTCAGCAGCATCCAAAATGTCAGCTTCACAAAGACATAATAAAAGAGAAAGAAATGTAACATAAACAAATATTGACAAGCTGGTAGTTCATCTGGTTTCAAGAGCTCAAGTATTGCTGCATTACCTTCTGGTTGGGGAAAAAAAAAAAAAAACAAACCTTCAGCATTCTTATGAATTCTTTGCAGCACCCCCCTCTTGATACACAGTTTGGAAAACTACAGCATTTGGTAATCATCAGTAACCATCTGTTTACCTGCTGCTTATTATGCATGGCACTATGCTAGATGTGAAAATTACATCAGTAAATAACATGGTAATAATAATAGTAGCAGTAGTATCAACAACAGTGGCCATCCTAGCAAGAACAACACATACTATGTTCCAGGCACTGTGCTAAGTAAATGAAATGAATTTATGCTGCCTTATTAGCAATTTAGTGGTACTGAAGATTCTGTGACCCAACAAAGGTGTGTGAAAGACAAAGAGCTAAATGAAATAAATATAAAAAGTATTAAAATAAAAATATAAAAGTCATGCTTTATATTTCTGGGTTAAAAGTTAACAAAATGGTCAGCTATATTATCATTTGATCCTCAGGATGATTTTGAGAGGCATGTATATCCTGAAATTTAGAATACTTAGGCTACTTAACCAAATTTATAAGTTTATAAAACAACAATGTAAGTATTTTAAATGTATTGTAAAAGGATTTTACAGTAATTATTTCAGAAACAAAGAACTTTTTAGAATTATAAAATGATAAATTTGTGAAATATTAGTAATTGGGTACAAATCTGTGAAGTAGGAATTTGCCCTGCACCTATAATACAGGAATAGAAATGATATCCATAGTGTAGAAAGAACAGTAGAGATTATATTCTTTAATACACACATTCTTCAACCTTCCACCCAATCCATCTTTTTAATCCTGGATATAACGATGCACATTTTGCCAGATCAATTGTGATTTCATAATTTTAGCTTGTACAGTCATACACTGTATGATGATATTTTTGTCAATGAGGGACTGTGTATGCAACATTGGTCTCTTAAGATTATAATAGGTATTTTTACTGTTGTCTTTTTTTGTTTAGATACACACTTACCATTGTTTTACAACTGCCTATAGTACTCAGTACAGTAACATGCTGTATTGGTTTGTAGCCTAGGAGCAACAGACTATACCTAAATAACCTAAGTGTGTGGTAGGCTATATCACCTAGGTTTCTAGAAGTACACTCCATGAGATCTGCATTACAAAATCTCCCAGTGACGCATTTCTCGGAATGTATCCCCATGGTTAAGAGACAAAAGACAGCAGTGAGCTAAAAATTTTCACCTACTTCCTCTAATTTGTCCCTCCTCAGCTAAGTTAAAAAATATATATATACACACACACATATATATATCTATAGATATATATAATATAATATATAAAATAATATGTAATGTAATATATAATATATAGATATATAAAAATATATACACATATATAATATATAGATATATCTATCTATAGATATATAACTAAAGAGGAAGAAATATGTAAAGTATACACATACACATATGTGTATATACAGTATATGTATATATATTTTTTATACATAAACATATAGTATACATATATAAAGTATATACACACATACATATAAAAGTATATATGCGTGCAAATATGTGAAGAATGTGGCTTTATCTTTTTTTCTTTTCAAGGCTAAACACTTCAACTCCTTCAACAGTATGTGACAAGGTTTCCTACTTTATCACAATACCACCTAATATTTGCATGCTATTTATGGTTTCTAAGCTTTTTCACTAATCTATTATCTTTCTTTTTTGACTTGTTTCTAAGGGCCTCACAACAACTAGGCAAAGCAGGTATTATCAATCCCATTTAGAGATCTGAAAGTGGAGCCTCATACATTTTTAAAACCTGGTCAAAATTACATGAGTCACAAGCTAGGACTCAAATCTAACCCTCTTTACCCCTTAGCACATTTATTTGACAATCGGTTAAAATTCTTTTGATCACAAGTAACAGAAAATTCCGCACAAATTGACTTGAAGGGGAAAAAAAAGAAAGTTACAGTCTCATGAGAGAACATAAAAGAACTTTAGTGTGGGCTCCATCTAGCATGCAAACAATGTGATTGGGATACCAATTTCTTCAGTTCTTAGTTCTGCCAATGATGTTGTTTCTATTTTCTTAAAAGCTCTACATATATGGTCCCAAGACAATTACTAACAGCTTTAAAGGTTTTCTCATTTTCTTACTGTGAAAAACAGAGTTTGTATACCTGCGGAGGCAAGTCCTCAAATTGCGTCTGAAGAGCTTGGCTCAAATTATGTATCCATCCTTGGGGATGGAAAACAATTATTAGCCCAGATCAACAAGTACCTATATGTAAATTAGAAAGTAGGTTAAATTTCCTCTAAACCACATTGCTAAAAAATAAACTATCACATTGGGAACAGAGGAATAGATGCTGAGGAGGTACAAATGAATGTCTAAGACATTTTCATTCTGATTTGGAAATGTCTCTTTGAAAACACGGCATCTTTTGAATGTATATGAATGGTATAATTAAATGTAATGCTTCTATTTGACCAGTGAAAGAGAGTGTACTACTTTACTATGACCTAAAAATTCTACTTGTATTCATGCAGCCATTCATCACTGTAGCGCAAACATACACTAGTTGTTCAAAGAAAACATTTTTCTGAAGCTGAAAGTAATTATCCTTGACCTCTTAGAGTATTTTCCAAGTTTTTCATTGAGTAACAATAATAAGAATCAGTTCAGTTTGGCATCCAACTGACAGTGTGATGAATACTTCTTCAAAAAGGGGATAATAACATCCAAAGCACTATTTTAAATAACGCTAATCTTGGTAAAATGTTCCAATTAAAAGCTACCAAAACTCTAAGAGCCAAATTGTGTTGTTGGAGACCCAGTTGATTTTTTAAAGATTAGTATGTCCCCTTAAAATATAATAAATACATAGTATATATACTTTTGTATGTGTATATATAGTATGTGCATATATACTTTTATACATAAAGTATACATACATAAAGTATATACATTCATACATATCAAAGTATATATGCATGCAAATATGTGAATAATATGGCTTTATCTTTCTTTTCAAGGCTAAACGCTTCACCTCCTTTAATAGTATGTGACAAGGTTTCCTGCTTTGTCACAATACCACCTAATATTTGCATGCTATTTATGGTTTCTAAGCTTTTTCACTAATCTATTATCTTTCTTTTTTGACTTGTTTCTAAGGGCCTC
>NW_012101444.1:431599-432414 GCF_000951045.1 Mandrillus leucophaeus
TTAGCCAGGATGGTCTTGATCTCCTGACCTCGTGATCCGCCCGTCTCGGCCTCCCAAAGTGCTGGGATTACAGGCTTGAGCCACCGCACCCGGTCACAAATTAGATTTTTTAACCCCATGAAACTTAACCTCTTCTCACCTCAGTAAATGAAATTACATCCAAAATCACCATCCATCCAGTTATTCTGAAAGTCATTTGTTTTTTAAAATCAGCTCTATTAAGGTATTACTTACATATAATTTTCACGAATATTAAGTGTGTAATTTGCTAAGTTTTGCCAAATAGAAGCGCTATCACAATCAAGATATAAAACATTATCATCGCCCTCAAAAAATTCCCCTGCCCCTAGATTTTGTAACTACTTATGTGTCTTCTCTCATATCACTTTTTTCTTCTCTAGAATCTCATATAAATTGAATTATATGAAATGAAAATTTACTGAGTTTGGCTTCTTTCCTAACTATATTGTCTAAAGAAATCCCCTACAACCATTGTCAGCTAAATATATAACCCCGAATTTTTTCTTCCTAGCCCACAGCACCACATGGCATTATCTTGCCTATCATAGCTCTTTTCCAACTTGAATGTTAGCTCTATGAAAGCACAGGGGCCTTGTCTATCTTGCTTAATGTTGTGTGTCAGAAACGTCTAACAGTGCCAATACATGGCAGAGGTGCCATAAATGTTACAGAATGGATGAATACATAAAAGTAACATCTTCTTAAAGTTTTCCCTATACAACTTATCTGTTAATTTCCTAGGATCATTTCAAATATTAAATGATAAATGACATAAATCTGTACTTTATACTAAG
>NW_012101444.1:435194-465410 GCF_000951045.1 Mandrillus leucophaeus
TATTTATGGTTTCTAAGCTTTTTCACTAATCTATTATCTTTCTTTTTTGACTTGTTTCTAAGGGCCTCACAACAACTAGGCAAAGCAGGTATTATTAATCTCATTTAGAGACCTGAAAGTGCTGGTCCTATATATTAAATCTATTGCAGTTTGTTAAGATTCACCTCCTTCTTTCAAGGTAATCTATTGGAGAAGACATAGGTCTTTTTATAATAGTATGGCTGAGCAGTAGTATAGTTATATACTGAATGCTCAAGAGGAGCTCTTGATTTAATCTGCAAGGAGGAAATAAAAATTTTATGGAGGGTAAAAAATGGTGAATTATGAAATAAGAGTGGGTTTTGCCAGGCAGGAAGCAATGGGATTCTAGGCTGATGGTGCAGTATGAACCAAGGCCCAAGACCATAAAATAGCACACTATAAGTACCAGCCATTTGCCTCTAAAAGCATGAAATGTGAAACACAGCAGCAGAAGATGAGTTAGACAGGTAAAGACCAGATCAATGAAAGATGTATGTTTTATGCTAAGTCGTTTGAACTTTTATCTTACAGACTACAGGGAGGCACTAAAGAATTTCAAGTGGGAGAATGACATCCATTTTTTGCTCCAAGTTGAAAAGGCACAAAACTGGAGGTAAAGAAGTCTATATAGGAGGTCAAGGTAAGCAATAAAAATATTAACTGAGACAAAGATAACAGGTTTGAAGTAAGTGTATATGTTTAAGGATTATTTTTCAGGTAAAATGGAAAGGTTCTGATAATTAAAAAGATGTGAGGTGGGCGGATTACAAGGTCAGTAGTTGAGACCAGTCTAGCCAATATGGTGAAACCCCATCTCTACTAAAAATACAAAAATTAGCCAGGCATGGCGGCGTGCACCTGTAGTTGTAGCTATTCGGGAGGCTGAGGCAGAAGAATCACTTGAAGCCAGGAGGTGGAGGTTGCAGTGAGCTAAGATGGCACCACTGCACTCCAGCCTGGGTGACAGAGTGAGACTCCATCTCAAAATAAAATAAAATAAAATAAAAAAGATATGCAAATGAGGACAAAAGGGAAAATCTAGGATGAATTCTCATTCTTTGGACTGGAGAACTTGGCAGATGTTGTGTTACAGACATCTCACTGAATGACTATAACTGAAGAAAAATATAATAGAAGGAAGAAAGGACTTAGATGAAAAGGTATCATTTCTCTATAGATATGATACATTTGATAATTTAAAATGTCATTATGATTTTATTATCAACTAGGTTACTATCAAAGTATTGTAAATAAAAACTTAAAAATGAATGAATGAATCAAAACTAAAGAAGTCAGCACAGAAAAACTTCAGGGTTGTGAAACTAGCCTGCTAAGCTAAAATAGAAATGCTATTTCCTTTTTTAAAAGAGGGGTCAGGTGGCAGTACTAAATTTCTTAAGGAAAATTTAACCACTGATTGTAATGTCTGTGGCTTCTGGGGAAAACATAACCCCAAATTACAGTGGCTGTGGTTATAAACTATTATGAAGAGCTTCCAACGTCAGACATCGTTTCAGTGTCCGTATGCACTGGAGTTCTTTTACAGGACTTTGCTAGAACAGCAAAATTAATAACTATCCTCTTTTTGCCTACTTTGGTGTCAATAACAAACGTCCTTTCTGTTACTTAACAAAGACTTTTAAGTGACTCAGAATTAATTTAATATGAAAATCAATAAGCCAAGGTCATAAATTTTCTTTTAGTATCTCAGAAAAAATGTACAATCTACAATCAATGCTAAGACTTAGTCTTAACTTGCGATCAAGGCCAAAGGAAAACATCTCTCAAATAAATTCTGAGAATTATCTACCACAATCCTTAGGTACTCGGTTTTCTGTCACAGTTTAACATTTATCTCCTCAGTAAATCCAGTACTAGCAGAGAGGAAATCTAGAGGTAAATTCTAAAGCAGAAGCTGATTTTTCCCTTTTCATTTCTCAGGAATAATTTAGGTGGCTTAAGTTACACAATGTTTTTGCGTTGCCATACTAGATCATTTCCTAATTTCTACTGTGACTTAGTAGACAAAGAAATATATTAATTGCTGTTAATTATGGTTTTAGTTTTCTTTAAAAGAACATTCAAGTGCTGTGAAGTGACCTACACCTTAGAATTTAAAAATGGCTTCCAAGTTTTTAAAAAGTCAGTCCCTTCAGTTAATACTCAGAACAGCTGGTAGGTCCCTGGAGAGGGCCTCTTCAGGCTCTATGTATCCCAACAGAATGAGCACTGGCCTCTGCATCTAGGCAGGGGCTCAGTAGAAAGTGGCAGAAGCTGCTGTTCATAGTGGTGACCTGAGCTTCCTAGAAAGTCTGGATGAATGCCTGGCTACTCAATCATGGGTTACAGGGTGACACAGACAGCACCAATAAGTTTAACACTTTCATTATTTCATCTGAAGTACAACTGTTATGTGTGAAACTATTTACAGTATTACACATTAATCTAAAGTGGCCATATTCTTTCTAGGTAGAAGATGGACACAATCCATAAAAGAATGTCATAAAACCCTATCCAGAAAATATTTCCTTTTTATTTATTTGGTTTTAAATAACAACTATATGCTTATTAATCCAAAATTTCTATTTCCAGCCCTGACAACTCCCCTGAATTCTATGTCTATATTTCTAACTGCCTACTCAACATTTCCTCTAGGCTCATGAATAAGCATCACACATTTAATACACACAAAGTAGATTTTTTTTTTTTTTTTTTTTTGAGACGGAGTCTCGCTCTGTAGCCCAGGCTGGAGTGCAATGACGGGATCTCAGCTCACTGCAAGCTCCGCCTCCCGGGTTTACGCCATTCTCCTGCCTCAGCCTCCCGAGTAGCTGGGACTACAGGCGCCCGCCACCTCGCCCGGCTAGATTTTTTTTTTGTATTTTTTAGTAGAGACGGGGTTTCACCGTGTTAGCCAGGATGGTCTTGATCTCCTGACCTCGTGATCCGCCCGTCTCGGCCTCCCAAAGTGCTGGGATTACAGGCTTGAGCCACCGCACCCGGTCACAAATTAGATTTTTTAACCCCATGAAACTTAACCTCTTCTCACCTCAGTAAATGAAATTACATCCAAAATCACCATCCATCCAGTTATTCTGAAAGTCATTTGTTTTTTAAAATCAGCTCTATTAAGGTATTACTTACATATAATTTTCACGAATATTAAGTGTGTAATTTGCTAAGTTTTGCCAAATAGAAGCGCTATCACAATCAAGATATAAAACATTATCATCGCCCTCAAAAAATTCCCCTGCCCCTAGATTTTGTAACTACTTATGTGTCTTCTCTCATATCACTTTTTTCTTCTCTAGAATCTCATATAAATTGAATTATATGAAATGAAAATTTACTGAGTTTGGCTTCTTTCCTAACTATATTGTCTAAAGAAATCCCCTACAACCATTGTCAGCTAAATATATAACCCCGAATTTTTTCTTCCTAGCCCACAGCACCACATGGCATTATCTTGCCTATCATAGCTCTTTTCCAACTTGAATGTTAGCTCTATGAAAGCACAGGGGCCTTGTCTATCTTGCTTAATGTTGTGTGTCAGAAACGTCTAACAGTGCCAATACATGGCAGAGGTGCCATAAATGTTACAGAATGGATGAATACATAAAAGTAACATCTTAAAGTTTTCCCTATACAACTTATCTGTTAATTTCCTAGGATCATTTCAAATATTAAATGATAAATGACATAAATCTGTACTTTATACTAAGATGAGAACACAGGGAGATAGAATCGAGTAGTGGCAAATTACAAGGCCTCAGGGGTTAGGCTGCCTGAACTTGAATACTGCCTGCTGACTCTTCTAAAAAGTCACATGGCCTAAAACAAGTTACATAATCTCTGTAAGCTTTAGTCTCCCCATCTGTATCAATGGGGATAATAATAGTACCTACTTCATAAGGTGGTTGTGAGGAATTGAGATGAAACATCTAAAAAAATTAGAAAAGTGCTCAGCACTTAGAATTGAATTAATAAGTCAGTATTGTTAATTATTGCCATTTCCACCACCACCAGTTCTGCTGTTATCTTACTGCTACTATTTTCTGCAGGCAAAGCTACAAAAAAACAAAAACAAAAATAAATAAAAATACCTTTTTAGCTAAACTAGCTTAATATATTTGCTTAGAATAAAGGCAACTTAATGAAACTTGAATATGGGGAACTATTATTGTTTCCCTTATTGTTATCAGATAATGATCTGTCAGCTTTTGTAATGCCCTTTATTTGAGGGATTTTCCTAAAAGAAGTAACAAGGACATTAATTATAAATGTGAAACTCATAGTTAAAATCCTCCAGGATATGCACAGAATGAAGAGGCAGTATTTCAGATTCCTATCACTAGCAGCCCAGGGGTAAAGTCTATTTATAAATTATATTTCTATTCTTGCAACAAAACTAATTTAGGGCAATTAATTAAACTCATGGGACTTTATACAAACCAATCTGTACTAATATAATAGTTTTTCCAATTGGCTTTTCCTAGGAAACTAATATGATTAATTAATAAATGCCATCTATAAACTTATTTGAAAATTTTGGACAAATACAATTAAGTCATTAAAAGCATCTTCTGGGAAGTGTACCCTTCAAGGATATTTACTGCATGTTTCCTACATGCTTATTTTTCTTGTAGCTGGTATTTTACAACTAGCATAATTTTCATTTTGTTTAATGATTATAATCAGATACATTATTAATTTACTTTTTCCTTTACCTTGGGAATTTAGAAAAATATTAAAATACCAGATGATGTCAACAAGAGGTGAAACAGGAAAACCCTGGATCCTTTGTCCTTCCATGGACACACTCAATTAACAACGATGCATGCACAAATACCCTTTGTGGAAAATTCAGACACAAATTGAGAGGGTCCTTCACCCTGGGCAAGCACGAAACCAACTACATTGAACTGGCAGGAAAACTCAAGACCTAACTCTCACCACAATCCCTATACCCAATACAGTGCCATATGATCCAAAGGAACTCCATAGCTCTCAACTTCTCTGGTGGGGAGGAAGTTGGATTACATGTCCAATCAACCTTCCTAGAAACTGCCCAGGTTATCCGCTTCTGTCTTACCTATATCAGAGCAGTAACACGACCTGGCATACTACTGATGCCTAGGGGCCAGTGAGAACAAAGATGGTGGATTAAATTAACAAGCAAACAGTTGCTATAGCCCACCCCCCTGCTCAGTCCAAGAAAGAGGGCAAAAAACCTCAGATTGCAGCTTCTCCCTGGGGAGGGAAAGAGTTGGACTACATGTCCAAAGTTCTAATTTTTCCAGGGGCTCCTGGGAGACTGGCTTCTGTCTCACCTATCTGCGAGCACTGGAACACCATGTACTTTAGACAGCTTTGGGGTGCCAACAACAAACACAACAGTATGGATTAGCATAAGTTTGAGAGGCCCACAAAATCTCTGATCAGGCTGATTGGTGTGGTTCTTCACCAGTACAAGGCCAGTCAATGAAGACTGTGAGAGGTGAGAAGTAGCTGTTATTTCTAATGGATAGAAACCAACATACAGAGTCAAGAAAAATAAATAAGGAACAGTGTTCCAAACAAAGAAATAAATGTCGTGAAATCCACCCAAATGATACAGAGATATATAATTTAACTTGGCAGAGACTTTCTAGCAAAACGTGCAAACATGTGTAAGGAAATTAATGTAATTTATTCAAGACATGTTTAGATTGTCTTCACCATATTCTGAACCTACAGAGGACAAATTTCAAAGTAGTGTATCATATACTGCATGTTTCTTGTAGACTCCTGACAAATCAGCAGAGAAGTGTGCTCTTTAAGATATATATTTTTCCATTAGGATGATGAATATGTGTTGATTTTTTCATGCCTTCTTACCCAATTTAAGGGATGAATGGCCCACATCTATGTGAGGTTACAGGAATGTTCAGGGTCATAAAACAAATTTAAATAAACTCTCCCAAATAAGAACTTAGCCAATGAACTTGACCTTACTGGCATGAAATTCCAACCAACTGAAGTGACAAACATTTTATATGCAATAAGTACTCAATATACATTTATTGATAGATTATAGTAAGAATTAAAAGGTAATACTGCTTTAGTGAAAAAATGCAAGAAAAAAAAGATCTGCTACTGTAGTACTGTTATCTTACCATAGATGCTACCTACAGATCTGTTTAATTTTTATAACAAATGGGTAACTGTGTGTTCCTGAGAATAAACAAGTGACATCTTTAAAAAATGTAACTTTTATCTGGGGTATTAAAAACTCTGAACTTTTTAAGGCTTCATTAAGATTAATGAGTCATAAAAAAATCTGGGTTGATCTGAAAGGTTAGTCATTTTAGCTGCATTTATAATGTGAATGAAAAATTGTAGTATATTTAACAGCTTGAACATGAGAAACCGACTTCTTTTGCTTTTGATACTTAAGGGAAGATTTATTTAAGTACTTCTGCCTATATATATATAAAAAGACTAATTATAAAATAGGACTGTGCAAATTCAATCACAGAAAAACAAACTAAGGTAGTGTTTTTAATTGTTCAGATAAACAATCAAAAGTTATTTTGCATGTAGGCCACACCTGTTGATCGTTATGTATCTTTATGAGACTATAGGGAATATTTGTGAGGTTTTATTAATTATTGTTACCAACTATAGGTATAGAGATTTACAAATTAGAATTATAAATTAATTGAATCAAATTGTTTTCTACACAAATATATTATTTTGTATTGATTGAGTTTGTGTGCATGTGTGTGTCGTGTGTTTGCCTCTATGTATGAGAAAAGGAAAAATAACACAAAGTTTAATGTATTTGCAATTACTAAACATAAATTTTGTTTTGACCTTTTAGAAAATAAAGTAAAAGGGTAAAATGGTCAGTTACTAAGTTTTCAATATCAGAAAGATGAAAGCACATTAAAATATTAAAAATGATTAATTCAAAATATTAACATCAAAATGAAAATTAAAAATTAAAAAGTCATAAATATCTACTAAGGTTGTTTTAAGTAAAATAAAAGAGTAAGGGTACTTCATTTTGAGAAAAATGAGAAAAAAAAATTTACAAACAGTTAATATTACTAACCTGACTTATTTTTCTTTGTTCTTGTATAGCTTTTTGAATTTCCTGAGATACTTTTTCTTGATCTTTTGCATGTTCTGTCTTCCATAATTCCCTTTCTTCAGCATGGGCTTTTTCCAAATTTTTTCTTTCTTCTTCTATGGCTTTTAAAACTGCATCCTTCATTGCTTCTTTTTCAAGCTTCAAAATAAATAAAGACCAGAACAAATTTGAAAGATTGACTGCATGATGATTTCTTGAGTAAGACAGACTTGGTTAACCTAAAAGATAAAAAAACTTTGATCCTATAGTGTTCAGTTCTCACATTGCTGTTTTTATGCATAGTAAATAACTGCTATAAAATAAAATCTATTATTCTTTTTTATACAAATATTCCTACTTAATTTCCATGGCATTTCTAATCTTCAAAGAAATCAGGTCTTAGGGTGAAGTGGCAGATTTCAAACTATATAGTCTAAGGATCCCTTTACAATCTTAAAATTATTGAGGATATCAAAGAGATTTTGTTTATGTTGATCATATATATTAATACATACCATATTAGAAATTCAAGAAAAAATAAAATTAATTCATTTAAAATTAATATCATTAACTGCATTGATATTAATATATTTTATGAAAAATAACTGCTTTCCAAAATTAAAAAAGGGAAATTCCACTGTATGTGTCTTTAAACCTCTTTAATATCTGACTTAATACAAGACAGCTAAATTAATTCCTATTTCTCCCTTCTGTGTGAAATCTGTAATGGTGTTTTTTAGTTGAAGTATATAAAGAAAACCCAGTCTCACACAGATAGGTAGTAGGAAAAATTGAGTATTTAGTAGCCAGTTTAGATAATTGTAGATATTCTTGATGATTTCACATCAGAACTTGACAAGGACTAGTTCTTAAAGGTTAGTTGGCATAATGAAAATAAAATTATGTCAAATGAAATTTTCATGTTATTATATTACAGTCCTTTCTTGTACTCTGAATGAATCATTTATCGATACATAATTTTTAACATTTTTATGGGAAAAATATTGATTTACTGAGTTACATGTCTTCTTCAGATGCTGACACACTTCTTTGTACCAAAATTTTAAAATCACATTTGTTAATGTTACCATAAATCTCATCAGGAACATACATATTGGAAAACAGATACAAATTTTCTAAAATTCGACTTTTTGCTTTAAATCACCTCAAACTCTATTCCAAAGAAAGAGTGCTACTTTCCATTTTGTTCTTAAATCTATACTCTAGCAGTATACAACTTGGCCACCTTCTATATTATTCACATCAAACATATATGTTGACTCCATCTTCTCCATATTTCCAGAATTTGCCTATTTCTTTCCTTTCCAAACTACTACTACTGGTCTGTTTCTACCACTCACTATCTCGTAGCCAGACTTTTGATGCATTCTATGAATTCTTTCCCTGCCTCTAGCTTTTGTTGCCTCTAATTTCCTAAAAGTTAATGTCAATTACCATTACATCACAAACATGTTTTTAAAATGTCAGTATGTCTCCCTTACCCTATGGAATAAAATTCAAACTCTGTTCAGAATGCTAGCCATCCTTTCAGGCTGAATTCAAAAGTAATTTATTGTTTAAAAACTTCGAAGACATAGACATATGATGTACATACTCATAACAATTTAATGCATTCCTCCTTGCCCTCTTGGTATATTTTTCTTATCTGATTATAAATTATTTAAGAAAAAGACAAAATCATAGTCACCCTTAAATTTAACCCTGGCATAGTGATACATAGATATGAGACATTCAATATTTGTTTGCTAAATTTAATTTTAAATCTAAAACTCAAAAGTAAGTGTTAAAAGTGTATTTGTTGGTGTGTGTATATTTTATATCTATGAATACATGATTTAGATGAGTTATTTTAAACTTGGCTTTAAAAATTACTTACCTTGATACACAGATGCACACACAACCTCTAATTAGATCCAACAAATCGCAGGTGGATATTAGTATCCCAACATATATGTTCTTTATAACAAGTAACTAATAACCTATATGGTAAAGCATTTCAATGCTACCATTATATTGTGTGATGTGAATTTAATAAGAATATAAGTAGTCATATCTTAAGTTTAAAAGTAAATAAAAAAATAAAAATGTTGATTTTTATGGAATGAAACATTATATAAAAGATTCAGCATACTATTAATATATTCATTTTTTTTATTTCCACTTACAAGCAACCCACTATTACAGATGGAAATACCTTTGCAGCGGATACTAATGCCTCTTTATTTCTTTGCCTTTCTTCCTCCAAACATTTCTCCAATATTTCCTGTCAAATGATAAGACAGTTGTAAAAACATTAAATGTATTATTTGAGGTAACAGAACACATTCTTTCTACACTCTGAGCACAGTGAAAGTATTACCTTCTGTTCTTGAGAATGCTGAATCAAAGCTTCCTTTATTTTTTCTTTTAACAGTTCCTTCTCTGTATCTAGCATTTCAAGGAGCCTCTGATGCTACAAGGAATGATAAGCAAATGATATTACGGCTCTGAAGCAGATGATCTATCAACAAGGAGAGTAGCTGGTAGAATTCATTTGTCCAGAAATATCGAAGTAGTTACAAAAGGAAAAAATGAGAAGTTCTCTAAAATGAAGGCTTAGGAGAAAAAAATCACTAAAATCACCTTTCTATAATCAGCCAAGATACATTTCCTAGCCCCAAGTTCAACAGAGTATATGACAAGAAATCTAACTTAAGAACAACTAGTCAAAATTGAAAAATTAATCAGAAAATGATGTCTTTTTCAAAATTAAGTTTAGAAAAATTACTCACTAAAATGATTATTATTAGGTTGCCGCAACAGAAGCAATGAAGCTATTAGATGATAACTGAGAAATGTAAAATATCTGCTTGATGAACAACTATCATCATAGATTACTTGCGTTCCTAGTAAGGCATTGTTAAAAAAATTGAAAGATTTATTAATTGTTGTCACCTCAAGATTTTACCACAGATTCAAAAACTAAATCTATGAAATGAGTCCAAGAAATATTATGTAACAGGTAATATAAATGTGTATAAAGTTAATGTATCTATTTTTATTTTGATGTGCTACAGAAAAAGCTCACATAACTATCAACTAGTTATCATGGACCAAGCACTTGATGTTTGAATAGAGCTTTCTGAGAATATTCAACTTTTGCAGCCTCAGTATCTCCAATAGCCATGAGCCAAATACTGTTCCAGAACAGTGCACTGATGTGGAAACAAAACTAAAAAATATGTATTGCTACTCATGTATTTTTCATTAAGTTATTAAAGGCAAGTAAGATATTTTCTCAGATTTGGAATGCTATTTATATCCAAGCCTCCTTTAAATATGAACTCATTGGACACCCAATATTTTAAAATAGATTTATATCTTTTATAGTTGTTCTTATTTAAAACATTTTTAGGGAGAGAGTCTATATTGAGAGTAAGTGACCAAGCAGTCCAAGTCTACTTAAGATAGTCTGTTATTCTTGTTTTTAATTATGCTACTTTTCATCTGTTTTTCAAGAGAATAAGTAAAATCACATGAAAGATGTGTTTTTTCCTTAAAAACAAATCCAAACTGTGATATAAATCATTACATGACTCAGAAATTATGAGTACTATATGAAATTATGTAAGGCAGCTAATTAACAAATGAGTAGACTTACCACATAATTAATGTATAAGTATTAACAACAGACTTTAATTTTGTATTCTACGTAAATCTAGATGCACACAGAATTTCATAGGATCAGAAACAATACCTAATCCTATTTGAAATATATATATGAGAAAATATGCAAAGATATATACCAGGCAAATAACCAGACTTAAAAATGATAAAAAATTATATGAGACTGAAAATATTCAATTTAGACTTGGGAAGAGGTAAACATAACACAAATAAAACAAAAATGTTTAGAATTAAAATATATAATAAAATTTTTGGAGTTACTAATAACTTAGAACACAAATATTGCTTAAAAAGAACTGGTAATGTTAGCAAAGTGAAACTAATATAAATCACTAAGTGATTTGTTATAAGTGGGCTAAATTCCCTAACTGGTCCAATAAAAACTAAATTTGAAGAGGGTACGTTAGTTAAAATGACAATGTAATGTTTATAAAATTCATTCCTGAATGTCATTTCTTAATTCTGACAGTATCCTACAATAGAAGACAATTTTTGAACTTAAGTTTAAGAATAAACCTGAAATTACTGTTTGAAAGAAACATCCTACATGAAATATAACCTAAGTAAAATCACAGATTCACTTGAGAAAATACAACTGGGTTACTGGCTTTTCTCAAACTTACAGATAATAACAGCACTTTTGAGGTTCCAGGCACTGTTGAAAGTGCTTTACATGTAGTAATACCACATTAAACTCTCACAACAAACTGCTGTATTCGTCCACATTCTTCTCATTTTCAGATGAGTCAGCTAAGACTTAGAGAGCCTAGGTAAGTTACTAGGTCTTTAATTATTTCAACAATAATCATACCCTATATAATCATTATCAGTAGTAGTAATTATCTAATACTAAAAGCAGCCCAGTACATTATACCTCGTTATTACCTATAGTAAATAAAAGCTACATAATGTAATCAGTATGTCAAGTAAGACCTCATTTTGATTTTGCTGTAATAGAATAAGACTAATCTATGCTTCCAATTTGGTCATTTCAGACTACTATTATTACTAAAATAAGATGATTTCCTGAACAAATTGCAATTGGTATTGAGACAGATGATTCAGAAAGATACTTAATGGCAAGGGGAAAATTTCTCCTTTCTTTCTTTTCTTTTTTCTTTTTCTTCCCTCTCTTCTTCTTTCCCTCCCTCCCTCCTCTATGTTGACCAGGCTGGAATTGAACTCCTGGATTCACGTGATCTTTCCACCTCAGCTTCCCACCAAAGTGCTGGGATTACAGGCATGAGCCACCATGCCCAGCCAAAATTTAGATCTTAAAATTAAACACAGATAATTTGTAAAGCAAACAAATAATTCACAAGAGGCTACTCAAAACCCACATGCTTCAATAAAATGTATTTTGATTTTTGTAAAACTGATATATGCTCATTATAAAAAATATAAAGAAGTGAAAATTTCCCAGTGTCCCATTACCCAAAGAAAATCACTGATAGCACTTAGGCAAACATCCTTCTGGAGAGCTGTTTATTAAATATTTTATATAATGAATTTCTATATAAATATTATTCTGTAACCTTTTGGAACTCTATGGTATAGCATTATTCGTTTTGTTTTGTTAAATTTAATATATATTTTGCCATTCTCCTTTTTATAGACTTTTATGTTGTTTCCAATTTTTCACTTTAAAAAATGTTTATTTTTGTGCATGCATCTTTGTGAAACTTTACAATTATAGCCTTATGAGAAACTCCTAGAAACCATATTAACAGGCTGAAGATTGAGCAAGTTTTATATTTTAATGCATACTCTCAAACTGTACTCTAGAAAAAATACCAAATTACACCTTTTCTAACAAAGGAGACACCCCTACAGAAAAGAATCATGGACTGCTAGAGCAACTAATCAACGAAATTGTTCCACCCTTGGAGAAAGGAATCCTTGCTCTTTTTGTCCAGAAATACTTTGTATTTACTACTGACCAATCACTGCTATTTATTTCATCATTCTCCCTTTCTGAAGTGGCATTTTTGTTGCAGTTATTTGGTTCTTTTCTCTCTCTTACAAATCATAATTATAGTTTTTTTGAGGCCATACAAGGTGGCTCACACATGTAAATCCAACACTTTGAGAGGCTAAGATGGACAGATCACTTGATTCCAGGAGTTAGAGACCAGCCTGGGCAACAGGACAAAACCCTGGTCTCTACAAAAAATACAACAATTAGTTGGGTATAGTGGCATGAACCTATAGTCCCAGCTACTTGGGAGGCTGAGGTGGGAGGATCACTTGAAGTAGGAGGACCTCTCACCTTCATAAAACTGTATTTATATTAAAACTACAAAAAACTATATAAATATAGTTTTACTTCCCTACTTCTGAACTGTCTCTGTTTCCTTGAAGTTTCTTTTTATTTGTTCCTTTGAGTCAGTAACTTTTTCATTTGAGATGTTTTTGTTTGGTAACAATTTTATGTTCATTCATATTAAAACCTCAAACACAAAAATGTTGAAAAGAAATTCTGTGTATGTGAGTAAGCTTCACAATAGCCACAAAAGGTATTGAACTAATTTTTCATGGTTGTGGAGATTCCCAAATGTCCGTTCTATGAACATTTTCTCTTGAACCAGTCTTTTTGCTTAGAAAAAAATTCTCCAGTCTCCTAAGTGGTACTATGAGCCAAACTTTCAGCATTCTAGGATCAATGTGTTAAGAAGCATAGTGGAGACCTCACTGCTCAGTAATGGTCTTTGGTTTAATCTCCTTGTTTTTAAGTCCCATGCCTTCTCTTGCTCTTTATGAGTTCAGAGATTATCTGCTTTGATTTCTCTTTTGTTCTGCTAGGCTGTACAATAAGTCCCCTACTTAAGTATGGTGTGTGTTAAGGATTAAATATTTTTTTACCTCCCTCCCTCCCCCACAAATTTATATGCCGAAGCCCTAACCCGCAATGTGATAGCAGTTGGAGACAGGGTCTTTAGGAGGTAACTGGGGTTAGACAAAGTCCTGAGGATGGGGAAAAGAGCACTCGCACATTCTCTCTGTGTGCGCACACAGCAAGACTGTGGCTACCTATAAGCCAAAAGAAGAGGCCTACCCAGCAGAAACCTTGATCTTGAACTTTCTAGCCTCCAGAACTGTAAATATAAATTCCTGTTGTTTAAGCCAATCTATGGTGGGTGCTTTTTAACGGCAGCCTGAGCTGACTGAGACAGTGCACAAGAGGACTTGGGAACACAACTGCTAAGTCATATGGACTTTCAACCATTCCTCTTGTTTTCAGAGCTACACGGCACCTAGTGTTTGTATTTCCCATGGCTTTCGAGGGTTTTGCAGACAAACCAGCTTCTTCATGGGTTTCACCTCAATAAACTAAGATTACAACTTGCTTTTCTCTGCTAAATCAGTTGACAATTGTACACCTGTTATCTCCTTTCATATTTATTTGTCCTAGTTAGTTTTTGCTTGTTGGATTTGTTTCAGTCCCTTTATGTGTCATTTTAGTGATCTGGGGTTTTTTGTGGGGGAAGGGGACTAAGAGGTAGGACAGATTAGTGTTTTAATTCACCAAATCCAGCTCTGAACCCTTGGCAAGTTATCCAACCATCCCAAATAATTCTAATACCCACCATTAAATAGTCAAATGGCAACTAAATTGTCACTCATTTGATATTAGTTTCTAAAACTGTACATGCCAATAATAAATGTAAGTGTTAGACAGCATTCCTTTGAAAACAGATTTAAACAAACTGATATATAACTAAGACTAACATTTTAAATTTCTTTACGATGACACTAGGTCAAAACATCAGAAGGAGAAAAGGTATAGGTTAGCTAATATAGAAGTGAGAAAGAAAAAGAAAAGGTGGTGGGGCAGGATACTGTCTGCTGAAATGTTTCTATTGTTTTTAATAAATTCCTAATCTTTGTATCCTCCCATGATTGAGCAGAAGGAACTGCTTTTTTGGAAAAAAAAAAATCTTTAAGAAAAACTTTTATTTTAGGTTCAGGAGTACACGTGAAGGTTTGTTACATAGTTGAACTTGTGTCACGTGGGTTTGTTGTACAGATTATTTCATCACCGAAGTACGAAGCCCAGTACCCGAGAGTTATCTTTATTGCTCCTCTCCCTCCTCCTACCCTCCACCCTCAAAGTAGACCCCAGTGTCTGTTGTTCCCTTCTTTGTATTCATGAGTTCTTACATTTAGCTCTCACTTGTGAGAACATGTGGTATTTGGTATTCTATTCCTGCATTAGTTTGCTAAAGGTAATAGCCTCCAGCTCCACCCATGTTCCCACAAACACATGACCTTGTCTTTTTAATGGCTGCATAGTATTCCATCTTAAAATGGCAGAGGAAGTATCTCCATAGGACTTATATTGGTACTATTCTCCAAATGCCATCTCTCTTGGCTAGTTGGCTGCCCAAGTTTTATTTTGTGATTATTTTTCACAAATATTACAGTCATATAATCTTACCCATCACAATTGAAATATGAATTGTTCAGAGGAAAATAAATTTCTAAATTATCGTTATCTATGCCCCAAGACAAATTTCAGCATTTAAAGATTGTGATAGAAAATTTTTGTAAATGAATGCCATTCTTCTCCACCTCAATAGGTTTCATAAGATATAATTTAATTTGTTGCTGATGGGCAGACTTCTACAATGAATAAATTCTTTAGCACAACAATTCCATCAGGGGCACATTAAATGAATTTACCGTGCTATCATTCAGTTTGTTAAATAACCCTAGAGAAATAGGGCTATGCTATTCCTAGAGGCCTATGACCAATGATGCTATCACCATTCCCCTAGACTGAAGGGCTTAGGGATATAGAAATCGTATGGTCAAAAACCAGTAAACAGGTTCTGCAAACTATTGTTACCATGGTAGAGAAATTTATAGTTTGTGTTTAACAAGTTTTATAAACATTTATTAATTTTTATATCTACTGGACCTAATAATAAAACATCAGGGTTGTACTTTATTTATTTTCCATTTTGTTTTTCTAGTAATTTTTATTCTGTTTTGTACAAGTATAAACCCCTGACAGAGTTTTAAAAAATGCTCCTTTATCTCAGTTATCTTGAGAAACACTGTCAAGAGTACATGCTAATAGTGTCACACACACATGTCTAAGTCTCAATGCCAATGGCTCTACTGCTAGTCTCATTTTTCTTTTTTTTTCATCGTCATAGTAGTTTTTCTTTCTATTGGCATTAAGTACTATCAAACATTCTGTTGCCTGCCATCCATTTGCTGCTTCCATTAGACCTTACAGAAGTTTACCCTCTAGAGGCTCTCAGTGTATTTATGGAATAAAGCAAACACAGGCATTCATGCATGCATGCATGAATGAATGAATAAATAACAATTTACAAACACTTTGCTCTACACAGCCTCTTTTATTTGCTTTTTCTCAGCCTGTTTTTGTCTCTTGTTCTCTATATCCCTTGGCATTACTGCTATGTGGTCAGTTTTTATTTTTGTTTTAACTATTATTTTTACAATAAGTATGTTCTTTTCCTTTCTGTCTGATAAAGTTCCATAGTAATCAGCTGTTTTCACTGTTGCTCACTGCTTTTTTCAGATGTTTGAGGTTAACAGGAGTGTATCCTTGAGACTCGGACTCCTGTTTTCTTCTTGTTTGTATGTTCCTAACTCCTAGCATGAGGCCAGGTAAGTAATTAGCAAATGCTTATTGAATGAATAATCCAATCAATGAATAATAGGAGGGAATGCACCAACAGACCTGTACAAAAATAAACAAGTGGAGAAGGACAAACTAGATAATCTGAGCAAATGTCAGAATGATAGAATATTATGATGGAAAGGAAATTTACATTATCTAGTTCTACTACCAACAGAAAGTATAAGGGACACAGAATTTGAAGACCATGGTTCTGGTTTTAGGTCTGACATTTGTTAGCAGAATGAAGGACAAATCATTCATATACTTATTAATAAGTATGTACCAACTGCCTGCATTGTACCAGGTAGTCTTAAGACTGGGGTAACAAGTAAGAAAGACAGGTGGAAAGTATCTATTCTCAGATACCCACATTCTAAAACGTGAAAACCACCACAAACAAGTAATAAATACAGGAATAATGTAATTTCAGAAGTTATTATGAGCTGTGAAGGGAATAAAAGGTTGATGAAATTAAAAAAGTAAGAGAAGAGGAACTTAGTTCCTTCAGATGAAGTGGTCATGTCATGTAACATCGCTTCAGTTTTTCTACAAAATGAGAAAAATGCCACCTCACAGGACTAACGTGAAGACCATCTGAAATAATCTGTGTGAAAGTAGTTTTTAAAAAGTGTTATAACTCTTTACAAATGTAAGAGTTTGTTAACAAAAACAATCTAAACAAGTGGTCTCCCAGAGTAAACATCCCCATATATATGCAGAAAATACCATTTCCTATGAGTTTGTTCCACTGTGCTAGAAAGTTATGTTATAATGAGCTAAAAACTTGTTTTCATACAAACTCAACTCTGTCTGCTTGAGTCACAAAAGACAGTCTAACTTCCTTTTAAAAATTAAAAAAAAAAAAAATCCTGCTTTTCCTCACTTCTCCCAAAAGTACTCCTCCAGATCAGACACTGACAATTGCATTAGTGATTCTTCATGTGATCTGGTTTCAATTCCCTTAAAACCATGCATGCTTTCCTCAAGATGTTTAACCATGTACTGTTTTCATGAGGGCAGCCATTAATAAAAATAATATATGCAGTGATGATTAGGGCAATATTAGCTATTATTATAACCCCTTAGTCTCAGAGTTTAATACAATCAGTTTAATTTTAATGTTTCTAATAGTCCATTGTTCATAGATGGTCTCATCACCGGTGACTTGAAAGCCCAGTCTCCTTTCATTCTGTGGCCCCATCTTGTCCTATTAACATAAAGCCCTCCATATTCAGCTAGTGAATAAAAAGAGGATAGAGCAAATGGACTATTAGCCACTTCTACAACATGAACTATCAATGTCCTCTTTTTAGATCAACCAGATCATAATTTGTATCACAAAGTGAGAAGATAACAAAGGGATGTGTCCATGCACCATCCAAGTGTAAATCCAAACTCTACAAATAACCACATATTAAGGCAAACCTAAGGCATAATTTTGTGTATTTAGGGTTCAATAAAGTAGCAAGATAAGCCAGTGTTCACCTTTTGAATAACTGCACACATTCACTGAGAATCCATTTGGGGAATCAAACTCAACTTACCAAATGTGTATATGTATAACAGATTGCATACGTGGTCCTAAAGATCTTGTCATAATCTAATGAAACAAAAAGTAACATGAAACATAAGATCACATTAAAAAGGAAAAAAGACCTAAGTAAAGGTATAGGAAATAATTATTTAATTTCTGACAAGGCGTATCAGAAACAATTTGTAGAGTTAAATGTGAGAAGGGCTCCAAGGTAAAAGTGGGATCTAACAGAAAAAAAGGAAAAGAGGGTTTTCCAGGCAGAAGGAACATGTTAGTTCCTATTCTAGGAGAAATAGAGGGTACTCCAGGAACACAAGCATGAATATGTGAAGGCTGTGGGAGGAGCTTAAACTAACAAAGGTAGGATGAAGTCAAATTGTCTAGATGTTTGAAAATTAAGAAATAGAACATTTTTTAATTCCTTGTATGATAATGATACTACCTGATGCAGAGTGGTGTGTGAAATGAAAAGAATAAAATTTCAAGGGGCAAAGAAAACTCATCAACCAGAAAAAAACAATATGGAAAGTGGGACTAGAAAGGAAGAATAGAAATTTCACAACATAGAGTCACTAAGATATAGCAATTAATCAGGCAGGGAAGAGAGAAGAATGAGTAAAGATGAGTAAGATCTGCAGCTTGGGTACCTGGACAAATGGTGATGTCATAACTAGACAAAAGGAAGAGAAATAGGCTTGAGAACAATAGAACAAATTGCTTGGTTTTGGAAATGTTGAATTAAAGATGCCAATGGAATATTAACTTTCAGTATGCTGTTCAGAAGTCTATTGAAGTATTAGTTTTAAGCTTAGAAGAGAGGTCAAGGGCAGCAAATTATAGCTCTGACGAGAAAATGGAATATAACCTAGACTAAGAAATGTTGCCTAACTCTTTTTTTTAATTTATTTTTTAATCTAGGACTCCTTTTCTGGATTATCCTAATTAACCATTAAGGGAGAAGAATTAGAGATCTAGATCATAACAGATAATTCATTAAACTAGAACTTGGAAGAAAAACATTAAAACCATCAGATTTCTACTTAAAAAAATTAGAGAACATCGTATTTTCTTCTCCTTCCAACTTCAACAGATACAGGATACTAGAAACCTTTTAAGCTGTGAGCCGTCGTAACATACAATCCATATATGGACACATAAACAAGGTTACCTTATAAAAGCCTCCTGCATATATTCAATACTATTTTATACAGGCCTTTCTTCTTATGGGAAACAGTTATAGAATTGATACCAAAATCTGAGACAAGTTAGGCACTTATTCCCTTCATTCATGAAAACAAACAAACAAACAAACACACTTTGACATTTGATCATAAAATACTTTAAAACCCTGTTCCCTTGTAAAATATTGTCAATTATTTCAAAATCAGTCTTTTGTTTCTGATCTAAAATGAACATACATACCTTCTCATTGCTATCTACTGTGAATACAGAATACTCACTCAAGAGTTTAGCATCCCAGCTCGTACTCACTCCCTTTTTGATTTGGTATTCTAGATCCATGCCCTCTGAGTGAACAAGAAAGATAAGCCAGGAAGTTGAAAGTATATTTTTGTTCTTGGTATGTGAAACTTTCAAACTTCACAAATCTTTTTCAGATCACTCTAAAAATTGAAAACAGCCTTATTACACAGTATGTGCCATTCGCAGCAGCAAATTGGCCTTTTCAGAAAATTGCCCTTGTATTATTTTTTCAGAGCTATGTATAATGACACTGAGTTCAAATCTTCAAAGAATCCTTGGCAAACAAGGACTCAAAAACTCTGGTCTATCATACAGAGTCTAAACTCCTAATCATTTCATACACATAACAATGTGGTTCTAAGTAAAATATGTAATGAATTTTCATGAATGCCTGAAATAGCCTTTTCTCAACACTTCATTCTTAATACTCCTCAGTCTATCACCTAGAGAATGACAACACATCCTCTTGGATTCAATGTGTTCTCTGAATAAACAGGCAGTAGTAATTCCTCTTCGGTTTGTGGTTGGTCTTTTCACACTTTTATTTATAAAAAACATTTATAAAAAACATTTATTGCAGAATGTTTTAAACATATAGATAGTAAACAAAATAGAATAATGGAACTCTCTACACCTATCACTCACTTTCAACAATTATCAATATTCTGCCAATCTTTTATCATCTGTAATGCCACCCACTACCTACTTGATAATGATGATTTTAAAATTATTTTTCTTTAGGTAAATTTTACATAAATGAAAATACACAAATCTTAGCTATATAATTTTGAACAATCTTAGTTATGCACTTAGCTGTGTGATACACATCTTTATCATGATACAGAACACTTTCATTGCCCCCAAAACTTCCCTTTACCCCAAAGCAACAACAGTTCTGATATTCTCCTCTGACCATATATCATATGCATACACGCATATATGTATATATATGAGATATATACATATACGCATACAAACACACAGGTTTCAGTGCTCTGCCAAAAAATCTGTAATACTCATCCATACAAGTTAGTTGTATATATCTGTAGTTGATTCTTTTTTATTACTAAGCAGCATTCCTCTGTATAAATATACCATAATTTGTTTACCCATTCTCCTGATGATAGACATTTAGAACTGCTTCCAGTTATTGGCTACTGTGAATAAAGGAATCACAGACATTCTTTGATATCACATTTTTATTTCTTTTGCATAAATACTTAGTAGGGATGTGTATGATTAACTTTATTAAAAACTGTCAAATCTTTTTCCAAATGGTTGTACTACCAGTAATGTATGAGAGTTCCTATTGGTTTACATACTCACCATTTGGTGATTTCAGTCTGTTAAATTTTAGCCATTTTACTGGATGTACAAAAGTCTCTCTCTCATTATGGTTTTAAACTGAATTTCCATAATGATTAAAAATGTTAAATATTTTATCATGTGCTTATTGGCTATTCTTATATTTTCTAAGTTTTTTCTTTTTCTTTTCTATTTTTTTGAGACGGAGTCTCACTGTGTTGCCCAGGCTGGAGGGCAGTGGCACAATCTTGGCTCACTGCAACCTCAACCTCCTGGGTTCAAATGATTCTCCTGTCTCAGCCTCCTGAGTAGCTGGGATTACAGGCGCACACCACCATGCTCAGCTAATTTTTGTATTTTAGTAGAGATGGGGTTTCACCGTGTTGCCCAGGCTGGTCTCGAACTCCTGAGCTCAGGCAATCCGCCCACCTAGGCCTCCCAAAGTGCTAGGATTACAGGCGTGAGCTACTGTGCCCGGCCTCTAAGTTTTTTCTTGTAAGCCTGTTGTTCATATTTTTTTAGTTCTCTTTTTTTATTACTGATTTATATACTCTGGATATAAACTCTTTGTCAGATACATGTTTCATGAATGTTTTTCCAAGTTTGTGGCTTGCCTTTTCACTTTCTCAACGATGTCTTTCAAGTAGCAGAAAGGACCTGTTCTCTGTTTCAAAGATGGTCCTTAAATGCTATGTCCTCCTGAGCAGACAAAGGCCATGTTCTCACATGGTGGAATGGTGGAAGAGCCAAACTTGCCTCTTAAGCCCTTTTGTAAGGTACTAGTCCCATTTATATAGTGGAGCCCTCATGACCTAATCAACTCTCAAAGGGCCCACCTCTTACTACTGGCGATATGGACATTACACACGAGCTGAAGTTTCAGTAGGAATTTTGGAAGGGACATGAACATCCATACCATAGCAGCAGAGAAAAGAAAGAAACAGATTACTGCACACTTGCAAAGTGTAGCATAATGTAACACAGTACTTTTCAGGAAATAATTTGATGCTTAAGTGTCATAAACATCCTTATGCTCTACAATTCCTATTCCTAAAAATTTATCATCAGAAAATACTACATACTTAGTCTTCAATTTTTCATGCATGTCTATTTTATAAACTCCACTTTCATAAATTACACAGTAATGTACCTAATATAGTTAGAATCAGACTTTTTTTTTTTTTTTTTTTTTTTTCTGCCGCCCAAGCTGGAGTGCAGTGGCCGGATCTCAGCTCACTGCAAGCTCCGCCTCCCGGGCTCACGCCATTCTCCTGCCTCAGCCTCCCGAGTAGCTGGGACCACAGGCGCCCGCCACCTCGCCCGGCTAGTTTTTTGTATTTTTTAGTAGAGACGGGGTTTCACTGTGTTAGCCAGGATGGTCTCGATCTCCTGACCTCATGATCTGCCCGTCTCAGCCTCCCAAAGTGCTGGGATTACAGGCTTGAGCCACCGCGCCCGGCCAGAATCAGACTTTTAAAAAAATCAGTTGACAAAGGAATACTTTATTGCAGAGTGAGAATCTACCAGACATGAAATCAGTTTCAGGTGCATAGCTCTTATCACTTGTATTGTGTTTCTATGACAGAACACTGAGTTTCACCCAAATTATTTTGTTATAAAAAAAGGAAAATGAAAAGTCTTGAAACAAGTGATAAGAGGCACAGAGTTCATAAGCTGAATGCAACTGTGATAAAATGAAAAACATTAAACGTTTTAAAACAAATGAATTGTCAGCCTTAGCTAGATATATATTGGACACAGGACAGTCTACATGAGTTCTATTCAAAGACCAGAACATAATATTGAAATAACATAATTGAAGAATCTAGCTGTAAAGGTAAGGTAGAATTATCAATGTCAAAATTTTTAGCTCTCATGGAAATAAAAACTCTTATATCATGAAAGTTTATTAATCAGCCTTATATCTTTGACAATGGATTATTTGTAAAAGCAGGGCACTTCATGTAATACAAAGGAATAAAAATAATATGCATGAAGATGTATACGGCAACATTCCTTAGAAAGTGCAAAACCCAAAACATTTTAAATGTACAACAAGGAGTATGGTATAATTAAATGAAAACTATGCCTCAAGCTAGATATATGTTTATAAAATGTTATTTGAAGAAAAGATATAAAATTTTTGAAACCATTATCATCACTGTAACTATGTAAAATAATGTACACGTGAATAAATATTGAAAAGGCCCATAAAAAAGGGACACTTTACTGAGAAACCATGGATGGAATTTTATTCTTTTTAAATTAAATATTGTTTTAGCAACAATCTAAAACAAGAAGTATAGAACAACTTTGTAGAAATGGCATTGCAAGTATTAGGAGTGACCTACAAGGAAAAGAGAATTTCATGGATCAAAGAAGATTAATAGCAGCTGCACAATTTTCATATAAAATCTTTAATAAGGTGATGGACACTTTAAACCATAAGATTAGAGGAGAGTATACATGAATTCCTAAAAGTATGCATTGTCATGTTTTTCTACAGAACATGTTAGATGTCTATGCTGAGATACATAGTATGATATAATAATAATACATAAAAAAATCTGAAATTGTGTACCTTGCAAAATTATCCCGAAAAGTGAAGGATAAATACAGACTTTATCAGATAAAATGAGATAATCTGTTGCTAGAAAATCTGTTCAACAAGACATGTTAAAAGAGTTCTTCAGAGACAAGGAAAATGATGTAAGTTAGACAGATCCACATGAAACGGCACTGGAGAAGTATAAAGTGCAGGTAAAATTTTAAAAGTTTTATTTTTCTTATTCTTAATTGATCTAGTAGTTTGTTTAAAATAATAGCAACAATATATTTGATATGTACACTTACGCATATATTAATATCTGCTGAGTATAAGTAAAATGAATGACAACAAAGATACAAGGGACAGAATGGAAGAATTTGAATTATTATGTTATTATAAGGTATTAACACTATCTGTGAAGTGGCATAGTATCCTCTGAAAGTTAAATTGGATTAGTTGTAATTGTATAGTACAAACTTTAAAGCAACCATAAAAAGAAATTTAAAAAGAGAAAGATTTGATAAGTTTGATGAAAAAGAAAAAATGGAATCATATAAAATGGTCAGATAAAACCACCACAAAAGGCAGAAAAGTGTGGAAGACAAAATTAGGAAAAAAAGGGTAACAAATAGAAAACAAGAATAGCTATGGTAGACACTACTCTAAATAGATCAATAATCACTTTAAACAGCAATGGTCTAAATACAACAATTAAAAGACAGAGATTGTCGGAGTGGAGCAAAAAAGGCTGAACTATATGTTGTCCAAAATAAAAAATTTAATGTAAAGATGTGTTGATTAAAATTAAGGGTTGGAGAAAGATATACTATGCTAACACTAAAAGAAAGACATACTAGTTATATTTCAGACACAGCAAACCTCAGAGCAAAATAAATTATCAGGAATAAAAAGAAACATTACATAATGACAAAGGGGTCAATTTCCCCAAAAAGACATAACAATTTGGATGCAAACTCACCTACAACCAAAGTATCAATATGGGAGAAAAAGTTGACAGAATTGCAAGGAGAAAAGATGAGTCCACTATTATAGTTGGAAACTTCAATACACCTCTATCAGAAATGAACAGATCCAGATGGCAAAAAATCATAAGGACCTCAGCTGAACTCAACAAAACTGTCATCAACTGCATATACTGGGTATCTGTAGACTTCATCCAACAACAGCAAAATAAACATTCTTCTCAAACTCACATGGAACATTCACTAGCATAGACCACATTCTAGGCCATAAAACAAATCTTCAAAAATTTAAAAGAATAGAAATCATAGAATATTCACTCTCCCACCATAACAGAATTCAAGTAGAAATTAGGATAGTTATAGATGTAGGATAGCTGAAAAATCCCAAAATACCTGGATAACAACACACTTCTAAATAACTTATGGGATATATATATATGTGTGTGTGTGTGTGTGTGTATATATATATGTCTCAAGAGAAATTTAAAAACACTCTGAACTAAAAGAAAAAATCCACAATTTATCAAAATTTGTGGGAGGTACTAAAAGCAGTGCTCCGAATATATTTCTAGCATTGGAAAAATACTAAATCAATAATCGTAGCTTTCATTTTAGCAAAAAAAAGAGGAGCAAATTAAAGTAAGCAAAAGAAAATAAATACAAATAAGAGCAGAAATTAATGAAATTGAACACAGAAAATAGAGAAAAAAAATCAACAAAACCAAAAGCTGGTTATTATTTGATCAATAAAAATCAGTAAGTCTCTAGCCAGGCTAACCAAGGAAAAGAGAGAGGGCACAAATTGCTAATGTTGGAAATAAAAGGCAGGATATCATTGCATATCCCTGGGAAATTAAAAGGAAAATGAAATAATACTATGAACTACAAGTAATAATACTATGTCTACAAGTTTCTTAACCGAAACAAAATGGACCAATTCTTTAAAATACACAAATCTGCCAAAATTCACAAAGAAGAAATAGACAATATGGACAGGCCTACACTTATTAAAGAAATTAATTAAAAAATTAACAACCTTCCAAAACATAAAGCACCAACTTCAGATGGGTTTGGTGAATTCTATCAAATATTTAAGGAAAAATTATACTAATTCAATATCATTTTATCCAGAAGACAGAAGCAGACGGAATACTTTCAAACTTATTCTAAGAAACCAGCATTACCTGCCCCCCACCAAAAAAAAAAAAAAAAAAAAACCAAGGCATAATAAGAAAACTGCAGAGCAGTATGAACATAAACACAAAAATTCTTCAAAAATTAGCAAATTAATTGGATTAGCAATGAAATCCAACAATGTATAAAGAAAATAATATATCACAATCAACTGGGTTTTTTCCTAGGTATTCAAGGATAGCTCAACATTCGAAAATCAACTAATGTAATCAATCACATGGACAGCTAAAGATGAAAAAAAAATCATATGATCTTCTGACAAAATCGATATTATTTTTTTTAAAAAAAACTCTCAAACTATAAAATAAGAGAAATGTCCTCAATTTGATAAAGAACATCTACAAAAAGTCTACAGCTAACATACTTAATGATGACTTGATGCTTTCCTGTTAAGATCAATAACAAAGGATGTTACATCTTGGGAAGAAAGAAGTAAAACCATCTTTTGTTCACAAAAGACATGACTGCCTATATAAAACATCCCAAAGAATCAACGAAAAAACTCCTGCAATTAATACGGAATTATAGTCAGCTTACAGAGTGCAAGGTTTATATAAAAAGTCAATCTCTTTCCTTTACACTAGCAAAAAGCAAGTGGAATTTGAAATTAAAAACATTACTATTTACACTAGCCTCCAATAAAGGAAATAGTAATTGCCAATCTAACAAAATATGCATAAGATTTATATGAGAAAATCTACAAAGCTCTGATGAATGAAATCATTACTAAATTGAGACATATTCCATGATCATGAATCAGAAGAGTCAATACTGTCAAGATGTCAGTTCTTCTCACCTTGGTCTAGAGTTTCAATGAAATTTCAATTAACATTCTACCAAGATATTTTGTGGATAACAACAAACTGATTCTGAAGATTAAAGGGAGAGACAAAGACTCAGAATAGCCAATACAATATTAAAAGAGAAGAACAAAGTTGGAGGACTGACATTACCTGGCTTCAGTACTTAGTATAAAGCTATAGTAATCAAAACTATGATATTGTCACATGAATCAACAAATAGATAAATGGAACAGAACAGAGAGAAAATAGAACTGCATATAGTCAACTGATATTTGAAAAGTGGCAAAGGAATAAAACGGAGAAAAGATAGTCTTTTTAAAAAAAATGGTGCTAGAACATCTGAACATCCACATGCAAAAAACTATATCTAGACACAGACCATACAACCTTCATGAAAATTAATTCAAAATAAGACCTAAACATAAAACACAAAATTATAAAACTTCTAGAAGATAACATATGAAAGCAATCTAGATGATCTTAAGTACAGCAATGACTTTTAAATACAACACCAAAAGCACAATTCACACACAAAAAAATATTGGATAAGCTGAACTTCATTAAAATGAAAAACATCTGCACTGTGAAAGACAGTGTCAGGAGAATGAAAAGACAAGCCACAGACTGGGATAAAATACGTAAGATTGATGTATCAGATAAAGGACTATTTTCCAAAGCATGCAGAAAACTCTTAAAACTCAACAACAAAAAGAGGCCTGAGTTAAAAAAAAAAAAATGGGTAAAAGACTTTAGCAGCTCACCAAAGAAGATACAGAGATGGCAAGTAAGCATATGAAAAGATGTTTCACATATCAGGGAAACGTGAATTAAAATGAGATACTATTATACATCTATCAGAATGGCCAAAATCCAGCATTTGAAATCACCAAAGGCTGGTGAGAATGTGGAACAAGAGTAATTCTCATTTGTTGCCGGTGCATAACCAAAATGGTACAGACACTTTGGAAGAAAGTTTAACAGTTTCTTACAAAACTAAATGTGGTTTCAACATGCAATCCAGAAATCACAGTTCTGTGGTATTTACCCATATAAGTTGAAAACTCATGTCCATAAAAAACATGCACATGGATGTTTATATACATTTTATCTCTAATTGCCAAAACTTGGCAGCAACCACAATGTCTGTATTACTTTGTTTTCACACTGCTACAAAGAAATACCTGAGACTGAGTAATTTACAAAGCAAGGAGGTTTAACTGATTCACAGTTCCACATGGCTTGGAAGGCCTCAGGAAACTTACAGTCACGGTGGAAGGGGAAGCAAGCACATCTTATATGGCAGCAGGCTAGAGAAAGAGTGTGAGCATGCAGGAAAAACTACCATTTATATAAACATCAGATCTGATGAGAATTCACTCACTATCACGAGAACAGCATGGGGAAACTGCCCTCATAAACCAAATACTTCCCTCCCTAGACACGAGGTGATTACAGGTCCCTCTACATACAGGAATTACAATTCAAGATGAGATTTGGGTGGGGACACAGAGTCAAACCACATCAATGTCCTTTACTATGTAAATGGATAAACTGTGGTTCATCCAAAGAATGAACTATTATTCAGCACTAAAAAGAAATCATCTGCAGCAAACCACCATGGCACATGTTTACCTATGTAACAAACCTGCACATCTTGCACATGTATCTTGGAACTTAAAATTAAATTAAATTAATTTAAAAAGAAGAAAAAAGAAATAATCTACCAAGCCATAGAGAAAACCTAAACGCATATTACTAAGTGAAAAAAGTAAGTATTAAAAGGTTGCAGCATATTGTATGATTCCAAATACATGACATTCTGGAAAAGGCAAAACTATAGAGACAGTAAAAAGCTCAGTGTTTGTCAGGGATTGAGGGGACAGAAGGATGACTAGGTGGAATACTGTGAATTTCTAGAGCAGTGAAACTATTTTGTATGATATTACATTATTGGATATATGTCATTATACATTTGTCAGGACTCTTAGAATGTATACCACTAAGACTGAACCCCAATACGAATTATGGTGATAATGATTTATCAACGAAAATTCATGGAATGTAAAGGTACAGGGGATTCACAATGGGAGAGATGTCACTTGGAGGGACAGGAGGTATATGGGAACTTTCTGCACTTTACATTCAAGGATGCTGTGAAGAACGTGTGATTAAAAAAAAAAAAAGTTTATCAGGCCAAAAATCTAGCTAGAACCTGCTTATAAGAGATACATCTAAACCCAGAAAAACTGAAAATTAATGAATCAAAAAATAGGTATTAAAAAACTGTAACCAGTATAAAACTGAAACAGTTATATTAATATCTACAATAGACTTTAGGCAAAAGTAGACATCACTACAAAATAACAACAGGAAGACAGAACAGTTTTGTTTGTACCTAATAACATAACTTCATATTACCATAAAGCAAGCAGGAAGAGAAACAGAAAAACTGACAGACCTATTATTGTAGTAGTGTATTTTAACATGCTTCTCTCAATAATCAATGGATCAAGTAATGGTAAATCAGTATGGTAACAAAATGTGAATTTAACAGGCTTGATTAATAGATATATAGGAAACACTAAAACCAACGGTCAGAGAATATACATTCTTTTCAAACATATGTGAAACGTTTATGAAAACTCACCCAACAGTAGGACATTATCACATTTCAAAGAATTAATACCATATATGTGTGTTATAATTATCTGAGCACAATGTAATAATTAAGAGTCAACAATGAAGAAAGATTAAAAATGTCATACTTGCAAAGTTTTTAAATATTCTGCATAAAATTTTGTGCTGAAGTAGACACACTTAAAAGCCTCAGTCAACAACAATACCGAGCAAGTACAGGCCATTCATGCCATGGGCAGAGCATTTCTCTAAATAAACTAATATGAAGACAAGTAGTCAAAAATGTACTCTCTGCAGGTAAGCAGACCCCAAGAAAAGCATGGTGAGAAGGAACTAAACTAGCCAAGCTTATTTATCTAAACTCACAAATTACATAAGGAACTTTCCTTCACTGGGTAACAGTGAGTGTGATATAAAGATGTCCAGAAATATTTCTCCAGGAAAAGTAACTACATATGGAAACAGAGAAGTGTGGAATAATTTTTATGCTAATACATAAGTATAGTTTATGGAAAAATTCAAATGGATTATCAATTCTGTAATGAAGGTTACTAGCCTTTAAATAGTGAATGCTAACATTTTCATATACAAAAATTTAATGGAATCTATACATAATTTCTTAAGTTTATTCTATAATATATACAGTATGTAATATCTTCATAACAAATTCAATGTAATGTCTACTTTTTCCAATAATGTTGTGTGTAAATAAATATAACGTTAGTAATAAGATTTCCATTCCAGAGTGTGAACTCCTTTAGGGCAGTGAATATAATTGCATTTGGAAATCATACAAGGAGGTGCTGAGAATTATTCTGAGAATATAGAGTAAATTCTACATCTTAGGCACTATTATCTTGAAGTCTGTAAGTCAAAATACTTATTTTAACCATTTTCTCCCTTGTTCTATTTCCACCCTTCCCTTTTAAAGACCATCATTTTGTTTTTTTGGAGATGCCTTGACCTTTATAAAAATTATAAACTAAGTTTTCTATTTAAGATTATTTTAATCATATCACTTCCCACTTATTAGAAATAGCTACTGTAACATAAAATGAAAATTAATAAATATTTGTAATATTATTAAAAGCTAACATTTATAATAGTCTTCCCTAAATTACCTTACTAAGACACCCAACTAAATAAGCCACATTTGGAAAGCTAGAAAAAAAAATTCCTGATTAAATATACCACACAGAATAAAGTGACTCAAAATCAGAAAAGGTCAAAATAATTTCCACTAAAAGTTTCT
>NW_012101444.1:470330-471415 GCF_000951045.1 Mandrillus leucophaeus
TTTTTTTTTTTTGAGACGGAGTCTCGCTCTGTCACCCAGGCTGGAGTGCAGTGGCGAGATCTTGGCTCACTGCAAGCTCCGCCTCCCAGGTTCACGCCATTCTACTGCCTCAGCCTCCCGAGTAGCTGGGACTACAGGTGCCCGCTACCACACCTGGGCTAATTTTGTATTTTTAGTAGAGACGGGGTTTCTCCATGTTGGTCAGGCTGGTCTCGAACTCCTGACCTCAGGTGATCTGCCTGCCTCGGCCTCCCAAAGTGCTGGGATTACAGGCGTGAGCCACTATGCCTGGCCAAAAAGGGGAATTTCATGCAGAATATTTTGTCTTCTACAGTCACATAAAATATCTGTTATAAAATACAATACACTCCCTGTCCCCCAAATAAACTATATTCCTATGAAGCATATGAGAGCACACAGTAAACACTGTGAATAATGATGACTCAGTACTATATGCAGTGAAAAATAGAATATTAAGTACTAACATCAATAAAAGACAGATTACTTGATAAATAATAACCGTATTCAGAAGTGTTCAGCTCTGGTCCTGATTAGTTTATACTTAGTACCAACAATTTTCAAAGTCCCTACAGCAAAGTACTAAAGATCCTCATCCCTACTTTATGCCTTTATTGGTCTTATTTGTAAGAATGGTCTCCCAAAAAAGCTTTTAATCTAAGAAAAGGCTTAAAGTTTGAAATAAACTTTCAAAAACTGCTAGATAATGAAAACATATATTTAGACATATTTTCTAATTTCAGCTCTAACACATAAAAGGCATGCAAAGGCTCCTCCTATCCTTACAACACGAGAAGAAAGGAACAAACTAAAGATCAATGATGCTCCCTTATATCCATCTGAACTGTCATAGCCAAAATGCCACTTCAAAATTTGGAGAAATATGCAAATCTAGTGAATCACAGCCAAAATCTGTTTATCCACAGCAGAAGCTGCTGGAGATATAAACTGGTAAAAATATTTCAATTATTTCAATGACAATTTTGAGGAATTGTTGGAGGCTGAGTGGGGATCAACATGAAAGTGAGAACTCCTGGGGGCAGAAGGCTTTCTGGGGGCGGTGAGGG
>NW_012101444.1:477777-479141 GCF_000951045.1 Mandrillus leucophaeus
CTGCTTGATAGTTCTTAAAAATACATTACAGAGTGACTATAACAGAGCATCAGAGAGTTTTGTTGGGATGTGATGAAAACTTTTTTTTTTTTTAATCTTGATTTGTAATTACAAAAGTGTGTAAGTCTGTAAAAATTCATACACCCGCACACCTACAACGGGTGCATCTTAACTCTACATGAGTAATATTTCAATCTACCTGAAGAAAAAATACACATGCATTTAAGTATTTTAATTTTTAACTCATATTATTTCTATGTATAATACCCTTACTTTCTCTGTTAGTCAAAAGCCAGTCTTTCAAGGCCCTTTAAATGTCGCTTCTTTTGTGAATTCTTCCCTGAAAAGTCAAGAATTAATTGGTCTGTTATCTGTAACCCCAGAGCATGTTTCTATCACTAATGGATTGTTTATTACATTATATTATAATTCATTTTATATGTTTCCCATGATAATGTTATTAGCTTATTAAAGGCAAAGAATGTTTTATATTAAAAAAAAATCCTTTCTAGTATGTTGCCTGGTATACTGAAAACCCTCAAATTAAGTTCATAATATCATTATAGATACTCTTTTTCAAGAGCAGTACTACTGGTTATCAAAATGTCTGCCTAAAGATAAAGTAAAAAGAGTATTGGATTAAAACTTGACTGTCATAAAAACAAGTAACTGTCTGTTTCTGAATCATGATGAAAGAAAAAAAACAGTGGTCACCTAAAAACTGTACACAAACATTATTGGGAAACTAATTGAATAACTCCCCTAAGTGCAACCTGACCAATGCTTTAACAAGGTTACAGTTTGAACCACACCAATCATCTGGTTTGCACGATTTCCTGCTGGACATCAACACCAACCACTAGTTAGACCCAAAACCACCTTGGGAAATAGCTGTGGCTAAGATTTACACAGACCAGTAATGGACTAAATTACTGGTTTAGTGGCAAAACAGGTCAGAAGCATGTATAACATGACAGAAATTGGAAGGTCAATAAAAAAAAATTTATATAGACATTAGACACCCTGCCCCACTCCTCAAAATTTAGCTGAGAGTTTTAAGTTGTTAGAAGACCTAAGAAAAGTCCATCTGGTCACTCACAAAAACCTTGTAATTATGATAAAATGCAGATTTGATAAGAAACATACTGAGAAATATTATCATATTTTAAATGTATTTTAGATAGGAAATGAAGTAATCACATCAAACACTTGATGTATTTCTGTATTGATGTATTTCTGTAAAAGATACACATACATCTAAAGAAAAAATGTAACAAATTAAAAGACAATGCCTTACTCTTCCATATGCAAGAAACGCACATTCCCTAGATGAAAAGTCTTTTTATGTGTGTGTGTGTGTGTGT
>NW_012101444.1:480206-514646 GCF_000951045.1 Mandrillus leucophaeus
GGTGGGGGATTAGTTGCTCTCATACTTTCATGAGTCTTCCCTCCAGGAATCCCATCGATATCTCACTGTAATGCATCATAAAAGCTCTTCTCATGGTTCTGGCAAAGGGAAGAGAAGTGTAACCCTTACGAAATATGCCCATAGCATTCTTATTAGGAAAGGCCTATTCTTCAGGTGAAGATACTTTATCAGAACCTTATCTCAGCTAGGGTCAGGGCGTTCCCAAGATTCCAGCTCCCTCTAGCCTTTTTATCTCACATAAAGGAGGTGGGGGTCAGGAAGGAAGCTAGCAAACACTTGTGAAAGTCACAGGCTCATTGAGATTTAATCATAACATTATGGAATGCTTCTTTCCCCAACCCCTTGCCCCCAAAACAAGAGAGCTGTGGTATATTTACAATAAATAACAGCTGAAAAAGCTGTAAGTCTCTATCTAAGGAGGATTTCTTAGGGAAGCCAAAGACAACAGGGGAGACAAAAACAGGACTACTTAAGGAACTTGAACCTTCTGGCAACTTACAGCAAGAGAAAATATTAAACATAGCCTGCTTCTTAGCCAAATTTACATTAAAAGTCCCACAAAATTCTGTTAACCTAAGTTGCTATTATGTAGTACATCATAAAAAGTTATAAGACATGCTAAAAGGCTAAAATGTCTGAAGGAGCAAAGAAAGCATCAGAACTAGTTTCAGAGATGACAAACATTTTTGAAATTATCAGAGTAGGAATTTAAAAATAACAATAATTAATATAATTAGGAATCTAATGGAAAAAGGAGACAATATGCAAGAATGGATGGATAATGTATAGGCAGAAGCTCAAAGAAAGAATCAAAGGAAAATGCTAGAAATCAAAACAAAAGAAGAATGCCTTTGATGGGCTCATTAGTAGACTCAACATGACTAAGGCAAAAATTATAAGCATAAACATAGATCAATAAAAACTTCCTAAATTTAGTGCAAAAGATTTAGGTTTAGGAAAAAATAAAGGGCAAAAAATCAAACAAAAATAGCCAAGAACAATTGGAAAAGGTGTAACACACTGAAAAATCAAAAGGAAGAAAAGAATTAAGCAGAAGAACTATTTGAAGTAATAATGGCCAAAAATTTTCTAAAATTAATGACAAACATTCAGGCACAGATTCAGGAAGCTCAGGGAACACTACTGCAGCATAAATATCAAATAATGTACACCTAAAGTGTATGTATTATATTCAAACTACAGAAAACCAAAGAAAAGGAAGACATTTTGAAAATAGCCAGAGATCCAAAGCATCTAACTCATAGATGCTTTGATAGTAGATTTCTCTTCAGAAACCATGTAAGCAAAAAAGAGTGAAGTGAAATATTTAGTGTTGAGAGAAGAGACTAGCGATATCACATATTAAGATATACCACATTATAATAAAAGTAATAAAATATTATGGTATTTATGCAAGAATAAACAGACTACAGGAGCAGAATGGAAAGCTCAAACACAGGCCCACATACACAGAGTAACACGATATAAGATACTGAAACAGGATGAACATTGTGTGAAAGGAACAGTGTTTGTTAGTTGAGTAGTTTTCAAACTTAAGTATACATCACAATCACATGGTGGGATTGTTGAAACAGGACTGATGGGTCCACATGCAGAGTTTTTGATATAGTAGGTCTGGGGAAGTACTACAGAATTTGCATGTCTAACATGCTCCCAGATGATGCTGATAGTGAAGCCTGCTGGTCCAAAAACCATACTTTGAGAACCACTGCTTAAGTATTATCAGGAGCTCAACTGAGTTGGAGAGAGTTCCGTGAGCACTCACGCATCAGGTGTCAGAGTAAAAAATTAGATAATAATAAGCCAAAATGAAAGTAACGAGAAAGTCTGTAATTGTTAACTGCTATAGAACAACAGAGAAGCTAAAACTTGAGAAAGCACTAATTTCTTCCTGTTCTAATTTCCCTATGGAACAGCACACAAGTCGAGGGTCAGGTGGATAGATAAGCAGAAAAATGGGGTCAACTTACTGCTGTAGGAGCCCCAAACTAAAGGCTCTGGCAGTTGTATAGAGCCTGGAGCAGATGAGGAAGAAAGGGGAGAGGGCTAGGAGTGGAAAGTACTGAACAGTGAGTAAGAGGGGGTAAAAGTGTCTCTAAGGTTTGCCCCTCCTACCTCCAAAAAGGAGGCTTGACAGATTTGCCTGATAAAGACCACTGCCAAAGGCCTCAGATAAAGAGAACTAGGGAAAAAGGTGCCTGGGCTAGTAATGGAAATACATGAAGAGTATAGCTAGCCAGGAAGTCTAGAGTACGTGGACGGCAAATTCCTTCAAAGACTACAATGTATTGGCTGTGCACCAAGTCTGGTGGGGGGAAGAGTAGTTTTTCCCTGTGAAGCTTGCTAAATAAAGTCTTTTGAAATACTTACGGTCAGGCTGAAAAAAAATCACAATAGGTTTTTAACCAGGATCTGGACTCCTCAAGTATATGCTACTAGAAAAAGAGGCTCACTTTAAGAAAGAAAATGAAAATGGATGTTAGATCTTTGCCTCACATCATATATAATGTTGAACTCTATAACTTTATCTATACTGGTAAAATACGAAAATGTGAAAGGCAAAATTATAAAGTTAATGGAGGAAAAAAAACATAGAGTAAATCTTTGACTAAAGAAGACATAAAGGAATTCTTAAAGAAAACAGTACAAACCATAAGGCAAAAATTGATGAATTGGATTACATGAAAATTAGGGATTGTGTTTAGCTAAAGACAACATTAGTATTCACATTACAGATGGAAGAAATGTGTTCTACCCAAAAGCTTTTCAGGATTAATTTTTTTTTTTTTTTGAGACGGAGTCTCGCTCTGTCACCCAGGCTGGAGTGCAGTGGCGAGATCTTGGCTCACTGCAAGCTCCGCCTCCCAGGTTCACGCCATTCTACTGCCTCAGCCTCCCGAGTAGCTGGGACTACAGGTGCCCGCTACCATGCCTGGCTAATTTTTTGTATTTTTAGTAGACACGGGGTTTCACCATGTTAGCCAGGATGGTCTCAATCTCCTGACCTTCTGATCCAACCGCCTCGGCCTCCCAAAGTGCTGGGATTACAGGCGTGAGCCACCGCGCCCAGCCTCAGGATTAATATTTTAAACTATTAATATGAGACATCCCTCAAAATTAACAAGAAAAACAGATGAACTTCAATGGAAGAAAGATTAATAAATAGGCAATTTAATGAAAAGGTAATTCCAAAAGTTAACAAATTTATGACAAATGCAAATTAGAAGTGAGGTATCACTTGTTTAAAGAGTAAAAAATTAGAAACTAGAAAATGTTAACTATTTGCGGGGAAATAGGGATGTGGGTATCTCTGTGCATTACTGGTAGGACTGTAGCCTGTCACTACTATCCTGGTGAACAAACTGGCAGGACTTAAATATATGCATAACCTATTATCTACCAATTACTGGGAAAGTTTATAGTAAAAACATGGTGGATTCATACACGGATTCTTTAATTTGGAAAAGTTAATTATATTTCACATAGTAACAGATAGATATTAAAAATATGGGATTTAGGGCTGGGCACAGTGACTCACTTCTATAATCCCAGCACTTTGGGTGGGTGAGGCAGGAGGATCACTTGAGGTCAGGAGCTGGAGACCAGCGTGGATAATATAGCAAGATCCCATCTCCACAAAAATAAATTAAAATTTAGCTAGCCTTGGCGATGCAAGCCAGTAGTCCCAGCTACTTGGAAGGCTGAGGTGGGAGGGTCACTGAAGACCATGAGTATGAAGCTCCATAAAACAATCTTCCAAATACGCAATTTACTTCAAGTACCTTCAACTGTTCTACAACTCTGCATCCACTGTCTTTTCAATATGTCCCAATTTGAATACAACCTTTTAAAAGTATGATATGCAGAACTAAAAGGAATTACATGATATAAATTTAAATTAGACTGGGGCTACCTCTTCTCATTTTTTTTTGGAAACTAAATTTTAATTATACACAATTAAATTACATTAGTTTTTAAAATTTTCTTTGAAAACTTGCTGTTAAAAATATTAAATACATGTTGTATGGCTTGAGTTTGGCTCCTCCAAATCCTCTCCTGATGCAGAAGTTTTTACTGTAATATCATAATATTTATTCCTTTTGAATTTCACTTTGAATTCAGCCCCACTATTCCAGCCTTTTAAAATACTTTAAATATGACCTTATGTCATATACAAATGTGAAAATATGCTTTCAATATTTTCATAGCAATAAATATTGAGCAGAACAAAGATACAGATAGTACCCCTTGACATTCTACTATAGACCTATCCTCCAAGTGGGTATCAATCCATACATTGATATATATGTGGTGTGTCCAATTATTTCTCTAATGCCTTTGTCCCTGTATATTTCATACTTTTGTTCACTAGAACTTCATGAGAAACTTATTAATATTTAGACATTAAAGTCCTTCCCCATTTTCCTGACTGTCTAGTCTAGCAAATCCCAAAAGTTAAGTTTAGCCTGACAATCAACAGTTTGCAAAATATTAACATTCTTTTTGAAAGTTAAGATTTTTTTTTTTTTTTCTATTAGTAGTCTAGGGTACTCAGAGCATTATTTTTAAATGCCTCAAAAGATCACAGGAAATGTTTCATTTTTCATTTGCATGTCCCTTGGTCACAATTCTCCTGGACAGGGCAACAGCTTGGTGCACAAATGCTGTATTTTCACTACCCTAGAGTTTTTGTTTTCTTTTAATAATTTCCGCTGTCAGAAAGAAGTTATCTTTGTATTGAGGGAGATTAATGAGCCAAAACAACAACAACAACGACAACCACCACAAACCTCGGAATTACAGAAAAAGTATTAAACAGGAGTTAAGAAGTTCTAATTTATTTCTTACTATTACAAATTTTCTCCAACCAATGAGTATGACGATTCTTTCCCTGGTTTTCGTAATGTGAACACATACTTTTAAAGTGAGGATGATGATTTTCCTATTCTCTCAAAGAATACATTAAAGAGAAAACAAAATTCTTATTTTTTTAACAGATTTCAGTTTGAAATTTCACTTTGTAATAACTCTTAAATTTACTGTATGTGGAGAATAAAGAAAAGTGAAGTATGTGGTAAGAGAAAAACAATTTTATGGCTAGCCACAATCTGCTAACATATAACTATATACATTTGGGACAATAATTAGCAGTTAATAAAATGTGTTTTTCCTGGCAAATAAAGGGTCTCAAGGCACACTTTTTCCTGCTTATTTTATGAGAATGAAACTCAAGTGATCCTGACGGTATGCTAAAAAAGGATTAGAATAACAACACCAAAAGTAATAAAATTAGTATTATTTTTATAACCACTGTATACAAAATTAAGAAGATAAATACAGTAATAAATGCCATTAATTACTATAAAATTTATGTTCTGATAAGTACCTTTTTACCTCCTATAACCCATATAAATATTAGTATGAAAAGGTAATTACCAAAAAAGTATTAAATTAAATTTAATTGGATAAATTCCATTTGAATTTTATAAGAAAGCCAAACTATTTTGACGTGATTGATTTTGGTACTTTTGCATATTATGTTAAAGACAACAACCAGAATTCCACAATCTCTGTCTAAATGTATAAATAAATCACATGATTTACATTAAAGCATTTAGCAAATCCTAAACTGACAGAGTGATTGATGCAAGTATAGGTTTCCACCATTTCAGAGACTATTATACATTTATAGTGAAACAAGACTCCAGTAGACAAGTAGCGCGAAGTATGTATAGGCAAATTAGAGAAGCACCACAAGTACTTAAGACTCCTTACAAAGTCATATCAATCCCAAGGATCACCAAATAAAGACAAATTTACAAAGTGTATCAGTCAGGGTTCCCCAGAGGAACAGAAATGACAGGATACAGGGAAGCGATAGGAAGAAGGCTGAAGGAAAAGGGGGAGATTGGCTGATTTTAAGGAACAGGCTCACAGGCTTGTGGGGGCTAGCAAGTACAAAATCCTTAAGGCAAACAGGCAGACTGTAAACACAGGCAGAATTTCTACGTTACAGTGTTGAGGAAGAACTTTCTTCTTCAGGAAACTGTTGGAATCAACCTAAATGTCCATTAATGACAGACCGGATTCATCAACCTAGATGCCCATCAATGACAGACCGGATTCATCAACCTAAAAGCCCATCAATGACAGACATATACACCATGGAATACTATGCAGCCATAAAAAAGAAAGAGATCACATCCTTTGCTGCAACATGGATGGAGCCGGAGGTCATTTTCCTAAGCAATCTAACCAGGGACTGAAAACCGAATACTACATGCCCTCACTTATAAGTGGGAGCTAAACACTGAGAACACATGGACAAAAAAAAGGAAATGATAGACACCAGGGCCTACTTGAGGGTGGAAGGTGGGAAGAGGGAGAGGATCTAAAAACTACCTACTGGGTACTCTGCTTATTACCTAGGTGACAAAATAATCTATATACCAAACTCCCATGACACACAACTTACCTATATAATAAACTTGCACATGTATCCCTGAACCTAAAATAAAAGTTTAAAAAAATCATTTTTTAAATGTTGGTAAAAGCTAAGTGCAAAATCATCTTCTTGTATTGTGATTTATAAATTGGTATACAAAGAATTTTCACAGTATATGCTAAAATGTCTTAAAATGTTAACACTAACATGAACAATAAGATGAAGAGAAAAAAGGTTCTTGCATATAGTAGTTTCACTTCTAGAAATCTATGCTGAAAAAAATTGCAAAAAAGGAAAATAACACATGGATATAATTACTCATAGCAACATTCTGTACACTGGAAAAATACATGAATAACCTAAGTTCTGACAATAGAAAGCCACCAGTAAAAAGTTACTTAAGAACTCAAAACACATTTGTGCATTCAAAATTGTTCTACTGATTCTAAATGTCAGATACTGAAAATAAAGAAATATTTAATGAAATATCACTGCCCTCAGTGAGTTTTCAGGCTACTGGAAAAATAAAATAAAATGCACACCTGCAACACTGTTAAGTGAAAACAGGAAGATGTCATATAATCTATAATTGCAAGTATGGGAAAAGGAACAAATAGGTGGGAAATACGATAAGAATGCTTAAGTGGTGAGACTATGGATTTGCTTTTCTTCTTCCTTTACCTTTCATTTTCCATGGGTCATGTAAATGCTGAGGTAAACAAACAAACCTTCTTGAGGGTAAGGACTGTGTCTTATGTGCTGTCAATCAGCTAGCACTCAGTAGTGTCTGATACATACAGATGGCATATAACTATTCCTCTAATGATTACTAGAATTTTAAAATAGGAAAAATAACACAAAAATATGTTAAATAAAAGGATTCTTCACATTTCTATTTCATTTAGAGCTATGTGACTATCAAAGTCCAGCTAATAACAGTGCTAAAACATATCCATTTAATCTAAACCTGTCTAGAAGAGTTTCGAGCCACAGAAAAATTTCATCTAGAACTTTGAATGTATCAAATTTTCTACATAACAGAATGCATTCTGTTATGATTTGTGATTTTTTTGCTTTAAGTTTTGAAGTTAGATCTGGAATCAAATCTAAATTTTGTTACCTATTAGTTATTGGTTATGTGATTTGGGTCAGCTTCCTAAATTTTACTGAATTATTGATTATCACCTCTACTATCTATCTTACAGTGGTTTTCCAAAGAAATTTTTAGGCCAGCTATGGTGACTCACACCTTTAATCACAGCACTTTAGAAGGCCAAGGTGGGAGTATCACTTGAGCTCAGGAGTTCGAGATCAGCCTGGGAAACACAGTAGGACTCCATAGCTACGAAAAACACAAAAATTAGCCAGGTGTGGTGGCGTGCCCCTGTAGTCCCAGCTACTCAGAAGGCTTAGGTGTTAGCATAGCTTGAGCCAAGCAGGTTAAGGCTATGGTGAGCCATGATCACACAAATGTACTCCAGCCTGGGCAACAGAATGAGATCCTATCTCAAAGAACAAACAAACAAACAAACAAACAAAAAATGCTAATTTAAAAAACAGCACATGAAAGAGATCAAATGTATTACTTGGCACATAGTAAATGTTGAATTGATGATACTAATTATTTTGATTAATAAGTAAATGTCTCCAAGTGGCTGACAAATATACTGATTGACAAATATCAGTAAAAGCAGACTTACAAAACATCTTTCAATAAATTTTGTCCAATATTCGACTTAGACAAAAGTAGGCATTTTGCTAATACTGCTACATCTGCTTACTTTTTATTGAAATTAGATTGACAAAAAAAGGTTTATTGGTTTACATTTTTCTTGTGTCATTTTTTATGACTCCTATAAGGAGTTAATGATTGAATTTTGCTTTTAAATCTGATATAAAATTTTTGTACTGCAAAGAAAATAAGACCACTTATATTTACTGTCATGATAGTTTTACTAGTTGGCCTGACTCCAATGTTGTTTCTACACAGATGTGGTAGAATAAAGTGAGATTAAATGGTCTTGTGAAGATTTCTATAGCATTCTGGGCTTATCCTTTTCTTACTAATTACTCTTATTTTATTGTAATTGCCTAGTACTAGAGTTTGGCTTTCCACAATGTGTTGCAGGCTTTTATTGACACAGACTTTTTCACTGTTATATCCCCAGGACCCACTCCAGGGTTTGGTATAAAACATATGCAAAAAAATGTTTGTTTTTCTTGTAGAATATCTGAAAAATAAATAAAGAGTGAATGAATGGATGGATGTATAAAATAATGTACATAATCATTTTGACAAATACCTAGAACATGATTAGTCCTCATTAAACATTATAATTAATGACCTTATTTTTACTTTTAACAGAGTTTGACTTGCCTTTATCTTGTATAATTATTTTGATGGTAGATATTCAACTTTAAATTCCATAATAGCCAGAATAAAGCTCTCAACAAACATTTTGAATATCATCCTTATCTAAATGTGGCTGCATATAATAACAACCAAAACTTTTTATTTTAATTTAAGGAAGAAGAAAATAACACCTTTCTGGCCCCATCCTTTCTTCTGTTCTAAGAATCCAGCAGTTTAATCTAATTTTGCAATATCACATTTTAAAAACTTTGAAAACTATTTTATAGTATTAATCTGCCATTAACACAATAATAATTTCAATAGCTACTATTCAGTTTTTTCTAAAGGACAGCACTATGCTTTGAGATTATATCCCAATTAAGGCACATTATATCTCATTAAAGGAAAATAATTTTGAGAAGATAGTCTTTTAAAAGATGAGGAAATTGAGGCAAAGTCAATAGCTAATAAGTTACACAGCTTGAATTTTACCTTATTCTGCTTCAGACAACTATATAATACTACCTTCCATCTTATAATAATTAAAATATTTTGGTCTTAGTTTATTGATGAATGTTTATTTCATTTTTAAATTTTTATCTAGCTTTAGCAATTGTTGTCAGTTTCTACTACAAATTACATTTTTGGTAAATTACATAAATTTTGGTAAGCTATTAGAATGGCTTAAAACAGACAATGCCAAGAGCTGCTGAGAATCCAAAGGAATCTGAACACACATACATTGCTTGTGAGAATGCAAAATGGTACAGCCACATTGGAAAATAGTCTGACACTTTATCAAATTAAACATGCACTAACCAAATAATCAGCCAACCCTACTCCTAAATATTTAACTCAGAAAAGGTAAAACTTACATGTATTCCAAAAGCTGCACATGTATGTTTTATTGCAGATTTCTTCATTTGCCAAGAACTGAAAACAACCTGAATTTCCTTCAATTGTTAAATGGATAAAATATAACACATTTACCACACAATGGAGGACCATTCAGTAATGGAAGGAAAAAACTATGAATAAACACAGGTGTACTGGAAATATATTATACTAAATAACAGAAACCTGACTCAAAAGGCAACATAGTTAATGTACAGCACTGGGACTACAGTTAACAATCCAGTATTGCCTGCTTGAAACTTGCTAAGAGAGTAGATCTTAAATGTTTTCACCACACACATAAAAAAGTAACATTGTGATGTTATGGATATGTTGTTAATAATTAGTTTGATTGTGGTAATCATTTAACATTGTGTATATATATGTATATACATACACGGATATATATACATATATATATCTCAAAGGTTCACCTTGTACGCCTTAAATACATACAATTTTAATATATACAATTATACCTCAATAAAGCTATGGAAAAATAAAAAGACAAAAGAAAAATACTAAAACAAAAAAGGTAACATATTATTTGATTCTATTCATATAATACTATTAACAAATAAAAACTATAGCGACCTAAAACAGATCATTGCCAAGTGTCAGGGATGGGGAATAAGACTGGCTACAAAGAGCATGAGGAAATCTTTTGGGGGTAATAGAATTGTTTTATATTCTGATTATGGTAGTAGCTGCATGATAGTGTTTCTCAAAATTTACAGGACTGTACTTTCAAAATGACAAATGTTACTGCATGCAAATTATAGCTCTGTAAATGAAAAAAAATAAAAATAAAAGCCAACATCACAAATAAGTAAAAAAACTAAAAATTAAAAAAAGGAAACCCAATAACCACACATTTTGAATGTAAAGAATTGTGTCAAAGCAAATATCCTAAATTTCAGGCTCAACATCTAGAAGCTGATACAAGTTCCTACTGCCATTATTTAAGGGACTGAACATCACAGATACAGCAAATGCTAGAAAGAGGAGGAGTGGTAGAAAGGCTCAACAGATCCAGATACATACACAGAAAAAGACGAAACCAGAGGCCATCAAAGCAACATAACTAAATTGAAAGGTCAAGGCCAACAGGAGGTGGTCAATTCATATATATATGTCTATAATCATATATATATTCATAAACATAATACTACATAAATGGTAAGTATGTGTGTGTATAATCATTGCTATAGTTGTCAGTGTCTGAGTGCTGACAAGATACTCTGCTTGACTAAAAAATCTTGAGTCAGACACTTCTAAGTTCTGTTTTTGACTAGGCCTTGACCCTGGCTCCTGTTCTTGCCAGAAATGCTTAACCCACTTTCAGTAAGAATCTAACATAGTAGGTTTGGACAAAATCCCTCCTTCTTGATATCTGATCAAATTCCTCATCCCGATCCTTGCCATCTGATCATCCTAGCCTGCCCTCCTGTTAGGTCAGTTTAGCAATAATTCCCCCTATCCTTGATGTATCATTTCAGTAATTTTCCATCCACCCACCCACCCACTGCCACTATTCTTGCCCATACATCCCCTCTTGTTCTTATACTGTATTCAGGGTTGAGCCTAATTTCTTTCTTCTATTGCAGTAGTCTTGAATAACGTCTTCCTTACCATTTAAAAAAATGTCAGAATAATTTTTTCTTTAACAGTACACACCACACAGTATCTATACCCTTTGATACACACCAGAAACTTTTGAGTAAGCAAGATTGGTTTAATAAAAGTACAATTCCAGAAACAGTCTCTACCTATTCAATATAAATGCTAAGCTAGTGCAGCAACAACAATGATAGCAGTTGTGGGGATATAACATTTACTGTCAAAAATAATGTATAAAAACATAAAAGTTAATCAGAAGCTTATTAGATATAAAGACATTAGTTCCCTTTCTTCCTGTGTTAGATTTTTGGAAACTCCAAGCAGAAGCAGGGTGGTGAGTGCTATCTAGTTGCTGACTCCTCATCTAAATATAACAAAAAGTGCTAAGAGCCATTCCTGCTTCATGATAAATTATCTAATAACTAGATTTCCAAGAAAAAAGAAAAAACAAAAACATTGTTCAGTACTGATTATTCAGGTCACAGCCTGACAATTACATCTGAACACCTTTGCTATTGAATGATATCAAGAATGAAACCAGACTTAATTTGCAAAATATGCTGAAACTCCAGAAAATAATGTCAACATTGTCTTTTTTCCATTTTATTCTTATTTTATAAAATCATGTCTTCTATATTTATAACCACTATATATGTTAACAAGAATATTTTCAGGTAGGGAGGCAAATTTTGACTCAAAATATATTTTTCTGTAGTGAAAACTAAATGTACACACACACACACACACACACAATATATAGAGAGAGAGAGTTAAATTCTTTAAAGGCTATATGCAAATCAATATTACAAAAAAATTTTCCATGTTTGTATAATTTTTTTTCATGGATATATCCTCAGTAACAATAAGACTTACTTTTAACTACTCATTTTAAAATCCGCTTTACAAACAAATAACATTTCACATGGTTCCTAAAATTTATCTAAAGAGAAGAGCCTTAAAGTAAAGTAGAAAAAATTAAAAATAGATAAATTTTAAAGTAGTCTAGAAAACAAAATAACTTGAATATCTTAGCCCATAATATTACCAAAATGTTAGCTAATTATATTTAAAACCCTAGAGATATCTCTCCACAAGTGTTTTCTAGATTATCTGACCAGTAAGAAAAAGTGTCTTCTCAAAGAAAGAAAGAGTTTAATTTTCAATATGATGAAAGTGTTAATGCATTAAACAAGAGGAATGGGTCTTTTCATTGTTTCTAAGGCATTCACCTATGGCATATCTCATTTGTGTGTTATTTGACAATATGCTATTTGCTTTATTTCTACTTTATTTCCCCAAGTTCATCACTCTGTGTTTCTTTTCTCTATGTTTAAGGTGCCAAGACCACAATATTTTTCTGTTCTTCCCAAGCAGAATGGGTGGGTGTCTTGTAAGAGTCTATCGTTACCAATTTTCCTCTAAATGAACACAAGGAATACTTTAAAACATCACCATGATCTGGAAATGTAATGACTGATACTCAAATGAATAGCCAAGTGTGATCAAATGCTTGTGCCATACAGAAAAGAATCATGTGACTCACAAGAGACCAGGCATAAAGCACCCATTCCTTAATCTTAATTAAACCCAGATACAATATATTCAGGTTCAAAAATAAAATGTTTAAATTACAACAATTCCTCAAATGTTGGGGCACTTTTTGAACATTTCAATTATAGTTTTGAATATTTTCATACATTAATATTTAGATTGTAATCTATATCTGTTTTCAAGCTAAAAGCAACTTTCACCTTCTTACTTCCCCAACAAACAGACAAAATAAGAATATTTTTACTTGCTTGGCATCCAAACCATCTGACTTACTGTCTATGCTCATTTATTATTACAATATTTCTCAACTTTTTAAACGTTGTTACACATTTCTAGAGTTATATACTCCTGTCATAAATTTTGGGCTGTAAAAAATATATATCTAACAGTATGGAAATTTCAGAAAGACAAAGACAACTGAGTCTTGATGTATTAAAGGTAGCTACCATCAACAAACAAACTCCAAAATTTTAGTAAATTAACAAACATAAGTTTCTTTCTTGGAAATGTTCCTGAATGAGGGGATTCCCTCCAAGTGGTAAATCACACGCCCAATTTCCTTTCACTTGTGGTTCTGCCATTGACAAAGATCTTAATGTGTTATCTAACAGGCAAAAAGGGAAAGAGATTGTAGAGAAAGGACATGTACCATCTTCATCAGAAAGTGAAACATATTTCTCGCACTCACAAATCATTGGTAAAAACTAAGCAACTTGGACCTTGTGTACTGTCCAGGAAAATCACAAGTGAAACTACTGAATTTGAAAAGTATTATTTAATAACAATTGTTTTCTTTGAAAGATAATTCATGGGAGCATAAAGGTAAAAGCATGCTTTTATGAACTGCAATCATCCGACAGAAGCAATGGAAAAGGTTCCCTGTGGGAGCAGCAACTTGCCAGTGACAACGCTATACTAAGAAAGAGGCAGAACAAATTTTGTTATCACTGCCATGCCTCCGCAGGATGTATACAAAATAAATTTAAAAATAAATGATAAGATCATCTAAGTAAAATTACAGAACATCAAGAATAAGTAAAACTATTAAAAACAACCAAAGAGAGAAGATAAATTACCTTAAAAAAATCAAAAATATTCAGGAAAAACAAGTATTAGTAAAGTTTACACTTTACAATTAATAAAGACTACAATTTCGGAAAGAAATTAAACACATGAGGAGGAAGGAAAGGCAAGAAGCAACTAGGAGCATTTAAAATATGGGGGTAAAAATCCATTAAGAACTGTGGGGAAAGAATAATTATTTTCTTCTACTTCAATTGGCTCTTAGTTGGAAAGGACCCCTGTACCAAAAATATAGTTAATAAGAGAAAAACAAAAGTTTATTAACATGCATATTTCATATATATATGGGAGATGCCCAGGAAATGAGTAGTTCTCAAAGAGGTGGTTTTGAATTCTAGCTTATATAGTATCTTTAATAAAGAACAGTCAATTTTTGGAGAAATTGGAAAAGGACTTTTTTGAGTCTCTAGAGGGAGCAATTTGTGAGACAAATAAATGGTAGATAAAAGCTAGTTAGTAAAGCCTATTAATAAAAAGCTAGTTAGTAAAAGCTAGTTAGTAAAGCCTATTAACATAGATTCCACTGGTACCATCTCCAGGCCAATAAGGATTTAAAGTTATTTTCAGTGGCTAACCTTTATTCCTCCTGGTGGAATTGACAGGTGAGGCCAGCTGGACTTCCTGGGTCTAGTGGGGACTTGGGGAACTTTTCTGTCTTACAAGAGGATTGTAAAATGCACCAACCAGCGGTCTGTAAAATGCACCAATCAGCCGGATTCTAAAAGTAGTCAATCAGGGGGAGGATTGAAAAAAGGCACTCTGATAGGACAGAAAGGGAACATGGGAGGGGACAATAAGGGGATAAAAGCTAGTCAGGCCACACAGCAGCGGCAACTTGCTTGGGTCCCCTTGGAAGCTCTGGAAGCTTTGTCCTTTCACTCTTCACAATAAACCCTGCTACCGCTCACTCTTTGGGTCTGTGCCATCTTTTTTTTTTGAGATGGAGTCTCACTCTGTTGCCAGGCTGGAGTGCAGTGGTGCAATTTCGGCTCACTGCAAGCTCTGCCTCCCAGGTTCACGCCATTCTCCTGCCTCAGCCTCGCGAGTAGCTAGGACTACAGGTGCCTGGCACCACATCTGGCTAATTTTTTTTTGTATTTTTAGTAGAGACAGGGCTTCACCATGTTAGTCAGGATGGTTTCTATCTCCTGATCTTGTGATCTGCCTGCCTCAGCCTCCCAAAGTGCTCGGATTACATGTGTGAGCCATCGTATCTGGCCGGGTCCATGCCATCTTTAAGAGCTATAACACTCACTGCAAAGGTCCGCAGCTCCATTCTTGAAGTCAGAAAGACCATGAACCCACCGGCAGGAACTAACTCCAGACACAGAATGGTGAGTGAAAGATGGCGAAGAGATGATGGCAGGATACCTTACCTTTCTAAATCTCTGTCCTGTTTTTAGGCAGAGAGCTTTCCTGTATCTGCTTCTTCTTAACTGCCTTCAACTCAACAATTCTTCATATTTTGGGGTAGCATGTTCTGGTCTCCCACAGGATTAAATATAAATAACAATAATAATATTTGAAAGAATTTAAGAATAACAAAGAACTCAATACATTCATGCATCACTTAATGACAGGGACACATTCTGAGAAATGTGGTATTAGGCAATTTCATCATTGTGTGAACATCACAGAGTGTACTTACACAAAAGTAGATGATATAGCCTACTATACACCTAGACTGTATGGTATAATCTACTGCTTCTAGGCTAACAAACATGTATGGCATGTTACCATACTAAATACACTGGGCAACTGTAATACAGTAGTAACTATTGTGAATCTAAACATATTTGCCATGTTTGTTTGTCCCTACCAAAACTCATGTGGAAATGTGATCTCCAATGTGGTGGTGTTGGGGGGTGGGGCCTAGTGAGAGGTATCTGGGTTATGGGAGTGGATCCCTCATGAATGGTGTGATGCCGTCTTCTGAAATACCTCCTGAAGGACCTGCCTGAGGCTTTTTCTTGAGGTATCACTCTTTTCAGAAATATTCCATGGTGGTTTGTTTCGTTTTTCATTTTAGATTTTCATGAGTAATGCACTGCACTGTGACATTTATGACATTTATACAATGTCACTAGGTGATACGAAATTTTCTTCTCTATTATAACCTTATGAGACCATCATCTTATGTACAGCCCATTGTTGACTAAAACGTCATTATTCAGTGCATGAGTATACTAAACAATTGTGGGTACAGGAAGGAAAGAGCAGAAACAGTAAATTCTGCATAAAGCTGGTGCTTTAGGCAAGGAAGAGAAAGAGAAATATGACAAAGAAGTGAAGAGTTAGCTCTATTTCTAACATTTTCCTCTAAATATATCTGGAGCATATATCTCACAATAAAATCATTTGTTAAATCTTGATACTGTCTATATCATTTTCGTGCTTATTCAATTTAATTACAAATATTGTAATTAAAATATGTGATATAGAAACTTTCAAAAATCAAATGGGGAAAAAATTTTCCATATTTCATAGGAAATCGTATGTTTTAAAAACACAAAACTGCTAAATGCTAATGGTAAGAGCAGTAAAATTTTAAAACATACTTTTTTTTTTCAAAAAGAAAACCTTAAAAAATCTGTAACAATGTATGAGTAAACTATTTCTTGTATTTCAGAAGAATGGACATCCTTAGTGTAAAAGTAACACAGTGGAACTACTTAAGAAATTTGCCATCAAAACTATACCTTTTAGTTGTTAGGCATTACTACACAGCCCTGTCCTTCATTTAATTATTTAACCTCTCTTTAAAGCAACCACTAAAATAACAAAGACATAGATGATAAGCCAACAAAGGAGACATAAAATGATACCATTAAAATATCCAATTCAAAAGTAAGCAAAAAAATATGAGGGGAATAATGAACACAAGGAACAGATAGAAAACAAAGAATGAGGAGATACATTTAAAATGAAAAAATATCAATAATCACATTAAATGTGAAGGATTTTAAAAACACAATTAAGGCTAGGTGTGGTGGCTCACGCCTGTAATCCCAGCACTTTGGGAGGCCGAGGACGATGGATTACCTGAGGTGAGGAATTCGAGACCAGCCTGGCCAACACGGTGAAACTCCATCTCTATTAAAAATACAAAAATTAGCCGGGCATGGTGGCACATACCTGTAGCCCCAGCTACTCAGGAGGCTGAGGCAGGAGAATTGCTTGAGCCCAGGAGATGGAGGTTGCAGTGAGCCATGATCATGCCACTGCACTCCAGTCTGGCTGACAGAGCCAGACTCTGTCTCAACAAACAAAAAAACAAACAAACATAAACAACACAAAATTAAAAGTTACTGATTGTTGAACTAGATAAAAAACAAAATGCAGTAATATGCTTCCTACAAGAAAACCCATTTTAAACATAAAGAAACCAATATATTAAAAGTACAAGAATAGGGGATAATACATCATACTAACAATAATCAAAATAAATGTGGAGAACTTATATTAATATTATACAGAGTAGATTTCATAGGAAACAATATTACCAGAGAAAGAGATGAGTACTTCATAGTAATAAAGGGACAAATATATAAAGAAGACATAATAATCCTAAATGTGAATGCACTAAATATAAGTGTGTCAAAACTACTCGAAAAATAATTAGAACAGCGAGGAGAACTAGTCATATCCAAAAGTATGGTCAGATATTTCAACACCTGCCTCTCAACGACCAGCAGAACAAGTAGGAAATTAGTAACAATACACAAGACTTGACAAGACACCAAAAAAACTGACTTAAATGATATTTATACAAAATTCCACCAACATCAGAATGTACAACCTTTTCAAGTAGACACGGGATGCTTACTAAGACAGACTATATTCTAGGCCATAAAACAAACTTCAAAATGTATTCAAACCACATGAAGTATGTTATCTATCAAAACTAGAATGAGATTAGAAATAAAAAAAAGAAATACATCTGAAAAACACTAACATATTTAGAAACTAAATAAAAACTCTTCTAAATAACCTAGTGGTTAAAAAAATCAAAAGATAAATTTAAAAGTATTTTTAATTGAAAATGAAATCATGATCTTTGAAAATGTGAAAAATGCACCTAAAGTAGTACTGAGAAGAACATTTACATCATTAAATGTCTACATTTTAGAAGAAAAGCCTCAATCCAAGACCTAAGCCCCTATTTTAAGACACTAGAATAAATGCAAATTCAAAGCCAATTAAGCTACATAAATTAAATAATAAAAGTTACAGAAGAAATCAGTGACATAGAAACTTAAAAAATAAAAATCATTGAAACCAAATGCTGGTCTTTCAGAAAGTTAAGAAAAAAAGAATTGATAAATCTCTAACAAACTCATCAGGAAAAAGAAAGAAAACATAGATTACAATTATCTAGACTAAGACAAGAGATATCACCAAAGTTTATAGATATTTTAAAAGGATAGGGGAATATATGAAAAACATGCATATACTTAACACAAAGATAAACACACACACACACACACACACACACACACACACACACATTTGTTCAACAAAATTCAACATCTATTCCTGGAAAAAAAAAAACCAGGAATAGAAAGGAAAATACTCAACTTAATAAAGAGGCTTTGACAAAAACAGGTACAGCAAAAATAATGGAAAAATTTATGCTTTCTTCTTATGATCAAGCAAAAGGCAAAAATATTTGCTTCTCATCTTTCTATTTTAACATTGTATTAGAAGTTTGGCAAGTGCAATAAGAAAAAGTAATAAAAGGTATTGAGATTACAAAGGAAGATGCAACAACCTCCTTTTATATTCAGAAAACAGATCTATGTAGAAAATTCTATAAACTCTAAAAAAAACTGCTGCTAAAACTAACAATTTTAGATAATTACAGAATATAAGATTAAAGCCAGGCATGGTTACTTACACCTGTAATCCCAGCACTTTGGGAGGCAGACGTGGGTGGATCACTTGAGGTCAGGAGTTCTAGAGCAGCCTGGCCAACATGGTGAAACCCTGTCTCTAATAAAAATAGCCAGGCATGGTGGTGCACGCCTGTAATCTCAGATACTCAGGAAGCTGAGGCAAGAGAATTGCATAAATCCAGGAGGCAGAGGCTGCAGTGAGCTGAGATCATGCCACTGCACTCCATCCCAGGTGACAGAGCAAGACTCTGTCTCAAAAAAAAAAAAAAAACCAACCCCATCAAAAAGTGAGCAAAGGACATGAACAGACACTTCTCAAAAGAAGACGTTTATGCAGGCAACAAATATATGAAACAAAGCTCATCATCACTGGTCATTAGAGAGATGCAAATCAAAACCACAATGAGATACCATCTCATGCCAGTCAGAATGGCAATTATTAAAAAGTCAGAAACAACAGATGCAAGGAAGGCTGTGGAGAAACAGGAATGCTTTTACACTGTTAGTGGGAGTGTAAATTAGTTCAACCATTGTGGAAGACAGTGTGGCAATTCCTCAAGGATCTGGAACCAGAAATACCATTTGACCCAGCAATTCCATTACTGGGTATATACCCAAAGGATTATAAATCATTCTACTATAAAGACACATGCACAAGTATATTTACTGCAGTACTATTTACAATAGCAAAGACTTGGAACAAACCCAAATGTCCATCATTGACAGACTGGATAAAGAAAATGTGGCACATATATACTATGGAGTACTATGCAGCCATAAAAACGAATGAGTTCATGTCCTTTTCAGGGACATGGATGAAGCTAGAAACCATCATTCTCAGCAAACTAACACAGGAACAGAAAACCAAACACCACATGTTCTCACTCTTAAGTGGGCGTTGAACAATGAGAACACATGGACACTGTGACGGAAACATCACACACCAGGGCCTATTGGGGGTTGGGGGGGGCAAGGGGAAGGAGAACATTAGGACAAATACCTAAGGCATGTGGGGCTTAAAACTTAGATGACAGGTTGATAGGTGCAGCAAACCACCATGGCACATGTATACCTATGTAACAAATCTGCACGTTCTGCACATGTATCCCAGAACTTACAGTTTTATATATATATATATATATATGATTATGATCAATTGTGTTCTTATGTGCTAGCAGCAAGCATGAGATAACTGAAATTGAAAACTAAAAACTATAAAAGTTAAACTAACATTGAAAAATATGAATTAGTCAGTGATATATCTGGCAAAAGATGTAGTAAACCTAAACACTGAAAATTTAGAACATTGCTGAGGGAAATTAAGGAAGATCTAAATAAATTAAGCAATGTACCAGATTCATAGGTACAAAGACTCAACATTGTGAAAATGTCAATTCTCCCTAAATTGATTCAACTCAACCAAAATCAACATACCAACAGGCCTTGTTGTAGAAATTGATGGGTGGACTATAAAAGTTACATGGAAATAGAAAGAACTGAAAATATCCAAAACAACTTTGTAAAATAAAAACAATACTGGATTATAAAAGTTACGTGGAAATGCAAAGAACCTAAAATATCCAAAATAACTTTGCAAAATAAAACTAGTGGAGGGCTTACAGTATCTGATTTCAAGACTAAATATCTACACTAAATAAAGTAGTATCATAATGGAATAAAGTTTCACAAACAGATACATGAAAGAGAATAGAGAATCAAGTGATAGATCCACATATATATGGTCGATTGATTTTTGACAAACGTACTGTACCATTCCATTCTTGCATTGCTATAAAGAAATACCCGAGACTAGATAATGTATAAGAAAAGTGATTTAACTGGTTCGCCGTTCTTCAGGCTATACAGAAAACACAGCAGCATCTGCTTTTGGGGAGTAAGCCTCAGGAAGCTTCCAATCATGTTGAAAAGCAAAGGGGGAGCAAGCACATCACATGGTAAAAGCAAGAGCAAGACACGGGGTGGGAGGTGGCACGCGTTTAAACAATCACTTCTTGGGAGAACTTAACTGTCATGAGCACAGAACCAAGGGGATGGTGCTAAATCATTCATGAGAAAAGTGCCTCCATGATCCAATCACTTCCCACCAGGCCCCAACTCCAACACTGGGAATTTAAATTCAACATGAGATTTGTGTGGGCACACAGATTCAAACCATGTCATGTACAAAAGAAATTCACTGGTAAAAGAATAGGCTTTTCAGCAAATAAGACTGGAAGAGTTAGGTATTGATATGTAAAAAAATAGTTCAAATCTAATATCATATATAAAAATCAACTCAAAATGAATGATTCATAAACATAAACTATGAATTAAAGCTATAAAACTTTAAGAGAACATAGGAAAAACCTCTTTAACATTGAGTTAGGCAATGGTTTCTTGGGTAAGACACCCAAACTATAACTTCAGAAGAAAAATTGATGAGTTGGATTTCATATAACCTTAAAACTTCTGCTGTTAGAAACATATCAGGAAAATAAAAAGACAAGCCATAGACTGTGATAAAAACAATTGCAAATCACATACTGATGAAGGGTTTATATCTAGAATATATAAAGAACTCTCATAACTCAATCACGAGAAAACAACAAATGAGCAAAACATTTGAAAACACATTTTACATATACTTTACCATACGACCTAGCTAAGTGTTTGATCATATGACCTAGCTAGCTCTCTACTGCTAATAATTTATCCAAGAAAAATAAAAGCATGAGTCCATACCAAGACTTGTACACTAATAACGACTTTCTTAAAAATTGAGGGATTTCTTTTTTTATTGGAAGAAAAGGCTCACAAGAAATGTTAAAAGTAGAGCTTTCCATCAGGAAGAATAGCTAATGGATGCTGGCCTCAATACGTAGGTGATGGGTTGATCTGTGCAGCAAACCACCATGCACATGCTTACCTATGTAACAAACCTGCACATTCTGCACATGTACCCCAGAACTTAAAAACTGAAGAAAAAATAATGTCACCCGGGCTGAGCTAGCTGGCTGACGAGAATCACCTGGAATGAGCTAATTACCTGAATGGATCACCATTCCTAAGGGGGATGCATAGGGTAGTTACTGCTGACATACTCTTATTTTGGAGATTTTTTTTTTTTACAAAACATACTACTGAATGGACATTACATATACATTATAATTATATGTACTTGCATATGTTTATCTACATATCTCATGTCTGTTATCTAAATATGTAGGACAAAAAGTATTCAAAAAATCCAAAATTTGCTTATAGCATCACAATCTACCTTCAAGTCACAAACCTTGGCTTTTCTACCACTATCAAAGAAGTCATTTTTCCAGCCAACAAAACCAAAATACAGAACTTTATTCTGATGTCACATGTTGAAAAATAGGAGCTCTGAAAGTGATGGATGCTTTGAAGACAATTATTCAGCATTTTCAAATTTCAGTGAGTACCTTTAAGCTGAGGCTAATTTATGTATCATCTTGTGTTCACCAGAATAAAAAGAAACATTTTTGACCTGGCCAAAGAAAAAGTAGAGCTTTAGAGAAAAGAAAAATTATATAGGTCAGGCACTTGAAACTACATAAAGATGGAAAAAGTAGCTGAGAAGGAATAAGTAAATTAAAACTTTTTCTTTTTCTTAATTGATGTAACATATAATGGTTTCTTTAAAATAACAATAGCAACAATATATATGAGTATGCATACTTCTGTATAAATAAAATGAATGACAACAATGATATAAGCACCAGGATTAAAAAAAAAACTTGGAATACTTTAGTATTGAAAGGTACTCATAGTACCTGTGAAATGGCATAACATCATTTGAAAATGAATATGGGTTACTAGTAAATGTATAGTGTGAATTTTAGGGCAACCACTTAAAAAAAAATAGTATAACTAATAGGCTAAGACAGGAGAGAAAATTAAATCATAAAATTTTCAATTAGAACCAGAAAAGGTAGAAAAAGTATGAAAGACAAAAAAAAAAAAAAAAAAAAAAAAAAAAAAAAAAGAGTAACAAATACGGTGGAAATAAATCCAACTATATCAATAATCACTGTAAATGTCAATGATCTATTGTAAATGTTAATGGTCTATTGTAAATGTTAGGTGGTCTAAAAACATCAATTAAAAGACAGAAATAGAGTAGAGCAAAAAACAAGACCCTACAGTATGCTATCTATGAGAAATCCACTTTGAATATAAAGACACATTTATATTAAAAGTAAATGGATAAAGAAAGATGTATTATGATAACACTAATAAAAAGAAATATGTAGCTATATTAATTTCAGAAGACTTCAGAGCAAAGAAATTTATTAAGGATAAAGAGGAGCATTATATAATAATAAAAGTGTTGATTCTCCAAGAAAACATGGCAATACTTAATATGGATGTCCCTAATAACAGGGCAGCAAAATACATGAGGGAAACACTTACAAAACTGCAAGGAAAAATAAAGGAATTCATTATTAAAGTTGGAGACTTCAATGACCCCACTTCTCAGAAACAGACATAGCAGGCAAAAAATCAGAAAAGATGTAGTTGCATTCAACAACACCAAGATCAACTCAATATAAAGGAAGTCTATATACTGCATCCAGCAATAGCAGAATATGCATTCTTCTCAAACTCACATGTAATGTTTTCTAACATAGATCACATTCAGGACCATAAAACAAAACTCAAGAAATTTAAAAGAGTAGAAATCACAAAATGTGGTCTGCTTTCAGACCACAGTGGAATTAAACTAGAAAATCAATAACAGGAGAATAGCTACAAAATCCAACAATATTTACAGGTTAAATAACACATTACTAAACAAGGAAAAAAAGCTCAAAAGATATTGAAAATATTTTTAATAAAACACAACTTATCAAAATTTATAGACACACCAAAAGACGTGCTTAGAGGAAAATTTAAAGCATTGAATTCATGTATTGGAAGAGAAGAAAGATCTAAAATTAACAATCTAAGCTTCCACTTTTGGAAATAAGTACGCAAGACTAAATTAAATCTAAAATAACATAAAAATAATAAAAATAAAAGAGGCAGAACTCAATGAAATTAAACACAAGAAATAGAAAAATCAATAAAACCAAAAGTTGGTTCTTTGAAAAGATCAATAAAAACTGATAAGCTTCTAGCAGATCAGCCAAGAAAAAAGAAGAAATGAACACAAATTGCCAATGTCAGAAATGAAATAAGGGATATCACTACAGATCCCATGAACATTAAAAGAAAAATAAAAGAATACTATGAACAACTGTATGCCTACAAATTTGACAACTTCCATTAAACGGACCAAGTCATTAAAAGACAATTTGCTGAAACAAGAAGAAACAGACAATCTGAGTAGGCCTATATCTATTAAACACATTAAATCAATAATTAATAACTGCTATAGTTTGAATGTTTGTGTCTCCAAATTCATATGTTGAAATCCTAGCCACCAAGTTCATGGTACTGGGGGGGGTGCATTTGGGAGGTGTTAAGTCATGAGAGTTAGGTGATTAGCACCCTAATTAAAGAGATCCCAGAGACACGGGGTCATGGTAGAAGGAATAAGACCCCAGAGACATCCCTTATCACTTCTGCCATGTGAAATTTGAGTAAAAAGACAGCCATCTAGAAAGCAGGACCTCAACAGACACCAAATCTGCAGGTACCTTGATCTTGGACTTCTTAGTCTCCAGAACTGTAAGTAGTAAATTTCTATTGTTTACAAGTCACCAGTTTACAGTATTTTGTTATAGCACCCCAAAGAGCCTAAGACAACAACCTTCCAAACAGAAAGCACCTGGCCCAGATAACTTCCCTGGTGAATTCTAACAAAATATCTAAAGAATTATAACAATTCTCTGCAATCTCTTCCAGAAGATGGAAACAGAGAGAATACTTCCTGATTCATTCCATAAAGCCAGCATTACCCTAATATCAAAACCAGACAAATATATCACAAGAAAAGAAAACTATAGATCAATAATCATAAACATTGTGTGAGACACCAAAAATCCTTAATATTAACAAATTGAATCCAGCAGCATAGCAAAAGAATCATATATGACAACAATGTGGCATTTATGCCAAGGTATGCAAATCTGGTTCAACTTTTAAAAATCAATTAATGTAACCCACCGTATATACAAAAAGCTAAAGAAAAATAGCATAATCATATCAATAAAATGGTCAAAGCACTTTACAAAAATCCAACACACATTCATAATTAAAAACTCTCAGCAAACTAGGAAGAGAACTTCCTTAACTTGATAAAGAATAACAATAAAAAGTACACACCCAAGATCATATTTAATGGTGAAAAACTAGAAGCTTTTACAATAAAATCAGGAATAAGAAAAGCATTCCTCTTCTCACAACTGCTTTTCAACATTGCACTGAAATCCTAGCTAATGCAGTAAGACAAAAAAAGGAAATAAAAGTTATATGGATTGAGATGAAAGAAATAAAAATGTATTTTTTTTTCAGATGACATGATTGTCTGTGTAGAAAATTCAAGAGTAGATAAAAAAAAAATCCTAGAACTAATAAGTGATTATAGCAAAGTTGTAGAATATAAGGATAATATACAAAAAAGTCAAATACTTTCTTATATATCAGCAGTGAACAAGTGGAAGTTGAAATTAAAAACATATTAACATTTACTTTAGTATCCCTCCAATTGAAACATTCAGCTTTAAATCTAACAAAATATGTACAAGATCTATATGAGGAAAACTATAAAACTCTGATGAAAGAAATCAAAGAATTATTTAAAAATGAAGACAGTCAATGTTCATAGATAAGAAAACTCAATATTGTCAAAGTGTCAGCAATATCTAGGGATATTTCTGGTTATCGCAACTGAGGGTGTGCCACGGCATCTAGGGGTAGACATGAGGGATGGGATTAAGTATCACTTAACACACAGGGGAATCCCCCACAACACAAAAAATATTCAACCCCTAATGTCAATAATGCCAATGCTGAGAAATACTAGATCAATGGAACAAAATTCAGAGTCCAGAAATCTGCATTTCATACAGTTTTAAGACTTTCTCCAAAGGTATGGGGTAATCCAACAAAGAAAAGGATAGTCTTTTCTATAAATGGTATTGGAATAGACTGGCAGAAAGAATGTTGAATATCTCATCACACCATACCTCCAAATTACCTCAAAAAATTAATCATGATTAAGAATCACATACTTAAACTAGGAAAACATATAAAACTTACTTTTCATACAGGAAAGTCTTTGCAACATACGGTTAGGCAAAGATTTCCTAAATACAACATTAAAAACACAATCTATAATAGAAAACATGATTGATATAGTCTGGCTCTGTGTCCTCACCAAATCTCATCTTGAATTGTAATAATCCCTATGTGTCAAAGGCAGGACCAGGTGGAGATAACTGAATCACGGGGGCAGTTTCCCCCATGCTGTTCTCCTGATAGTGAGTGAGTTCTCACCAGATCTGATAGTTTTATAAGAGGTTACGCTCTTCCTTCAGCACTTATTCTCTTTCCTGCTACCCTGTGAAGCAGCTCCTCTGCTATGATTTTAAAGTTTCCTGAAGCCTCCTTGAATTGCAGTTCCTATAATCCCCACATGTCATGGGAGGTACCTGATGGGACGTAATTTAATCATGGGGGCAGTTATCCTTATACTGTTCTTGTGATAGTGAGTTCTCATTAGAACTGATGGTTTTATAAGGGGCTTTTCCCCCTTTTTCTTGGCACTTCTCTTTCTTGCTGTCATGTGAAGAAGGACATGTTTGTTTCCCCTTCCATCATGATTGTTAGTTTCCTGAGGCCTCCACAATCATGCTGAACTGTTAGTCAATTAAACTTCTTTCCTTTATAAATTACCTAGTCTTGTGTATGTCTGTATTAGCAGCATGAAACGAACTAATACTGTAAATTGGTACCACAGAGAGTGGGTGCTGCTGTAAAGATACCCAAAAATGTGAAAGTGACTTTGGAACTGAGTAACAGGCAGAGGTTGGAACCATTTGGAGGACTCAGAGGAAGATAGGAAAATGTGAGAAAGTTTGGAACTTCCTAAAGGCTTTGAGGACTCAAGAGACAGGAAAATGTGGGAAAGTTTGAAATTTCTGAGAGACTTACTTAATGGCTTTGACCAAAATGCTGATAGTGATACGGACAATAAGTCCAGGCTAAGGTGGTCTCACATGGATATGAACTTGTTAGGAACTGAAGCAAAGGTCACTCTTGCTATGCAAAGAGACTGGCGGCATTTTGCCCCTGCCCGAGAGATTTGTGGAACTTTGAATTTGAGAGAGATGATTTAGGGTATCTAGTGGAAGAAATCTGTAAGCAGCAAAGCATTCAAGTTGTGACTTGGGTGCTGTTAAAAGCATTCAGTTTTATATATTCACAAAGATATAGTTTGGAATGGAAACTTATGTTTAAAAGGGAAGTAGAGCATAAAAGTTGGGAAAATTTGCAGTCTGACAACGTGACAGAAAAGAAAAACCCCTTTTCTGAGGAGAAATTCAAGCCTGCAGCAGAAATTTGCACTAGTAACAAGCAGCCAAATGTTAATTGCCAAGACAATGGGGAAAATATCTCAAGGGCATGTCAGAGGTCTTCGCAGCAGTTCCTCTCATCACAGACCTGGAGGCCTAGGGGGGAAAAATGGTTTCCTGGGCCAGGCCTGGGGTGGGGGTGGGGGTGTGGAGAGACCTCAGGACATAGTGCCCTGCATCCCAGCTGCTTCAGTTCTAGCCATGACTAAAAGGGGCCAAAGTACAGCTCATGCTATTGCTTCAGAAGGTGCAATCCCCAGGCCTTGGCACGTGGTGTTGAGCATGCAGGTGCACAGAAATCAAGAATTGAGGTTTGGGAACTTCCACCTAGATTTCAAAGGATATATGGAAATGCCTGGATGTCCAGGCAGAGAAGTTTGCTGCAGCGCTCGACCCATCATAGGGAACGTCTACTAGGGCAGTGAGGAAGGAAACTCTGGGGTCAGAGCCCCCACACAGAGCCCCCTCTGAGGTACTGCCTAAGGAACTGTGAGAAGATGGCTACCATCCTCCAGACCCCAAAATGGTAGATCCACCAACAGCTTACACTGTGCTCCTGGAAAAGCCACACTCAATGCCTGCCCATGAAAGCAGCCAGGAAGGGGCCTATACCCTGCAGAGCCACAGGAGTAGAGCTTCCCAAGGCCTTTGGAGCCCACCACTTGCATCAGTGTGAGCTGGATGTGAGACATGGAGTTAAAGATCATTTTGGAATTTTAAGGTTTAATGACTGCCCTATTGGATTTCAGGCTTGCATGGGGCCTGTAGCCCCTTTATTTTTGCCAATTTCTCCCATTTGGAATAAGTGCATCTATCCAAGGTCTGTAACCCCATTGTATCTAGGAAGTAACTAACTTGCTTTTGATTTTACAGGCTCATAGGTGGAAGGGATCTGCCTTGTCTCAAAGGAGGCTTTGGACTTGGACTCTTGAGTTAATGCTGGAATGAGTTATGACTTTACAGGACTGTTAGAAGGGCATGATTGGGTTTTGAAATGTGAAGTCATGAGATACGGGAGTGGTCAGGGTGAAATGATATGGTTTGGCTATGTCTCCACTCAAATCTCATCTTGAATTGTGGTTCCCATAATCCCCATGTGTTGCAGGAGGAACCCAGTGGGAGGAAATCATGGTGGCAGTTACCCTCATGCTGTTCTCATGATAGGTGAGTTCTCACAAAATCTGATGGTTTTAAAGGGGCTTTTCCCCCTTTTGCTCGGTACTTCTCCTTGCTGCTGTCATGTGAAGAAGGACATGGCTGCTTCCCCTTCTGCCATGATTGTTAAGTTTGCTGAAATGTGAGTCAGCTAAACCTCTTTATTTATAAATTACCCAGACTCAGATATGTCTTTATTAGTAGGGTGAAAACAGACTAATCAACCTCCACAGCCATGCAGAACTGTGAGTCAGTTATATCTCTTTTCTTTATAAATTACCCAGTCTTGGGTATTTCTTCATAGGAGTGTGAGAGCAGACTAATACAATGATAAATTTGAAATAAAAATTAAAAAGCTTTGTCTAATGATACCATCCAAAAAGTGAAAAGACAGACACTATGAAAAAATATTTGTAATGCACATATCTGTCAAAGGATTTGTACTAGAATTTATGAAAAACTCTTATGAATAAATATTTACGAAGGTAGACAACATAATAAAATGAGCAAAAAGATTTGAATATACACTTTACAAAGAAAATGTACAAATAAAAAGCACATGAAAAAATGTCAACCTTCAACAGTCAAATAAGTGCAATGAGATGAAATACCACACACCATCCACCAAAGCTGGCTAAAGTGAAAAAGATGGACAATACGAAGTGCTGGGAGAGCAGATCAGAGAGAATTCTCATATATTGATAGTGAAAATGTTAAATATAACAAAACGTTGGAAAAAAAAGTTTGGCAGTTGGTTATAAAGTTAAGCATATACTTACCATATGATACAGCAATTCTTTACCTATTTACAAACGAAAATAAAAACATATATATCCCCACAGTTTATATGCGAACATTTAAAGCAGCCCCAAACTTAAGCAATCTAAATATTTAGTAAGTGAATGAATAAACAAAATGCTGTTTCCATACAATAGAATACTACTTAGTAATCGAATAGTATAAATTATTAATAATGTGACTATATGGATGAATCTCAAAAAAAAATCTAGACACACAAGAAGCACCTAGACACACTAGATACCATATAATTCATTCTATATGAAATAATAGAAAAAATGAAACAAATCAATAGAGAGACTATAGATTAGTGGGTTGTCTGGATTCAGAGTTTATAGAAGGGAGATAACTGTAAAGGATAAGAGAACTTCTTGTGTTGACCGAAATGTTCTATAACTTGATTGTTGATGATAGATATATGAGTGTATATATTTCTCTAGAATGAGTACATTTAATTTTATGTAGAGCACACTCCAAAAAGTTGATACCTTTGGGAAATACAGAATAAATACACAACCCAGCTCTCACGGAATTTATATTCTAGCACTCAATTCAAAAAAGTACTTGCAACTCTAAGGGAATAAACAGGAATATGTTTAAAATGTATGTGGGTTGCTGTCGGTTATTTTTGACAAGGCATTATAGGCAAAAGACAGGCTTGGTTTTCATTTTTAATAAAAGGTTAAGGGCAACATAATAATACAGATAGCGTCTCCATCTTATGTGTATCGGTAGTATTTTTTTTATATATATATATGTATCTGTTATTAGCACTTAAGGAATTATAAATAGCATATTGTACTTATCCTTTATAGGAATTTGGGTTTTATAAGTAGTGATGGAAAGTAACTCAAGTAAAATTCATAAATGCTATTATCAAAGATACAAATAATATTTAAAATTATATTTACATCTATACACATGTATACCCCACTGCATGCACACGTAGGCCCCTCAAAATATTTGCTTACCTAAGACAGGTTAATCTCCACCCATTGCTTCCTTCTTCTTAGGACTCCACTCCATCAATTTTTTTCTTTTTAAATCTTTCTAGACTGGGGCTCTCACCCATACATTTAAATGAGCTCTACTTCTAGGCCTAAATACAAGGGAAACCAACAAATAAAAATGTTTCCACTTCATAGGTCCCTCTACCTGCAGTATTGTCTCTTACTTTTATCATCTAAGCTCCTCAAAGACTTGTCATCTGTTTCTTTACTTTCACCTTTCATTTACTACTTATCCTGTAATCTACTTTGTTCTTCCGCCACTCTGTTGAAACTACTCTTGTTAGTGATACTTTTTGTTGCCATATGAAATGGTCATTTTTGTGTCCTTATCTTGTTTATTCTGCAAATTTTGAAATAGTTAGCAACTCCTCTCTTTGCAAAATGCTCTGTATTTCTGGGTTTCCTACTACCTTTCTTTCCAGAGAGTTTCCTTCATGAGCTGTCTTAGCCTATCCTTTAAATGTTAAGGTCTCTCAAAGCTGAATTACTTTCTCATTCTATATATTCTCTGATCTCATCCATAGTTATACTTTCAATGACCATCTATATACGTAGGATTATATACTTACATGACTTTCAAATTCATCTACTACCAGCTTTCTCATAAGTTCCCCACCCTGGATTCAACTGTCTGACAGCTCTGACCTTGCACAGGCAGTATAAACTCATGATATCCAAAACTAAAAATTTTCAACCCAAACCATGCTTTGTGTCTTAAGTTGCCTATTTCAGTGAATTACCAAAACTAAAAATTTGGACCCCATACAGAAAAATATATTCTCTTGCATAAAAACATACTTATATATATAAAATATCTATGTGTCACAAACACACCCACGCACACACACACACACTCTCCTTTATCAATGAGCATCTACTGCTGCTCTTGTATTCCCACAAAGTCTCTGGTTTCTCTTCCCTTAATATCACTCAAAACCATCAAAATCTCTCTATTCTTACCCACGTACTTTAGTTTGGGCTACCAACATTCTCAAGTGGGTAATTAAAACAGCTGTTTAACTACATGCTACTAATATTCCCTCCCATCAATTCAATTTTTACGCTTTAGCCACAGTAGTATTTCTAAAATGGAAATCTGAACAAATGTCACTTTCTAGATAATGCCTTTTAATGGCACCCAATGTTCTTTCAGACAATGTGGCAGATAAGGTCCTTTACTATCCTTCCTATGAAATACAGTCATTTTTCATTTAGCGCTCTCATACAGCCTTACCCTTGACACTTATATTTTCTCAAATGAAAGATTTTTAATATGTGATTCCATCTGACTCTTTCATGCTAATCTCTCAGTTCTGACCTCACTTAGATCCCTGAACTTTGATAGAAGTCATCATTAGTCCTATAAGTCTTCCTTCATCTAATACTACAGAACTATATGCCCTTGAATGTAGTTTTGTATTACTATTCATTCCATCCTAACTTGTATGATTTTAAAATTATATCATCTGTTCTACTGCTTACTAGAAGAACTATATCTCACTCCCTCTCTCACTGTTACATTCCTACAACCAAGCCAAGTGCCATGTCATACAAAAGTCCCTCATTAAATAAGGAGGAGAGAGGGACTGTGATACACTAAGAAATATATTGGTCTTTGTCCCTGGTTCCTGGCACAGAGATCCTAAAGCCTTGGAATTTTCAGGGTGATAAGAGTGGCTGTAGTAGCTTTGAGATCAGCATGGGGGCTATCATCAGAAAAACTGAGACATGAATAAAGGGTTGAAACTTTCAGCCTCATCCCTCCAGCATCCAATGGCTTAGTAAGTTACACCTATGTAATGAAACTCCTAAATGAAGGGGTTCAGAAAGCTTCTGCGTTGCTGAATACATAGAAGTGCTGGGAGAGTGGCCAGTGTCATGATCAGAGAGAGCATGGCTCCTTCCCTCCCCATAACTTGTCCTGTGTATTTCTTCCATCTGTCCATTCCTGAGTTGTATCCTTTATGATAAACCAAGAAACACAAGTGAAATGTTTCCCTGAGTTCTGTGAGCCATTCTAGCAAATTATCAAACTGGAAGAGGAGACCAGTTGTAGAAATTCATAACTCTGTAGTCAAGTCAGAGGAAAGTGTGGGTACCCTGGGGACCCAATACTTGCAACTGGCATCTGAAGTGAGGTCAGTCTGGAACTGAGTTGTTTTAAACTTGTGAAGTTGAATGTTAACTTTGATGAGTTAGTGTCAGAATGGAATTGAATTGTAGAATACCAATTTGGTGTCCAGGAAGTTGGAGAACGGGTTGTTGATTCAGAAAACTCCCACACATCTGGTGTCAAAAGTGTGAGTTGAAATAGTACAGAGGAAGAAAAGGTTGGTCTAGTATTCATATACAACAGTGACACCAAAGTAAACTTTGTAAAAAGTAAAGGTTATTTGACTAGACAACATATGAAATACCAGTAACAAACTTTTCTTCTAAAGACTAGAAATTAGAAAACCCTGAATCCCAGCCCTGGTTCTGATACGAGCTATACAAATGGTCTTAGCTAAGAATTACTAAGATAATGCAGCCAATAAACACCCACAGAATATGCCAAGTTCTAATCTAAGCACTATGCAAATCGAATGTCATAAAATACATGTAACAGTACTATGAAGTAGTAATTACTTGTGTATCTCATTCACGAAGGGCAAAAATGATGCACAGAGAGATTAAGAGACTTGCCCTAAGTGACAAAGCCAGGGATCAATTCATACAGTCTGACTCTAGAGTGCATACTTCTAATTACTCTGCTTTAGAATTAACTTAAATTGTTAATCTTTTAAGATAATCTTTTCAGGGAGAGAGACAGAGAGCAAGAAACAGAAAAGGTTGAACTAAATGATTCCTAAGGAACCATACAGCTATTAGATTTGCACTTTTCTCAAAAACATTTCTGTTGTTGTTAAACTTAATATACTAATTTCATTTCAAATGGTATCTTAAGAAATATAATTTGAAAAACAAATGTGGAGTCACCATTTCTATATCTTACATGATTTTATTAATACATACTAATCAAATTTCCCTTTTGCTTTTTTTTTTTTCTTTGAGACGGAGTCTCGCTCTGTTGCCCAGGCTGGAGTGGGGCCTCGTGATCTTCGGTCACTGCAAGCTCCGCCTCCCGGGTTCACGCCATTCTCCTGCCTCAGCCTCCCCAGTAGCTGAGACTACAGGCGCCCGCCACCATGCCCGGCTAACTTTTTGTATTTTTAGTAGAGATCGGGCTTTCACCCTGTTAGCGAGGATAGTCTCAATCTCCTGGCCTCATGATCCAGCCGCCTTGGCCTCCCAAAGTGCTGGGATTACAGGCATGAGGCACCACAAAGACTAATCTTTGCTTTTTAAGCACACTTTATCATACCGAACTGCTTATAACCCTATAAATGTCCTGTGGTGTTCCTCACCAAGTATTTCCAATCAATAAACAGGGGATATCTTTCCATTTCCTTGGGTCATTTTAAATTTCTTTCAGCCATGTTTTGTAGTTTGTAGAATACAAGTTTCTTATCATCTTAGTTAAACTTATTCCTATCTTTTATTCTTTTAGATACTATTGTAAATGAGATTGCTTTCTTAACTTCCTCTCCAATTTGTCATTTCTGCTGTGTAGAAACACACTGATTTTCATGTATTAACCTTTTAATCTGTAACTTGGCTGAATCATTTTAATAATTCCATAATAGGCCACTTTTGACAAGGCATTATAAGAAAAAGACAAGCTCAGGCGCGAGCGACACAGAAGACAGGTGATTTCTGCATTTTCAACTGAGGTACAGGGTTTATCTCATTAGGGAGTGCCTGACAATCAGTGCTGGTCAGCTGCTGCAGCCCGACCAGCCAGAGCTGAAGCAGGGCGAGGCATCCCCTCACCTAGGAAGCGCAAGGGGGAAGGGAATCCCTTTTCCTAGCCAGGGGAACTGAGACACACAACACCTGGAAAATCGGGTAACTCCCACCCCAATAGTGCGCTCTACCAAGGATCTCAGCAAACGGGCACACCAGGAGACTATATCCCACACCTGGCCGGGAGGGTCCCACGCCC
>NW_012101444.1:520190-576960 GCF_000951045.1 Mandrillus leucophaeus
AAAAAAAAAAAAAGAAAGAAAAAGAAAAGGTAGTGGTGACTAGAAGAGAAAGTACATAAGAGATATTTCTAATCAAAGTCAAAAATCTTGTTGATACATTGAACATTTCATATGTGACACTCACTTGATTAGTAGACAAGTTGATGATTATTGCATCTGTGTGTATGGATGCTATAGTCATATTTACATGCTAAGAAACTACTACCAACAAATTACAGAAAAAAAAAAAGAAAAAGAAAAAGACAAGCTCAACACTGAATTCATAGAAAAAAGAAAATTCTCAAGCATCAAATCACAGGAAATAGAAAAGTACAGAAATCTGAAGACTTGCATGTACAACCACTTAAAAACAACTAAGGAGGCTTTCAGCAACAAATACCAGCTACATCTGGCCTTGCAGCAAGTAGTAAACTAAGTGTGTTAGCCACACTCACTATGTGTGTAAAAACTCAATAAAGTGCCCCAAGCAGAGATAAAGCTCTGGCTGTTTTAGGCTATATGGTTTAGGGAAAAGAGACCACAAGATTTCTTCCACCCTGGTTTGATAAAATGAATATATCTCTGCAATAAAATAGGAGAGACAGACAAATATGAGGTTCAAAGCATATAAACATATTAAATGTAGAAAGTGGTTCTCTAACTTTACAAAGGCAGGCTAGTAAAAACAATTTTTTTCATAAAGAAAAAAAAAATAGCAAGTAGTTCTCTAAAACAACTGTGGATATGGCCTTAACAGAGCTGACTACTATAAAAGACAAGATACCAAAGGAATCGTTACCCTTAACTGTAACTATTAGGTACCTAAAACGACCCCTGGGATCCCAATATTTTGTAGACAGGAAGCAGGTTCAGAAATGGTATAATCTTCAAAATCCATTTGAAATATAGTCAACAAAGATATTAAAAAATAAAAACACCAACAAGACCACAAGGAGCAACATACTAGGAACCCGGTCAAAAAACTCTGAAAAGATAATCATGGTAAATAAAAGAGCAATCCCTACTCGTGGGCAAAGGCTCTTATTTAACCTATCCAGTGAGATTTTAAAATTGTTACTAGTGATAGCTGTGTGTCTCTGATTTTTCACCTTTCCTATTGCGAATGTTTACAGTAAACACCCTACCTTTGTCTCACCACTGTATACTAGGCATGTTGGGAAAAAACAATTTAGATTGTAGTTCTAAAAAGGGACCATATCTGGACCTGATAATGTACAGACTGCAGCACACTATTCCCCTCCTATTACCCAGAGTTCCTGGACTTCTGAGCTTGAGGCCCCAGCTGAATGGAACTTTCAGATTTTCTCCCAAGAGGACAAGATATGTTAATTTGCCTATGAGATGGAGACTCCGAATATTTGGTGAACAAAAGAAAAGAATGTGGTATATTTGTGCTATTCACTAAGTATTTCCAGTTCTCTCCCTTCTAAGTTCATAGTAGGCTCTCACTCTCTGGCCCCATTATGATTGGGTGGAACCATGTGGATATGAATTGAAATCGAATGTGTCACTTCCAGGCCAGAGTATTTAATTACAGATACAAATCTAACACAGCTCTATTTCACTTCGAAATTATATCAGGTAATGTTCCACGTTGGAATTACACTATCAGCTGAGTTCCGAAGGTGAGGACAACATGAGACAGGGCCCCAAGACAGACCTCAATGAGTATGTAGCATGAGTAAAATATCAACTTTTGCTATTTGAAGCCAGAGAGTTTAGGGCATAACCAAGTCTATCTCTGCTAATGTATGCCTCATGCTGTTTCTATCCATTCATAAAGTTTTATATTTCATATCTCTTGACAGTCTGGTACTTCACTACCTAAAGCAGTATAATTATATTTGTGTATTTCTCTGTGTATTTCCTCTTCCAAGCCACTTATTAAAATGACATTGAAAAATATTTAATAGAACTGACCCCAATCTTGAGAATAGGGTGGTTCATTTATAATCTCCATTTAAATTCTACTCCTAATTGTATTTCTTAATTCTTAGTAAATTTTCTTCCAATGATATAACACAGATGCTCTACATGAAGTCAATTTAATTTTCACATACCAAATTTTATATCTTTGAGAAATATTGCTAGGAAATTCTTACATACATTATTTATGCTATGACCCATCTATAAATCTTCTTCAGCTGCTTTGTTTAATGAAAAGCAGCTAATAATTTAAGTTGTTTAAGATATTAAATCAAGAAAAGAAAAAAATTTGAACAGAAAAACTCAAATAGAAGCCAATTCCTATATAAAATGAAAGGTAACATAAACATACATAAGTGATTTAAAAATTCAAGTATTATTTATAAATCTTATCTCACTAAAAACCATTTACTTGCCATAATGCATTCATGGATATCTCTTTGCTTCTGTTATTTGGAGAATATATTATAACCCATAAATTAACACAAGAATAATCATTAATGTGGGGGAGAACCACATATTTCGGGTCTTTCGTTCTATTTTGAGTCTGTCATAAAATTCTCAATCTTTGAGTTTACATAAGCATATTTTTTCTCCAAAATACACCAAGGAAAGTAAATGGAATGGAACTGAATAAACAGTTATAGAGCTCTCAGGGGAGAGAGTCAGGAGAAAAGTATAAATATATAATGGATGTGCACTTTTATTACCTGAGCATTTAGCAACTCCTCACACTTGTGTGCCTGTTTCTCAATTGCAGAAATGTACTGTTTTTCAATAGCTTCTACTTGTTGCTTAACTGAAGACTGCAGTAGTGCCTGAAAACAAGCAAAAAAATCATTTGGATCACAGACAAAACTTGGAATCTACTGTTGGCATAAGAATATTTTTGACAGTTGTACATACTGTAATATGATATTCTCCTAAATTACAAAATATGTATTTGTTAATACTGAAGCACACTTATATATAACATTACTTTCAGCTTTTGCTTTTACATTTTCCTATTGCCAAGATAACAGTTTTTTGGCTCAGACATTCCTTCCACACATCTTCTCCTTAAAAAGGCCAAGTCATAGAAGATGATAGAGAGGGTGAGTAGTTCTGTTAACTATAAATTTGGTTCAGTGAAGACCACACAGGATGAAGAGTGTATGAAAACTGCTGAAAAAAAGAAAAAAAAAAAAAAGAAAGAAAAGGAAAAAAAATCCAGACATATTTCACTGGCTGACAAAACTCCACATCCTCTCGGCACACTGTAATATCCCATGGGCCAAGCATGATCTTCAAGACCACAAGTCAAGTAAAAGCAGATGGAAACTTTGAGCAACTTCAAACATAAAAGAACTGCCCCCCCCCCCCCCCCAGAAAGTTCACGCTCCTAATGTGAAAAGGTATAAGTCAAAGTACGTAAGTCAGAGTCTCAAGGCAGTACGCATAAAAAGTAATAAAATTTGGGAGACTGGGCACACTTAATTGGATACTGTAAATGCTGCAACTCAAGTCAGATAAATATAAAGATATTACCACTGTTTCAAGGAAAACCAAATCAGCATTTGATGATGTTCCACCCACTCACTTCCTTATTAGAGATGCTTAGAATATTATCATCTTTTTTCTTTCCCACTGTTTAGCTTTGTATGTTATATCAACAAGTTCTCAGTAATATCTTTCATGCTATTTATAAACTCTAAATCATTCTATTAGAACTATAGCAAATATTCTATTTTTAAATGTCTGTTTAAATAATAAACTACTCATAACCAAAATAATAAGTTGAAACAGACACATCTTATAGAAAACAGACCGTTGGCACATTCACCAAGAAAAAAAAAATCAGCCAAATCTCTTAATCTCTGTTATGAAAATAGATTTACTTGGTTGAAAACACCATGCAATAAGATGCTGGATAAATAGGCATGTATTTTTTAAAGCTGAGACAAAAATATTTGTGAAACTTCTAAATAAGTCTCAAATTTTCAAATAACTAACTTTCTTGCGCAAAAGTAAGACTCTGATGATGCTACTACTCCTACAATTCAGTATTCGTCACTATGAAGCTGCAAAATTAGTAGCAAATTAATAAAGGAAAATGAAGCTCTGAGTTTTATCAAAATATAAGGAAAATGCTTACTAGAATTGCTTTAGCCCTTGATTTACAGTGCCTTCCAAAGATTCCACAATGATTAATTTATGTAAGGCACAAAAGCTTAATCCTTTTAAACTGTGACTAGATGATATAAATCTAGTTTACCTGTGTGGAAACATACTATTTGTTGGGATTTCAGAAAAGTTAAAAAATAATATAATTATAAAAAATTTCCTTAGAATAATCACAGCATCTTTGGTAAAGAGAAAAAAATGACATTCTATTTGGGGACTTGGGATATTATAGAATCATTTTGCTTAATAGAAACAACTGCGTTCACTTCCCTATTTGCCATGGTTCCAAATAATCCCACACTTTAAATATTCAACATTTAAATACTCAATATTCAACTGCAATTTGTAGTATATTATATCCTTTGGAGGACAGGTGAGTTAATAAAATAAAATAATATTCTCACTCCATAATTAAGAAACACAATTTGAATAGGGTAGTCGTCCTCTAGGGATTGATTTGTATACCATATACTCATTCTCCTTGAAATGGCAAGGAGGATAATGAGTAAAATAAGAGCCAAAGATGTGATAAGGGAGCGTAAAGGAAATTTATGCAAGAGTAACTGGCCTCCTACATATTTCAAATGTCTCATCTTAGCCCCATTCAGTCATTTAAATCCATGGATCAACAAAAGGCCCACAAAGGTAGGTATATAATGATTTTTTCAAAAGTCTTCCACGTTGTGCTCAGTCTGAAGTTGAAGACAATCATTCCCTTGATAATCACACACTGTAGGTATATGCTGGATGCCTATCAGAGAAAGAAAGTTGCCCCAACCCTGGTGACCTGTTATACTCACCACTATACACAAAGGACATTCAAAGATAAGAATAGCTGTTCCTTGTATATTCTGGATATTAGTCCTTTGAATCATATGGTGAAGATTTTCTCCTACTCTGCGCGTTGTCTGTTTACTCTGCTGACTGTTCCTTTTGCCATGCAAAAGCTCCTTAGTTTAATTAAGTTCTGCCTATTTATCTTTGTTTTTACTGCATTTGCTTTTGGGTTCTTAGTCATGAAATCCTTGCCTAAGCCAATGCCTAGAAGGGTTTCTTCAATGCTATCTTCTAGAATTTTTATAGTTTCAGGTCTTAGATTTAAGTCCTTGATCCACCTTCAGTTGATTTTTGTATAAGGTGCAAGATGAGGATTCAGTTTCAATCTCCTAGATGTGCCTTGTCAATTATGCCAGCACCATTTGTTGAATAGGGTGTCCTTTCTCCATTTTATGTTTTTGCTTGCTTTCTCCAAAGGTAGTATTTTGATGGAAATTGGGTTGAATTTGTAGACTGCTTTTGGCAGTATGGTCATTTTCACAATATTGATTCTACCCTTCCATGAGCATGGGATGTATTTCCATTTGTTTGTGTCATCTATGATTTCTTTCAGCAGTGTTTTGTAGTTTTCCTTATAGACGTCTTTTGACGCCTTGGTTACGTATATTCCTAAGTATTTTATGTTTTTGTAGCTATTCTAAAAGGGGCTGAGTTCTTGATCTGATTCTCAGTTTGGTTGCTGTTGGTGTATCGCAGAGCTACTGATTTGTGTACATTAACTTTGAATCCTGAAACTTTGATGAATTAATTTATCAGTTCTAGGAGCTTTTTGGAGAAGTCTTTAGAGTTTACTAGGTATACAATCATATCATCAGCAAAGAGCAACAGTTTGACTTCCTCTTTACCGACTTGGAAGCCCTTTATTTCTTTCTATTGTCTGATTGCTCTGGCTAGGACTTACATTAGCAAGAAAAAAACAATCCCGTCAAAAAGTGGATTAAGGACATGAATAGACAATTCTCAAAAGAAGGTATACAAATGAAACATATGAAAAAATGCTCAACATCACTAATGATCAGGAAAATGCAAATCAAAACCACAATGCAACAAATACCACCTTACTCCTGCGAGAATGGCCATAATCAAAAAATTAAAAAAGTAAAAAATAGATGTTGGAAGGGATGTAGTGAAAATTGAACACTTTTACACTGCTGGTGGAAATGTAAACTAGTACAACCACTATAGAAAACAGTGTGGAGATTCCTTAAAAAACTAAAAGTAGAAATATCATTTGATCCAGCAATACCACTACCAGGTATGCACCCAGAGGAAAAGAAGTCATCATACGAAAAAGATACTTGAACACACATGTTTATAGCAAAACAATTCGCTATTGCAAAAATGTGGAACCAGTCCAAATGGCCATCAATCAGCGAGTTGATAAAGAAACTGTGGTATAAATATATGATAGAATAGTACTCAGCCACAAAAAGGAATGAATTAATGGCATTCACAGCAACCCGATGGGACTGAAGACTATTGTTCTAAGTGAAGAAACAGAAATGGAAAACCAAACGTCGTATGTTCTCACTTATAAGTGGAAGCTAAGCTATGAGGTTGCAAAGGCATAACAATGACACAATGGACTTTGGGGACTTGAGGGAAACGGTAGGAAGGGGGTGAGGGATAAAAGTCTACAAGTTGGGTTCAGTGCATACTGCTCAGGTGACGGATGCACCAAAATCTCACAAATCACCACTAAAGAACTTACTCTTGTAACCAAATATCACTTGTTCCCCCCAAAACCTATGGAAAAAAAAATTAAAAACAAAACTAAGAATAGCTGGAGTACCGAAGCTGGAGTTAAGAGTGGAGCTAAATGATTAGGCAAGAAGGCAGGTGTCAGGTATTAAAAGAACTTGTATGACAACAAGGAGTTTAAGCATTGGTCCTACTGCTCAACACTGTGATGACTAGTGCCATAATCCAAGCAAACAAGGTAATTTCCAAAACTGCCCCTACTACTAGATTAAGCACTGTGGATATACAAATACACATTGATACTAGCCACATGCCTTTATAACTTGCTCTATTATTATATAACTGAATATTTATCTTCCAGTTTAATGTATCATAATACACAAAGACTCCTTTACGTTTCTCATATCTCATAATACAATCTTAACATCTGCTGACTTATTGTCTTCTTCTGTAACTGTCTCTACAGATACCCAAGACAAAGAGGCCTTCCTTGAGCTTATACAACATTTAAAAAAGATATATGAAAGAATAATTTCATTTCTAATCTATTTTCAACTATTTAAACACCCATAAAGCATTAAGACTCTCACAGTATATACAGATAGAAATGCCAAGATACATACCAACATACTCTATATTGAAAAGAATGCTATCAAGGGCAGAAAATGTTTTGTTGATTTTGAATATATTTACATCTTAGCCACAGTTTTATCAGAGATTTATAGTATTATCCAAGAGGATTTAATTCACTAAGCTTAAGGAAAACTATCACAATTGAAGAATAATTTTTAGGCCGGGCAGAGTGGCTCACACCTGTAATCCCAGTACTTTGGGAGGCCGAGGCGGGCGGATCACGCTGTCAGCAATTCGAGACCAGCCTGACCAACATGATGAAACCCTGTCTCCACTAACAATACAAAAATCAGCAGGGCATCATGGTGTGTACCTGTAATCCCAGCTACTCAGGAGGCTGAGGCAGGAGAATCACTTGAACCCAGGAGGCGGAGGTTACAGTGAGCTGAGATCATGCTGTTAACCTCCAGCCTGGGTGACAAGAGCAAGATTCCATCTCAAAAGAAAAGAAAAAAATAAATTTTAAAGTGTTAAAATATTTCTAGATCTCTTAATACAGGAACTATAACTTCATGAACAGTTTTTTACAGACTGCCTTGTACATAACCAGCCCATGTAATAGTTACTTGGTAAGTGATGATCCCTGTGTGAAAACTGATATTACATAAATATATACTATCAACAGTACCAATATTTATTAAAAAGTTCACTAAGCTTCAAATTATAACTACCAACACAAGTCACCAAAATTGTTACCAAGTCCATTTGGTACCGACTAGAGATCTCAATTTTTAAAGTTATTATCTAAGACAAGAAATATTCTTTTTACTCCACTGACTCAATTGTGAGTAAATAGTGTGAAGGACTATAAATTCTGGGAAGGAAAAGTATGTTATAAACACATAGAAAACAAAGATATTAAGTCAAAAACCATGCCACACCACCCCAACTGTTAATACACGTGAGAATTAGATGTGTATTTCTTTAGTGGAACTGATTGCATGCTGGAATTTGAATGATATAAATATAGCCAAAGTAGACTACTGCAACCCAGACTACAGTCCATTGTCACAACAAATCCACAGATTTCTCCTCCCTTGATACAGCCCCATTGTTACGGATCTGATTCCAGCCTCATCAAATTAAATGACTGTCCAGATTTGCAAAGCAGATGTGTCTAAGGAACAAGGTCTTCAAAATATTAATATCATCTTTGTACTGATTATGTGACCATAAAGGAATCCTACATAGATAATTGTAAGCAACAATAATTAGATTATATTGAAAGTCACAAAATAATCTTATCTAACAACCCATTAAGTCATACTTTACAAATGGAGAATAATATAAAGATATAGTGCAAGCCGGAAGAAAAATGTACAACAAATATAATCTATCAACTAGAATTTACAACCTAGGAGAATAGGAATCTGTGTTTAACTCACTGATATACCCAACGCACCTACAACAGTGCCTGACACATAGAAGATATATAACAAATACATTGAGTAACTAAATAAATTAATCATGATTTAGGCAAGCCTGGTTATTTGTCCCTTCATCCAGAAATTATTAAAACTTTTATGTTGATTATACCTGTAATTATACACTTAGTTTAGCTTATTGAGGACAGTAGTATATACAAAATAATCATAAAGTATCATCTGAAATCAACAACAATTTTGCCTTTCTTGGAAAAATATCACAAATTATTATTTAAACATCTATTTTTTCTATCTTTTAAAAAATTTATTTCTATTACTTCTTCTGTTTTCTCATTTTTAACTAAAAATAATATGAGCAAAACTGAAAGGTATCTGCCAAATGAATAAGCTAATGCTACGAAGAGATATTTTCATGTTTTTTTTCTGGCACAAGTCCTTTTATTCATCAAAATATTACTTCAAGTTTTGTAAGGATATTAAATTGTGAGCATGTCTTATAATATTCCCTCAAAATTGCAAACAAATCATAAGTTTATTATTCAAAAAGAGAGCCTACTTGACTGAGGTGCATTTGTAAAAATGATGAATCTCAGTCGTTTTACAGAACTATTCATCTATTTTTCCTCCATGAACTTTATATATCTGCCTTACAAATGAAGACAGACACTGTGGTTAATAAATGTGCTCAAAATCACATGAAAAGACACAGCGGCACACAAAAAAATCAGTTCTACCCCTTTGTTTCCATTTGTCTTAGCTTTTCTAGCCCAGTAAAGCAGATTTCTCTTTTCGTGAACTAAGCAGCTATTTCATTTTTATCACTCAACTATTCATTTATTATTCATTTAGTCAATAAATAATTTCCTAAACACTGTTCTAGGTACTGGAAAAATACCAAAGACACTCAAATGCTATTAAAATTTTCTCCATTAATGGGCAATGTATAAGAATGAAAATATGTAGCATTGATTTTTGTGGGCTACACATATGCATGGAAGTTAGAAACTAATAATTCATGCACCATGCATGAATTTTTTGTATATGCTCTAGAATTAAAGATAATGCAATTATTCTCTCTGGTAGTGAAAGAGTTAATCCTAATAAGAACTACAAGGGTTTATGTTTTTACATGTCCTTACAAGCAGTACTATAAATATACTTACTATCAGTAGTAATTATATACTTACTGCAAGTACATCTATGAAGTAATAATTACTTTAACTTCATCTGGACACTTTGTCTATTAATAAACATTTCTTCTACAATACTTACATTCTCCATTTTATGATGAAGAGACTGGTAAAAAAAAAAAGACTATGAAAACGAAGAAATAGTATCCAAATGATGGCAAATGACTAGATTTGGCTCTGAATGCTGCTCTTGGTTACCAACTTGTCTTAATCCCCAATGGCTCTTGGCTTAATTGAACACATCTTTAGCCAATTTGGAGGTCTAAAACTTCAATCTATAGCTTTGTTTGCTTATAATTCAGGAGAATAAACTGAGAACTTGATTTAATTCATGCATACACACAAATACACACATATCCATGTATTTTAAAAGAGCTTCAGATCACTGAGCCAATAATCTCTGAGGTACATGGTTGTACTAGAGGAGAAACATTAGGCATCTCTGAAAACAGTATTTAGATATTTCAGAAAATTTTGTTGGAATATAAAAGAAATAATATGAATAAAATTTATCATCAAAAGGTGATCTAAAAGTTCAATGTAAAATTCTTTGTAATTCTCTAGTACAAACACTTCAATTTAGATTTAAAAATTGCATTTACTCAATCTGGATCCAAATTCAAGTCCAGGGTCATGGTCTCCTGTGGCCCAGCCTGGCAGAAGTTAGGCAACATTCAGACTCTGTGAACTCAACCTTTGGGAAGAATGAAGGTACATGTTTCTCAAGAGTAAATTACCGTTGTCTGAAGAGTGATAGCGATGGAAACTATTACCTAAAATTTTGGAAAACCTGAATTAAGAAACAAACAAGTTCTCCCTTCCTTTTTCCTTAATTTAAAAAAGGAAGAGAAGTAGCAAGGTCAAGTTGAGGCTGCTGAAAATTTATCCTGTTACAGATCTGAAGCATATGGAATTGCAATGAATCTCAGATTTTTCTGTGTATTTGAATTAGTGCAGTAGTCGTATACAATTCAAAAAGAAAAATGTTAACTTATGGGTGTAGATCTAACATGAAAATTGAATACAGTCTAGCCATGTTATAAAGTGCCTTGGAGGCTGTGAAAGCCAAAGAAAATCTTCAGGACACAGGGAATCATTCCTGTTGGCCTCGTTGTTAAGGGAATCTAGTAACATAAGAGTTGTTACCTCAAACACCACAAAAGTCTCCCAGTGAAAATTTCTTTTGTGCCATGGACAACACATTAAAATTAAGAAGTTTCTAAAATTAAGTACAGCACAGAGACTCTGCATGTCTGCCTTCCAGCTACTTTAACCTTCTGAAAGACTGCCATATGGATATCCCTCTCCCTCAGATGCCACATTATTCCTTGTGACTTGAATAAGAGCTACAGTTGCAGTTAAAAAAAAAAAAAAAAGGAAAAGAAAAAAAGAATTCTGACCGAAATAACCTCTTTATAATCATTCATGCAATTAAGTAGAGCACCTAGGTATTAATACAGTAAAGGTCTACGCATCTCATTTTCTGAAATATGAAATCACTGATCATGGGAAGAAATAAACTCATCTAGATGTCTAAAATATTTGTTTTAAATACATATGAATTAACTCTGCAAGGAGGCGGTATACACTCTTTTGAAGGGAGCCCTGAATCAAGCCTTAAATGATGTGGCTTTTATTTACAACTCTTCTTCTGCTGGTTACATGTCCATCAAGGCACCATGTTTCTCTATGTATCAGATTCCTCATTTCATCTCATATATGAGGAGAAGAAGAGTCTCTTCTCTGCCAGTGATGAAGGCATTCAGACAAATTATGACACTTAACTTTTTTTTTACATTAATGGTGAAATCCTGTATTCTAACAGTTTGTTGTTTGAGAGTTAAATTACCTACTTTTTATGATATAGGAAATTCATATTCTGTGGATTCAACCTAGGATCAACATTATTGTTTTCATTACTAGGTTTATGATGATTAAAATAAATTTTTTAAAATTTAATATTATAAATATTTTAAAATTAGTATTTTCCTCCAAATTAATTCAGTTCCATTCATAAAATATAGATCTCAAAGATTAGAACTTTTCCTCATACTGAAAAGCCATCAAGAAAGAGATTGGAGGTTTGATTTAAATCAATTTTATTACAGCAAACATGTTAAGACTAAATTTTGAGTCAGACTAGATTTTGAGACTAAGAGAATGAGTTTGTGAACTTAGATAACAAGTATAAATACTTCTATTAGTTCTATCTCAGTTTAAAGTTATCACTAGTACATGACAGATGTGATTACATTAAGGGTTAATAAAACTGTTTAAAATCCATTAGTTTGGGCATCAAAAAATTAGAAGAGATGTCATCCCCAGAAGAGATACAGGGCCAGAGGTCCCCTGCAGTTCCAAGCTCTAGCTTGATTGTGAGTTGAGAAGAAGCCTCAGAGGAAGGGACAAAGTCATCCAAGTGGCTCAGGGGAATTATTACTATTGTAACTGATATGGAAATACCTCACTATCATAAAATGGCACCAAGTAGTGCTTGCTGATTTAACAACAGCTCAGACTGGGTTGTTACAAAATTACCAAAAAAATTGGCTACATGAATATCCTACTAAAACAACAAAATACAGTAACCTTTGAATTTGATGATCTGAGTAAAATGAACTAAATCAGACTATGGATTATTTCTCAAATAGAATTTCTCTCTGATTGCTATAAAGCAATTTGACAGTCAAATTACCAAAAATCAGAAATGTGACAATTTTATGCATATTATCCCATCTCTGGAAAAGATAAAGGCAAAAGAGAGATGCCAAAACACCAATGGGAGCAAAATTAATTTTTATAATACATAGTTCAATTTTGAATTCAGTGCATATGTTACCATGACAAAAATATGATACTTTGATAAGGCAAATTATTATATCCCCTAATAATTTACCCTTGGTATAAAATCAATATTCTCATAAATCAAGTTTCCCAAAGTTGATTACCTAGAATGTAGGGATTAAAATCAAAACCTCCATTTTAATATTAGATTGCAATCAGAAACAAAACAGACATGTTAAAATGCTATTCTCCCTCACATTAATTATTACATCTCTGCTTTTCTTTTCAGTCTGTTTGATAGTTCAGAATAAATAATAAATTTTCCATTCTCAATACCTATTCAAATCAGAAAGAAATTTAAAAATCAAAAGTAAACTTTTATAGACCAACATCTTTACAAATAGTTTTTGTGTACATACCCTTATTTGAACTTAGAAAATTTAATGAGCGTAAGCATGTCTCAATTTCATCAGTTTATCTCCCTTGCCTGTAACAACTATAGTGTGTGGCCTTTTGCAAACGGAAATATTGGTGGCTAATAAATAAAAATAAATCTGTAGCACACACATATGTATTTTCCTACAGTATAATTAGGTAGTGTTTTTCTCTAATATTGAAAATGCTTCAATCTAGATAGACTTTACTGATAATTCAGTTCATTAGAAGAATGAAAGATTAAAAACTAAATAATTGATATATCATGTTGATTAAAATTGTTAAAGAAATATGCCCTTTACAAATGCTACTGTATAATCAGTCCTCCAGCATTATTGTTGGAGATAGAACCCTGTTGAACAAGCTTAGAAACAGATTCAAAAAAAACTTTCAACTGCATCAGAACAGGTCAAATCTCAATCAGGTCAAAATGAATAAATAATCTCATTATGGACCTTGGAAGATACTAATGGTACAGTAGCCTAAATTTTTTATGATAATGAGCAGAAATCTGTAATTAATCAATATTTTTATAGAATGAGACTGACATTGCTACAACATTCAGATCTGAGCAACATTAGTCACAAATATTAACCTGATGTAGTATAAAGAAAAGTTCATTTTAGTAGGTGAAAAATAATTGAGGGAAAAGGCAGTTCTCACATGTCTAAAAACAACTAAGTTCTAGGGTACATTTGCACAACGTGTAGGTTTGATACATAGTTATACATGTGCCATGTTGGAGCTGCACCCATCAACTTGTCAGTTACATTAGGTATTTCTCCTAATGCTATCTCTCCCCTAGCCTCCAGCCCCCAACAGGCCCTGGTGTGTGATGTTCCCTGCCCTGTGTCCAAGTGTTCTCATTGTTCAGTTCCCACCTGTGAGTGACAACATGTGGTGTTTGCTGTCCTTGTGATAGTTTGCTGAGAATGACGGTTTCCAGTTTCATCTATGTCCCTGCAAAGGACATGAACTCATCTTTTTTAGGGCTGCATAGTATTCCATGGCATATATGTGCCACATTTTCTTAATCCAGTCTATCATTGATGGATATTTGGGTTGGTCCAAGTCTTTGCTATTGTGAATAGTGCTGTAATAAACATACGTGTGCATGTATCTTTAGAGGAGAATGATTTATAATCCTTTGTATATATCCAGTAATGGGATGGCTGGGTCAAATGGTATTTCTAGCTCTAGATCCTTGAGAAATCACCACACTGTCTTCCACAATGGTTGAATTCATTTACACTCCCACCAACAGTGTAAAAGCATTCCTATTTCTCCACATCCTCTCCAGCATCTGTTGTTTCCTGACTTTTTAATGATTGCCATTCTAACTGTCGTAAGACGGTATCTCATTGTGGTTTTGATTTGCATTTCTCTGATGACCACTGATGATGAGCATTTTTTCATGCATCTGTTGGTTGCATAGATGTCTTCTTTTGAGAAGTGTCTGTTTATATCCTTCGCCCACTTTTTGATGGGGTTGTTTTCTGTTTTTTGGTTTTTTTGTAAATTTGTTTGAGTTCTTTGTAGATTCCGGATATTAGCCCTTTGTCAGATGGGTAGATTGCAAAAATTTTCTCCCATTCCATAGGTTGCCTGTTCACTGTGATGGTAGTTTCTTTTGCCATGCAAAAGCTCTTTAGTTTAATTAGATGCCATTTGTCTATTTTGGCTTTTGTTGCCATTGCTTTTGGTGTTTTAGTTATGAAGTCCTTGCCCATACCAATACCTGAATGGTATTTCCTAGGTTTTCTTCGAGGGTTTTTATGTAAACTCTACACATCTTAAGGTTTTTTATCTTTGGAATTATTTTTAAAGGTCTGCTACACAACAGAAACTTGAAATTGTTATTCCTAAAATAGAATGAAGTATTCCTCTTCATTCCTTTGACTATCAGCTAATGGACCAGTCACAATACAAAGGCAAGCTTTAAATCTATATTAGAGTGAGTTTTCTGGCAAGGTTTCCAATACCTTTTGGTTTTGGCCTGCCTAGAAAAACCACAAGAATAGCCTTGCATGCAAAATTCTGGCTAAGCCCAGGAAACACAGAGGCACACAGAAGTATTCTCAACTACCAAATCTTTCTCAGTCCTCCACTGAGGTTAAGTTGGTGGGAGGGATAAGAAAGGACAAGCCAAGTCCTTAGTTCCAAACCAATCACTAGTATCTAGCTAGCATGCTATTAGGCCAAACTCTATTGGCAATAGCGAACATCTTTATTTGTCCAGGAAAAATCTGATCATATGATAAAAGCTGGAATTTATGAGAATCCTTATTCAATCAAATAACTAAAACTATAAATTTATTTTATACCTTTGGATTAACAAAATGGTGGAATTCAAATAAAGATACGCTGTCAGGTCTCATATATCTTAATTTTTACTTTCCTCTCTTTGAGCAAAAACTTAACGATATCTAATCAAGGGAAAATATCAAAAGAAGAGAAAACAAAATTGTTTCTCTCTCCTTGGAAAAGAACTTTATACAATACAAGTAACTCTACACCCTGGGAAAATATTGGTCTCCTAAATGTAATATGTTCTCCTTTATAAAACAGTACAAACAATTCAAGAGTTCAAATAAAATACTACCAAGTGGATGCTTTTGAAAAATAAGAATACAGCAGTCATGTGATACTCAAGCTGGCATGTGACATATTTTACACTGCTAAAATTCAAAGCAATCCTTACCAAAAGTATTTAGGGTATATCTGACCTTTTCAGAAAATGCACAAAAGACCAAAACTCTCAACAAAACACACTTTGGTTAACATAGGAAATTAGTATACTAAGAACTCTCACCACAATGATTTTAGAGCTACTAAAGTGTATGTAGCAATTTTGCATCATTTTTCACTGTAAGTAGCAGAAACTTCATGTTCCTAATAAGTTAAAACTTCATTATACCTGATTCAATACTCGAATATTTAAATATAAGAGGAAGAGAAAAATATCAGGAAATTCTCTTCATAAAATCATCTAAGGCTTTCGAAAACAATCTCCTCATTCCTTACTTTCTCGTTAAGATGGTAAAGTATTTATAAGTACTATTTAAGTGCCCAGTGTTGACTGTTTTTTGCCATCTAGAATATAATACACAGAACTAAAGATCACCAACTTAGTCAAGCTTCAGAAACAAAGGCTGCAAAAGCAAAATGAGTTTGTGTGTCAGTATGTCTAGCTGTAGTGGCAATATCATGAAATCTATAGGTACTTATAAGGATAAGTTTTTAAAATGTATTCTGCTTGGCCAAATGCATGCAAACAAAATACCAGAGGAGAAAATACTAGAGTTTGAGAAGATTATATAAAAAAATTAAAAAATAAACCCTTCTGGCTTCAAAATGAATGTAATAATCAGCAACTAATTTTCACATGACCAAAAACAATACAGACAATATTTAGTGTAGGCACCCACAGATGGGTCAAGAAACATAAATACACCTTTAAATCAGTAAAGTTATAATTTATCTGGTGTGTGCATAAAATATTAAAACAAACTACATTTTATTTTTTGCCTTTTTCAGACTATTTTTCTACTTAGCATTCTTGTCAGTCTGTCAACTACATCAAAATTCAATAACGTTTCAACACTTTTCCTATCTGTTATAATTTGTGAAATGTCTAAATCCTTTAAGTTAAAAAACAAAAACACGGAGTATAACATCAAAAATAAACAAGGTAAGCCAGAACCACAAAAACAACCTGTAAAAATCACTACAGAATAAAATTTTAAAAATTTCTCTATATGAGAGTTTCAAAAGGGAAAGCCCCTTTTCTAACTGATCTATTTTTAAGTAAACACCATGTTAAAGAAAAAAAAAAAAAAAGTAGGGGGAAGAGAGGAGGTAGCTGTCATTGCCTTGAAAGAGATTCCTTACACAGTAGCAAAACAAAAATTTTAACCTAAATGTTCACATCTTATTTGAATCAAGTTGGAATTTTTAATGAACTGAGCTCAAAGTCAGATAAAAACATGTTGAACTTAATTTCTTGAGTGCTTTCCACTCACTATTATACCATGTTAGCAGGAATTCCAGCTTTGAATTTTAACACACTGATTGCATCAACTAAACACTTCCTTTGGAAAATTCTTCCCAAATGTTATTTAGGATGCAAAGAATAGTCACTTTGAGAATGAGTTAACATTTGAAATGACTTTACCTCAAGCACTAATATCTACTTTATTAACTGAATAGATGTACACGGAGAAAGTTCTGAAAAGAAAACAAGAAGCAAACACCTCTATGCAAAAAGACACTTTCTCTTTAAAAAGACAAGGTATCGTATTCCTCAAGCTATAAAGTTACATCTATTTTAGCAAATATGCCTGTATTTTTTCCATGTATGACTTTCTTTGATAGTCCCTCTGTGCTATTATACCAATCCTCCACTATAAAGAATTCTTTTCTTACTGTGATCACTTATACCACATCAAGGAAAACAAGGAATAAGTTTTCGTTTTTTTTAATCTTGATTAAGAACAAGTTTCTGTTTCTTAGTTACAGCTAAAACTCACTTTTTTCTTAACTATTAAAAACAGCAGTCTATCCTACACTCACTTTGTTTCTGTTAGGGTTTGCTTCATTCATCTTTCTTATGTGGAAAAATTTCTCAGTAATTTCAATGGGACATAATATAAGCAAATACATGTATGCACACCCACCCACAAAACCTTAAGAGACTCATTATTAATTAGATAATAAAATTAGAAAAATGATAATGGCTGAAAGAAAATAGAATAGATTCACCAACAAATGTAAAAAGATAGGCCAATGTTTAATAATTCCCATGGGGCAGCAGAATAACTTAATAGAATTTTTTTAAAAAAGAAAAACTCGATGAATATCTAGCCCCTACCTACACCTGCAGATTCGGAATTTCCAGGAAAGAAAACTCCTTGGCATATACACTTTTAAAAGGCAACACAAATAATTTACTATGCACTGCAGAAGCTGAGAACCAAAGGATTAAAGTAACCTGATCAATCACAACTGTTGAGTGGATCTTAAAACAAAAAAGGATCATGCTAATACAATTCCTCATTATCTCAAAAATATGACATTCTGCATAACAGATAAATAGTAATCTTTGATGAAGAAAACCACAGACATTAAGAACTCATGAAGGCTTAGCCAGTGCATATATTAGAGAATGACAAGTTCAAGACAAAAGCCCAATTAAATAAGTAAAGGAAAATTCTTATGTTGCTTGTGGTAAACAGTCTTAGATGTGGCATGTGCCTATGTAAAGTCTTCCAAGATGTACGTCAACTTTACTGCCGTTAATTATCAGAATAAAAGATTTTTGAAATCATGACATAAGAGAAAAAAATAAACAAAACTAAGTAAACATTATGGGAAAATTTGGCATGTGAGGCACATTAGGTTAGTTTTACGTTTTCTTTTGTACTTCAACAAAATTTCACATGTCCTTTTCATCAATCTGCAGCGATCTATTTATTTTCTAAGTCAACAAAAGAATGCTGCCTTTAACTGAGCCCAAGAAGGTGAACAGGTGGGCCACAATCTTTTACTCTGAAGTGGATATTTCTAAGAAGACTGAAATAAGAATCTGTACGAAGACAACCAACTAATAATCAGCTATGAGATAATGAAAAAGTATTGCAATTGCTACGCTAAAAAAGTCTGATATGTTACATATAGAAATGATAATGATAACAGCTAATATTTATTAAGAGCTTAACTATTAGCCATGCAATATTCATTGTTCTCACTGCATCCCCACAACACTCTTACGAATAGGTTCCATGGTTTATTCCATCACTTACTGAAGAAGAAACTAAAACAGTTTTTTAAAACAACTGCCCAAGGTCAAAATGTTAGTAAATAGCAGAAGTGGGGCTCTGATCCAGGTCTGTCTGAATTTGAAAATCTAAGCTCTTAATCAGCTCTACTAATAGAAGTACTTAGCAGTCTCAAAGTATAAATTCTGGTAGGCATGTAACATTTCTTCACGAAATCACAGAATTAAGGTCTATAAATTGTTATATAAAATCACTAAAGACAGAATAAGAATATTAGGCCCAATAGAACATAATAACTTTAGGTCTTAAATTTGTTTAAACATGGGATTGAGTTACAGATTTTCTTTAGCCAGCTCCTGGAATAGATGATTTAAAGGTGTATGAACATAGAGTTACATACTCAAAATAAGTAAATTCCAATTGGATGAGGTCAGCTAATCTCTTAAATATAGGACTATTTCTAGGTGAATCTGAATTTTCAATTATTTGTGAGAAGTGTAAGTCCTATCATAACTTATGGTTATTTTTAAATTAGAAACTGCTGATCACATGATTTGGGAGCTTTAAACAGTGCTATTTCATTTAAATGGTGTTAGGTACATAAGATATTGCTAACAAAAATGTGCTTTAGGATATTGTTTTATCTGATTATCCATGAAAAAAATAAATACGGCACTTTATTAAGGTTTAAATTAATATTTGAAGCAAAAGCAATTTTTAAAATGATAAACCCAAAATATATTCTAACATTCATAAAATGTGTAATCTCAAATTATTCACGCAAAAGAACAGTCCTACATTTTAAAAAAAGAATCGGAAAAAGAAATCAGCAAAGATCCATGGGTTGAGGTGATCCAATATGAAAGATGACATAAACAAACCCATAACTTTCGTCAATGCACTGAGAATAAAGAGAATGTCATGAGTCTTTCATGATACTGACCTCAGAATAATCATTTTTGAAATAAAGAATATTTGTAACAAAGTAACCACCATTTTAATTTGGATTAAAAAAATAAGAAAGGGGGGTGGAACTTCTGGAATGGCAATACGAGGAGCTGGTGGGGTGTGGTGGGGGGAACCTCTACTCCAGAATGTCATCTGTTAAGCAGGGTGTATTAGTTCATTCTCACATTGCTAGAAGGAAATACCCAAGACTGGGTAATTTATCAAGAAAAGATACCTTCTTCATCGGGAGGTGGGGCGGAGAAGTCCAAACATGGGACGTGTCAGACACTTATAAAAGCATTAGATCTCATGAGAACTCACTCACTATTACCAGGACAGCATGAGGGAAACTGCGCCATGATCCAATCACTTCCCATTGAGTCCCTCCCATGACATGTGGGGATTATGGGGACTACAATTCAAGATGAGATTTGGAAGGGGACATAGCCAAATCACGTGACACGGCAAATTGGCAAAGCAATCATTCAGTCTCTGGAAATTGATCAAAGGTCTTACAACAAACTGAGAAGCATTTATTCAGAAAAAATGTATAGAAAGTTGTATTAATAGATGTCAGTTACGAGAAGAAAGAATCAGTAAACCTTAAGAACTACTGATAAAGATCATACAATCTGAAGAACAGAGAAAGGATAATGAAAATGACTAGAGCCTAAAAATCATGTGAGATCCCATTAAGAAAACTAATACATACATAATGAAAGTAACACATGAGAAAAGAGAAGTAGGAGAAAAAATATGAATGGCTGAAAACTTCCCAAAATTGATGAAAAACAATCTATACATATAAAAGGCTCAATGACTTCCACGTAGAATAAATGAAAAGACACACACCCAGAAACATTATAGTCAAAATACTAAAAGTGAAAAACAGACAATTTGAAAACAGGATGAAAATAACTAGTATATAAGAGAATCTGAAAAAGATTAACAGCTTACTTCTCGTATGTAGAAGGCAATGAGATGACACAGTACTGGAAGTCCTACCCAGAGCAATCAGACAAGAGAAAGAAATAAAGGGCATCTAAATTGGAAAACAGGAATTTGAACTATCTCTATTTGCCAATGACATGACTGCATACCTAGAAAACCCTAAAGACTCCTCCAAAAAAAAATCCTAGATTTGATAAATGAATTCAGTAAAGTCTCAGGTTACAAAATCAATGTACACACATCAGTAGCTCCAATGACAACCAAGGTGAGAATAAATAAAAAAACGTAATCCCATTTACAATAGCTACAAAAAAAAATTAAAATACCCAGGAATATATGTAACCAGGTAGGTGAAAGATCTGTACAAGGAGAACTACAAAACGCTGCTAAAACCAAAAAGAAAGCATTGATGACACAAATAACTGAGAATACATCTCATAATCATGGACTGGAAGGATCAATATCATTAAAATGACCACATTGCCCAAAGCAATCTACAGATACAATGAAATTAATTTCAAAATACCAACATAATTGTTCACAAAATAGAAAAAATAATCCTAAAATTCATATGGAATAAAAAAGCCCAAATAAGCAATCCTAAGCAAAAAGAACCCATCTGGAAGCATATTTATCCAATTTCAAATTATACTACAAAGCTATAGTAACCAAAACAGTATCATACTGGTATAAAATTAGACACCTAGACCAATGTAACAGAATAGAGAACCCAGAAATAAAGCCAAATGCTTACAGCCAACAGATCTTCATTACAGCATACAAAAACATAAATTGAGGAAAGGACACCCTATTCAATAAATGGTGCTGGGAAAACTGGATATCCACATGTAGAAGAATAAAACTGGATTTCTATTTCTCACCATACACAAAAATCAACTCAAGATGAATTAAAGATTTAATCTAAGACCTAAAACCATCAAATTTGAAGAAGAAAATAAATACTAAAGGAAGTTCTTCACACTAATGCAAGCAGCTCCAGATAATAATTTGATCTATGTGAAAAAACAAAGCATGCCAGTAAAGGTAGTGATGCCACTTGATATCTAAAGGGACTGATTCCAGGACCACTAAGGATACGAAAATCTGAGATTGTTCAAGCTCCTGGCCCTGTGAAACCTGTAGATACAAAAATTTGGCCCTCCATATCCACGGATTTCTCATCTAGTGAATACAAAGTTCAATTCATGGATGCAGAACCCACTGGTATGGAGGGAGCCATAATTATAAGGGTAATTTTAAATGACAGCATAATTGGACGCTGCTTCCCTTTTCTTAACTGATTTAAAAAGCAACTGTTTAAAATAATATGCATACAATTCTATTTGTACAAGAGACAAACTTTATATTCAAAGACACAAATAGGTTCAAAGTAAAAGCATGGGAAAATACATACAGCAGTCCCTAACTTTTTGGCACCAGGAACCAGTATCATGGAAGACAATTTTTCCACAGACTAGGGGAAAGGGGATGGTTTCAGGATGAAAATGTTAAACCTCAGATCATCAGGCATTAGATTCTCATAACGAGCATGTAACCTAGATCTCTCACATATGCAGTTCACCACAGGGTTTTGCATGCCTATGAAAATATAAAGACACTGATCTGAGGTAGTGGAGCTCAGGCAGTAATGCTTGCTTGCCCACCAACACTTCCTGCTATGCAGCCCAGTTCCTAATAGGCCACAAAATGGTACCGGTCCACAGCCTGGGAGTTAGGGACCCCTACTATACAAACCATCACCAAAATAGAATGGGAGTGGCTATATTAAATATCAGAAAAAAATAGACTTTATGCCAAAAAAAAATCTTACTAGAGATAAAAAATATAATAAGAGAGGGAATCAATCCATCAGGAAGATTGATATGGTTTGGCTCTATGTCCCCACCCAAACCTCATCTTGAATTATAATCCCCACATGTCAGAGGAGGGGCCTGGCAGGAAGTGATGAGATGATGGGGGCAATTTCTTCCATGCTGTTCTCATATAGTGAGTTCTCAAGGGATCTGACAGCTTAAAAGTGTGGCTCTTCCCACTTCGCCATCTCTCTCTCCTGCTGTTTTGTGAAGAAGATCCTTGCTTCTCCTTTGCCTTCTGCCACGATTATAAGTTTTCTGAGGTCTCCCCAGCAATGTGGAATGGTGAGTCAATTAAACCTCTTTTCTTTACAAATTACCCAGTCTCAAGTAGTTCTTTATAACAGTATGAAAACTGACTAATACAAAAAATCGGTACCAGGAGTCGGGGGCTGCTATAAAGATACCTAAAAATGTGGAAGCAAATTGGGAACTGGGTAGAAGATGAAGGTTGAAACACGCTGAAGAGCTCAGAAGAAGACAGAAAGATGTGGGAAAGTTTGTAACATCCTGGAGACTTGTTGAATGGTTTTGACCAAAATCCTGACACTGAGATGAACAGTGAAGTCCAGGCTTAGGTGGTCTTAGAGGGGGATGATAAACTTATTGGGATCTGGAGCAAATGTTACTCTTCTATCCTTTAACAAAGAGACTCAAGGCATTTTGACCCTGCCCTAGAGATCTGTAAGATCAACTTAAGAGACATGATTTAGGGTATCTGGCAGAAGAAATGTCTAAGCAGCAAGGCATTTGAAAAATGACCTTTTTCTGAAAGTGCACAGTCATACATTCACAAAGAGATGATCTCAAATTGGAAGTTATCTTTAAAAGAGAAGCAGAATATAAAAGCTTGGAAAATTTGCAGACTGACCAACCATGCAATACAAAAGACAAACCCATTTTCTGGGGAGAAATTCGAGTTGGCTGCAGTAATTTATATAAGCAACAAGGAGTTGAATGATTATAGCCAAAACAATAGGGAAAATGTCTTCAGGGCATTTTAAAGATCTTTATGGCAGCCCCTCCCATCACAGGCCTAGAGGTCTAGGAGGGAAAAATGGTTGTGTGGGATGGTCTCAGGGCCCCACTGCTCTATGCAGTCTCTGGACATGGCACACTGTCCCAGCTACTCCAGCTCTAGCTGTGGCTAAAAAGGACCAAGCCACAGCTCAGTCCATTGCCTCAGAGGGTGTGAGCCCCAAACCTTGGTAGCTTCAACTTGGTGTTGGGCCTGCAGGTGCACAGAAGGCAGGGATTGAGGTTTGGGAGCCTTTGCCTACATTTCAGAGGATGTATGTAAACGCTTGGATGTCCAGGCAGAAGTTTGCTACAGAGGCGGAGCCCTCACGGATAACCTCTACTAGGGGAGTGCAGAAGGGAAATGTGGGGTTAGATCCCCCACACAGAATCTCCACTGGGGTACGACATAGTGCAGCTGTGAGAAGTGGACCACCATCTTCAAGATCCCAGAATGGTAGATCCTCTGAGAGCTTGCACTGTATACCTGAAAAAGTTGTAGGCACTCAATGCCAGACTGTGGAAGCAGCCACAAGACTGTACCCTGCAGAGCCTCAGGGGGAGAGCTGCCCAAAGCCTTGGCAGCTTACCTCTTATATCAGCATGCCCTGGATGTGAAACATGGAGTCAAAGGAAATAATTTTGGAGATTTAAGATTTATTCACTGCCCTGCTGCATTTCAGACTCACATGGGGCCTGTAGCTATTTTGTTTGGGCCAATTTCTTCCATTTTGAATGGGAGCATTTACTAATGCCTGTACTTCCACTGTATCTTGGAAGTAACTAACTTGTTTTTGATTTTAAGACTCATAGGCAAAAGTGATATGTCTGGTCTCAGATTAGACTTTAGACTTGGACTTTGGGTTAATACTGCAATGACATTGCAAGTATTAGGGGACATTGCAAGGCATAATTGTATTTTGAAATGTGAGAAGGACATGAGATTTGGGAAGGGCCAGGGACAGAATGACATGGTTTGGCTTTGTGTCTCCACCCAAATCACATCTTGATTTGTAATTCCCATGTGTTAGTGGAGGGACTTGGTGGGAGGTGACTAGATCACGGGGGCAGATTTCCAGCATGCTGTTCTCATGGTAGTGAGTGAGTCCTCATAAGATCTGATGGCTTAAAAGTGTGCACTTGCGACTTCACTCTCTCTCTCTCTCCCCCCTGCTGTCTTGCGAAGAAGGTGCTTGCTTCTCCCTCATCTTCTACAATGATTGCAAGCCAGGCAGAACTGTGAGGCAATTAAACCTCTTTTCTTTATAAATTAGTTACTAGTAGTTCTTTATAGCAGTATGAAAACAAACTAACATTAAGATGTAACAAGTAAAAACATATATGTAACTAACAAAATATCCAAAAACTACGTGAAGTAAAAACTGACAGAATTAAAAGTGTCACAAACAATTCAACAATAATATTTAGAGATTCACCACCCTACATTAAATAAAGGCTAGAAAAATCAGGCAGATTATCAACAGGATAAAGAAAACCTAAGCAACACTATAAACCATCTATCCCTACAGATATGTAGAGTACACTCCATCTAACAATAGCAGGATATACATTCATCTCAAGTGCACAGGATAGATCAGAGGCTAGGCCATAAAGTAAGCCTCAGTAATTTTAAAAGAATTAAAGTCACCAAAAATAACTTATTCAATGACAAAAGAATTAAAGGAGAAATATGGGTTGGATACAAAATTTGTGGTTAAAAGTTCTTTTTTTCAGCACTTGTTCCATTTCCTCTGACCTCCATAGTTTTTAATGAAATATCTATCACATTTCTGTTATTCTGTAGGTAAAATGTCATTTTTCTCTGGCTGCTTTCAAGATTTTCAATTTTTGGTTGAGGAAAGTTTAGCTATGTGTGTATTAAGGTCTCTGGAGGAACAAATCCATATATGTGCAAATACACAGAAAAACTTACTCTAAGGGATTGGCTCATGTGATTATACAGGCTATCAAATTCAAAATCTGCAAATAAGGCTGACCAGGCTGGAGACCCAGAGAAGAACTAACATTGCAGCTTGCATCCAAAGGCAGTCTATTGGCAGAATCTTTTCCTATTCAGGGAAGGTCAGTTTTTATTCTGTTAAGGCCTTCAAATGATTGGATGATGCCCACCTACATTATGGAGGGAAATTTACTATATTCAAAGTTCACAGATTTAAATGTTAATCTTATCTGATTAAAAAAAATCACAAAAACATTCAAATAAAATTTGCTCAAATATCTAGAAACCATTACCCAGTCAAGCTGATGTATAAATTAATCATTACAGTGGGTGCCGACATGCATTTTGTTTTTGTCTTTATCATATTTGCAGTTCATTTGGCTTCTGAAATATGCAGTATTATCTTTTGCCAAATTTGGAAAATTCTGAGCAAATCTTTCTTTGAATGTTTTTAAGTTTTGCCCTCTTTCTTCACTCCTTCCAGGACTTAGATGATATAAATTTTAGGTCTTTCATCATAATCCCACAAATTCCTAAAGCCCTATTCATTTGTTTTCAGTCTGTTTTCTCTACACTGTTCAAATTGGGTAATTTCTATTTTTTTCAAATTTACTGATTCTTTCCTTATTTCTCCATTCCACTATTGAGCCCATCTCTGAGTTTTTAATTTTGGTTACTATATTTTTACTTCTAGAATTGCCAGTTGGTTCTTCTTTATAGAATCTATTACTTTGCTGACACTTGCTGATATTTTCTGTTTTCACATTTGTTTCAAGAATGTTCATAATCACTTGTTAAAACATTTTTGTAATTAATGATTTAAAATTCTTGTCAGATACTTAAAATTCTTGTCAGATAATTCTAAAACTGGAAGCTGCTCAATTCAGCATCTGTTTTCCTTTTTGGTTTTCATTCAAGACAAAATATTCTTGGTTCTTCATATAAGTAATTTTTAATTGAAATCTAGACATCTGAAATCATGTTTCAGGAGATTTCTTCTGACAGGACACCACTCCAGCAGAAAAAAAGGAAAATCTCCAGGTAGGGTGGAAGTCTAGGTATCCAACTCAGTCTCTACTAGCACTCAGCATACAGGGAACAAGGATCTCCTTGTTATTTCTGGACATGGTTGGGAGTTCAGCTTCCCACTAGGCCTCCACTGATACCAACCAGGCTATGAGGAGTAAGGGTGCCACATTCTTGTTCCCCACAAACCATCCACTGAAACCACAGAGGAGTGGCCTCATTACTACCAAGCAGTAATGACAGGCTTGATTACCATTAGATATCCCTTGATATCTTCCCAACACAGTAAGGGAGGAATACCTCATCAATACCAGCTTAGGGTAGAAGTCTAGTTTCCTAGATGGCCTATCCTGACACTTGCAGGAAGGGGGTTTACTGCCCAGGATGAATTAAAGTCCTAGTTCCCTGCTCCACCTTCTTTAACACCACCCCAGGGAGGAGATACAATTCCTCATTTATAACCTGATAAGAGTGAAAATCTAAGTTCTTGCTCTAACAAGCCTTCACTGTCATTTTTTCCTATGGTGTTTGGTGGAAGTAAAATGGCTATTATCTAATACTTTTCTGTCTTACTAGGTGGAGGATTTTGGTTAGAGAGAGTAGATTTTTCTTGAGGTTTGTTTTTATGTGCCCATTGGTATTTCTGGGTTACTCACTTCTCCAGTACTCTGGTGGGACAAAAAGGGTAAAAAGAAAATCCAGGGAACCCACTACCATGTAGTTACTTGGGTCTCATAGTTCCTAGCTAGTCTGCCTGTTTCTGTCTTACTTTCAGGGACTTATTTCAGGGACTATATTTTTATATAAAACATCCAGGTTTTTTTTTAATCTGTAGTAAATAGGAAAAATATCAAAAGTTATGTCTTCATATTTCTGGAAGCAGAAGTTTATACAAAGATAAGTTATCTTACTATGCATTACATTTTAGGCTTTTGCCATTTCTGTTTTACTTTACTTGGTATTTTCCACTTTCTTCTCTAAGGAATATTTTTTCAAACTCCTCAACAATATTTCAGCTCAACTTGGACAGGAAAAAAGTGATTGATTATATCTAGTCCATGATAACTAGAAGGATGTAAGATCCCCAGGAGCCAGGACTGGTGGTGAGACAGTAGCAAATTTTTCTATTCCAGTTGCATATTTGAGTAAACATTTACAGGGGAGGGAGAGGTAAAAGTGTGAAACCCTGAAAACTGAAATGTCAAGGAATGCTATGACTTTAAGTTCCTTCCTTCCTAAATATCATATGTAGTCATGGAATGTAGACGTGGAATTATATCCCACTGAAACAAGGATTTGAATATTTTGCTCACTGCTGTATTTACAATAATCCCTGGCATAAAGAAGATAATCAATAATCTTTGCTGAATTAAGAAATGAATAAATGCAAAGAGAATGTTCACACAACTTTTATTAACAATAGTAACTAGAGATATTTTGGTTTCCTTTTGAAATACCTAATAATTAATGAATCATCTATCAAATTTTCATACACTACAGTAAAATATGGCTTTCAAAATATTAATGAAAAATTAAAAATTATTTGTCTTGTTATTGTGAGTGTGCTTAGCTGTTTTTCTAAACAGGTTGGTATTTGATGTTTTAAACCACTGTTTTGGTTCTAATGCCACAATATTTTCTTTGCTGCAAACATAATTATTGGTATAAATTTCAATACTGGCAACTAAGGAGGATAAAATCATAAGTGATAACTATTCTAGTATTTACAAATGCCATTTTGAAGAAACTTGGTTAAGAGCTACCCATTTTACATATTTGTACAGTGTCATTACTTAGCAATTAGTTAAAGAGAAAAGTAAAATATTCAGATGTTTAGATGACTTGTTAAATGGATTAGGAATTCAATCAAATTGCCTACAAAGTTATATTTAATTTTTTATTTCATAGCTCAGTCAAAGGATATAGTCAAAGGATATAAATACTTTTAAATCAGTGAAAATTCACTGCATATTGATTAATCATATGACTTGTTGAATTCCCCATCGATCTTATACAATAATATTATAGTACTCTGAGGAGAAATATTATCAGATATATTGGCTGTCATGTAAAATTTCACAACCAAGGTGTTCTAAAATATGCTGAGAATCGGCTTTCATAATAGTATGGAAAAAGGGAAAATAATTCATATAGAAAAAAATCATAACGTGTTGATGATTTGTGGCACATTAAGAACAAGAAGTGGAATGATTTTTTTAACGATTCTAGATTCAAGCATAAGAAGTTCATGTTATAATTATTTTACCATATGCTTCTATTTTTTTAGATAGCAAGTAATTTGTGTCACTTTTTACTGTTGTACTATTATTTTTATTGCTTTTCTTCCCCAAATATTTCTCATCCATGGTTATGGAATCTGCAAATATATTAGGCCAACTGTATTTTAATTCTTCCTACCCTCAGCGTTAGGGATAAAATAAGTTGTCAAAATCAATACTATAATAATATAGGACTTTTCCTCAACTCAATAACTGTAAAACCGGTTTATACTAATAAATATTAAAAACATTATAAAAGGGCCAATTATCACTGCTATAAAAATCAGACTTTTTTTTTTTTTTTTTTTTTTTGAGACGGAGTCTCACTCTGTCACCCAGGCAGGAGTGCAGTGGCACAATCTCGGCTCACTGCAAACTCCGCCTCCAGGATCCAAGCAATTCTCCTGCCTCAGCCTCCTGAGTAGCTGGGATTACAGGTGTGCACCACCATGCCCAGCTAATTTTTATATTTTTAATAGAAATGGGGTTTCACCATGTTGGCCAGGCTGGTCTGGACCCCCTGACCTCAGGTGATCTGCCCGCCTTGGCCTCCCAAAGTGTTGAAATTACAGGTGTGAACCACCACGCTCCACCAAAATCAGACACTTTTTAATGACCTTTTTAACAACAAGCATCAACTACTACATTAGGTATGGTCACAAAAATGGCCTTTCATGTCCTAAGACATATCTAGTAGACTATTTTAATACCCTACGTGTGGGGGAAAAAAAAAGACACTTTTCACTTAATTCTGGATCTATTTATTTTCCTACTTTTATTCAAATAATTTCCCCCCCTTTTTTTTTTTTGAGATGGAGTCTTGCTCTGTCGCACAGGCTAGAGTGTAGTGGCACAATCTCGGCTCACTGCAAGCTCCACCTCCCGGGTTCACACCATTCTCCTGCCTCAGCCTCCTGAGTAGCTGGGACTATAGGCACCCGCCACCATGCCCGGCTAATTTTTTGTATTTTTAGTAGAGACGGGGTTTCACCGTTTTAGCCAGGATGGTCTCGATATCCTGACCTCGTGATCCACCCGCCTCGGCCTCCCAAAGTGCTGGGATTACAGGCTTCAGCCACCGCGCCCGGCCCAAATGATTTCTTAAGGAAGCTTTTGATACTAAATTATCAACTAAAATGACATTAACTTCTAACAAGTCTAGTGAGGAAGTTTAATCAACAACACAAAAATTTCTATATTCTAACTGTAATAGGGAGAATTTTTTATATTTATTATTATAATGAACAATGAAAAACAAAATGCCTATCTAAACATGTATGGTTAAACAAATTATGGTATATTTAATACTGTGAAAACTATAGAAGAGTAACAAAAATAGGAAAAGTTTATATATACTGACATGAAAATGTCTCCAAGTCAGTGAGTAAATACAGCAAGAAAGAGTAAATTTAGTAAGATAACATTTTTTAAATCAATTGAAAACTATATAGCATGTTATGAGCATATAAGTATATACAAGTAGATAGAGAATCTCTTAGAAGAATGTACAATGGAACTGCCAATACTGGTTACTTCTGGGGATAACTGTATTTTATTTCAATAAAAATGTATTCATTCCTTCATTACTTGTAAAAGAAAAATGATCTAACATGAAGCTTAAAGGGAAATAAAAATTTGACATTAAATGCTCAATATGCTTTAAATAATTCAGCTTATGCAAGCACAGAATTGAATAATTTTTAAAATAATTTTAAATATTAATGTTTTACTGTATATCTATGATATTGACATTATAATTTGTTATTGCTAAAGTGTACCTAAATCGATTTAATTTAAGAAAAGCAAAAAGGTATAATGGTATTTTTTCTGATATATTTCATGCCTTAATATTTTTGCTGTCAGAGGAACCACAGCAGAGACAAAAAAGATAATCTAGCAATTAATTCTATATTATTTTGTACTTAAATTTCCTCACCTGCTGATATTATATTCTCAAATATTCTCAAACTTTCTCAAATCTAGAACAGTGTCTAATTTAACCTTTGTTATCCACCAAATATGCTTTCAATGGATATTTACTGCTGAATGGAAAGAAATTCTGTAGCAAAATAAGACTACACATATAATTTGCATATGTTTGCACATACCTACATGTGTACATTTTTTACTAAAGTTATCCAAGGTTTAAAAAAGTAAGCAACACTCTCAAACTTCTACCTTATATTCATCCACAATAATGCTGAGGGCTTCGTGACCAGCTTTCCTCATGTCTTCCAATTCTTGTTTATGTTTTTCCTGAAAGAAAAAGGAAACTAAAACCATGAGTTTTTCGTCTGTTTTGTTTTCAAAATAATAAAACCATAGACTTTTGCTGCTTCCATGCATGATTCAGTGGTTTGTAGCACATCAATGCTACAGCTGGAAACAGGAAAAAAGTGTATATATATAAAATACATCTTTATATATATAAAATATATATTTATATATAATATATATTTATATTATATATAATATAGATATCTATATTATATATTATATATTTACATATTAGAGATGTAATATATAATATTTTATTGATATATATACACACACATATACATATATGTATACACACACACACACAAGCTTTGCTTAAAAGCATTGGGGAACACTGAGGCAATGAGGAATTAAAGGGAAATAACAGAAAAAGGAAAACCATGTTGACAGGCGAGATAACACAAGGCAAAGGTGCTTTCCCTTGGGGTATCTGGCAATTCTTGACCTAGATCGAGAGATGGGAGACCCTGCGTCACCGCAACAAGCCTTGGCCTCTGTATTTTTAATACATCCCAAAGTTTGAGAACCACTGGAATAAGATGATTAGCCCCCAATTCTACCTACCTAGGACAGGAGAGGATGAAGTCTCTTTGGACATTGTTAACATCCTACAGTCTTTCCAGTTTTTCAAATATGATGCCCAGCTTCCGAAACAAAATTATCAGAAATAAGAATGACAAAACTAAAATGGAACACACACCCACACCTACACCCACACACACAGAAAACAGGTAAGACAAAAGAAATAGGTCCAGAGATGGGGCCATAGGTGGTTTCGATGCTAGTTATTACAGAGTCTTTAAAATGTATGTAAGAGTTCTTAATACATCCGAAAAACAGAAGGGAAATGGAGAAAACAGAGAGGACAGAGACTTTCACCAGAGAACTGGAATTCATAAAATAGAAATTCTAGACCCGAGAAATATGTACTATTAATAACTCAATAGATGACATAATCAGATGAAAGAGAGTCGGAAACAGAATTAGGAAACTAAAAGAGAGTGGAAAAAAAATAAAATAAAATAAATAAAGACTACAGCAAAAAGAATAGTATGATGGAAAATATTTTTAAGAATCTTTTAAAATAGGACAGAGTAAGTCAAAGAAAGCAAAAAGAGAAAAAAGACGAGAAAAAAGTGAAATAAGTAGTAAGATAATAAATAATGAAGTGAAAAAATCCACAAAACTTCCAACATCAGGCACAAATGCAGGACATTATATAATCTATAAATATTTCAAAAAATGAGAAGATATTACAAAATACATCAATAAATATAAAATTTTACATAAAATTTTAAAACTCCAAAACAAAAAACACAATTTACCAAAACTAAAACAAGAATTACAAAATTTGAATAGTACTATATGTGTTAAAGAAACTGTGCCTGTATTAACTAAAAAAACAATCACATACACAAAAAATTCTCCAGATACACGGAATCTCTATACACGCAAAGCTTCATAGGTGAATCTTAAGAAACATTTAAGAAAAAATTAACAGATATCTTCCACAAACTCTTCCAGAGAATGTGAAAAGAAGGAATACTCCCTACCATATTTTATTTGGAAAATATGCCCTTTATACTAAAATCTGCAAAGTTATTTAGAAGAAAAGAAAATTCTGAGTTAAATCTCTTTTATAAATACAAAGACTGATATCCTAAAGAAAATAACAGCAAATTAAACCTACTGACATAAAGAATACATCTCAATCAAGTGGGATTTATTATACTAATGCCAGGTTGGTTGGAGTGATGAACCACATAAACCTCCTATACAATCTTTCACACACTCCCCTTCTGACATTGGCTTGCAGGATGTCACTGCCTAAGATGACAGCAGAAGACACGTGTTGCAACCGGCGCTGCCTCTGCCAGCCTGTGACCCACCGTGAATGACTGCAAAGAACAACTCACTGTCACTTGAAAGAGCTCTGAGAGAAAATTAAGCTGCAACTATATTTAGGAAAAAAGAGAATGCTGATAGTTCTTGTCCATTTACTGCTACTACTTCCTTTTTCATCAATTCCCCTTATTTATTATACCTTACTGATTAAACAGGTCACATTTCATTATCAACATCTAATTCTTTTTTCCGGTAAGCCCTTTATCTTGTCATATTACAGCTAAATCACAATTTGCTCAACTACCTAATCATAAAGAATCAACAGCAATTGTCATAAACACAGATTTTTATTAGTATGATTATAAATACATGTTTCATGGCAACAATCTATTTTAAGATAGTTTCCCATTTTTGTGGGAGCTATTTTAGTTAAAACTAGGTAATAATAACTAAATACATTTACCTGTTTAAGAAAATTCTTGTACTACACTACACTATAAACAAGCAAACAAATGAGGACATCACTAAAACTCATCACTTCGGAACTCCCATTCATGTCAAGTTATAATTCACAAATAGTATATTACTGTTTCATGTAAGGAACTAGGTAAGGCAAAAGCGCCAACCCATTTACTAAATATTAGCACAGCTTTTATTTTCATTGCTCAACATTTTTAAAATTAAATAGAAATAAATATTCTGCCATTTTATGTTTATAACCTAGTGGATCATCATAGGCAGTTCTTGGGATGCATACATCCTACCCTGGGGATATATGCAGTCAGATACACTAGTGTTATCCAGAGAGTGCTTTATAAAACAGAAAAGCTAACATAAAATAGGTTACCATGGTCAAACAAATTGTGGAAATTAACAACATATATTCACATATTAAAAACCTCTGACAAACTCGTAAGTAATCTGTTTACCTTTAGTAAAACCAGCATTTTTTAAACTTATCTGATTAAATATTATTTTCTTTCCCTCTTGACAATAACTATTACTAATTTAAAAATTGAAGAGACTACCAAAAAAGTTTAAAGATCTTTAAAAATTAAGAGTTAATTAGCCTAAAGCAAAGCAAATTAACCTAGATGCCATAAGTGAAGCTAAAGAAGAATATATTCTTTGGCCTAATTAATTACAAATTGAAAATAAATGTACATCATTTCAATTATAGTATAATCATTCAATATCTATGGCTCTGAATAATGACATTAGTCATTAAAAAGTATTGGTGTACGGCTGGGCACAGTGGCTCACACCTATAATCCCAGCACTTTGGGAGGCCGAGGCGGGCAGATCACGAGGTCAGGGGTTCGAGACCAGCCTGGCCAACATAGTGAGACCCCATCTCTACTAAAAACACAAAAATTAGCCGGGCATGGTGGTGGGAGCCTGTAGTCCTAGCTACTCGGAAGGCTGAGGAAGGAGAATCACTTGAACCCAGGAGGCAGAGGTTATGGTAAGCCAAGATTGCGCCACTGCACTCCAGCCTGGGCAACAGAGCAAGACTCCATCTTAAAAAGAAAAAAAAGAAGTATTGGTGTGCTATTAAAAGTGTAAGACTATTACACTTGCTATACTTGCTATTTGCTGCTGTGCTTCAAATGCTATTTACCCCAGATATTGAATGTTCACTTCCTCTACATCATGCTCAAAAATTATCTTACTAAAGAGACTTTTCCTGACCACATATATAAAAGAGTACACCACTGATCAATATCCACTAATCACGTTTTATTTTTCTCACAGCACCTATCACTATGTTTTACATTTATTGTTCATTCCTATATGCCCCAACTATATTGGAAGAGGTAGTGCTAGTACTCCACAACACTATGGCGCTTATTAAAGTGAAGAAAAAAGGACATCACAAAGATTTCACAGTTTGATAGTAAGTTCAATTTGAGAGGGTGAAATTTTACTTGACACTGAATATATGTACCTTAAATGGTACATTATATAGAATATCAGCTCAGTCAATAAGCACTGAATAAAGAAGAAATAGAATGGTCAAGATTTGAAGGCGAAATATATTTGGGAAGAGCAAAAGGTGTTTCCTTCTTCATCAAAGAGAGACAGAACTATTTTACATCAAAATAAAAATGTTAATAACACTATTCACAACCTGGTCTTCAAAAGGAGGCTCCCTGACAGGTTCAAATAGATGTTTGCTGAATGACTGAATGAGAATAAAACCAATGTTCTTTTTCTGATACAAGCTAAGCATATAAATTAAAAAAACATTTTTTGGGTACGTTTCTCTATCTGTTAAATGAGGGAGATGATAAATTATTTCTAAGATACACTTCCAACTTCCAACTTTCTTAATACTATCCTATAGTACAGTATGTTACAAACAAATCAATCAACCCTCCTTTGCTTACTTCAAAGTTATTAATGGCAATCATACAACCACAATGTGACACAACAGTCTGTCCACAGAAATAACCAAGTAGTCATACTAAAATTCATTTCAAGAATATACAGCCAAATATTTACAGCCCATCTTTAAGGGAGTCAAGCCAAATTTAACCACAATGATAACTTTCTTTCAAAATGTCAAACCCCAAAACATGACTAGAAAGAGAAGACAAAGGCAAATTTCCTCACCTTAAATAAAACTACGGAAATTTTAAGCAAAAAGAGACTGCCAAAGTAAACTATTCCAATATGTTCATTTTGTAAATGAAGATACTGAAGCCCAGATAAGTCAAAAACTTTGTTTAAAGTCACTAAAATGATTGTGCGCCAGGTATTGTTCAATAACGGCACAGCAAAGCCTAAACTGATCTCCTGATAGCCACCCTAATGCTGCTTATTTGAAAATATCCTATCAAAATCAAGCTATTTGAATGTATTCTCATTCCCTCATCAACAGGTATGTTTTCTGCATATAAATCAATAAAACACAGAATCACATATCATATTTCATACATTGTGGTGAAGCAAAGACATATAACTAGTCATGGTATGTAAAATTTGAAATATTCATTCATCAATTTATTACTGCTAACCAGAAGTTTTCATCCGACAAAACTGATCCAAACGTGCTTTTCAAAGGTAAATGTAAGCACATTCCAACCAATCCTCCTCTACCCATAACTGCTCCTATTCCAACTGCTTCTTAACTAAAATGATTAAATATACCTAAGTCTCATACTCTTAATATGCCTGGACATGATAAGCATTCAAGAAATTTTTTAAAAGATACACATGTAAACAAGGAACCATACAATCAACAAATAAAGGTGCTTTCCAAAACAGTGAAATATTAACAAAAAATATTTTTGGTGACCATCACTGGTATATTGACAGCAACACATGATATGAACATCTGAATAAAGACTTTCTTTTAAAAAGCTCATATCCTATTTTTGTTGGTAATTACCAAGCCAAATAGAACTTCTACTAATACTTCTAAGAAATTAATTCATGCATAGCAACAGGATCCTCTGCTACACGGATGGTTAAAAGTCAGCATTTAATTGATGTGTTTGGAATGAATTATTACAGTGATCTTAAAAAGATAAAGAAATTCCAAAGATCAACTAACCACATTATATTCCATCTATCAGAAAGCAGCTGCCTCTCCCCTTCCAAATTATTTGGTCAAGAGCCAGTCTACAATTAGCCTACCAGAACATTATTAGCAAACAATATCTGATTTGGAAAGGTTTTCCAATATAGGCTTCACCACCACTTTTGTGGAAGCCACAAGATTACATCCCTTTCACAATAACTAATCAACTATATTGGAGAAGGCAGACACAAACACCTCCAGATATTCCAAAAGGATATCTATGGGGCAAGAAATCAAAATAAAGATGGTGGGATAACACACAACCCATACATGAAAACAGTCTGAATAAGAAATGGTACAAAATTACCCCTCCCAAAATCTGAAAAATCCAACACACCTAAATGGCCTAATTATAAATGCCAGAGTAGTGCAAAAAAGATAAGATTATACTGTATGTGCATACCATCAGTACAGAAGAAAAACAACAAAACAACACCTCTTCATTTCTCATCACACCACTTGACAGCTGCAATAAGCCTGGTTGTTTTTCCTAAATGAGCCATAATCCTTGCAACGAAAGTAGGTTTCATGAGCATGACACCGCATTATGAAACAGAAGTCTTTCCCGTAGAATAAATGTTTAGTCTCCACTTCTCCATTCTGTCTTATTTCTCAGTCTCTCTATACATGTAGTAACAAATAATAGCACATGACAGACCCTTCAAAATCAAACCCAGTCTCAAAAACTAATTCCATAATTTAGACAAATATAAAACATGATAAGAATCAGTCTAAAAGTATAAATATTACAACTGGAAATAAAGAATTCTGCCATAGCACTCTATCTCCAATACTAAAATGGATGCCCTTAATAAGATTGTCCCTCTAGAGTAAGATAACGAAAATCTCAAAAGACTAATTTTAATCACTGTTCCTATCCCAATAATGGCTGCCTTAACACATGGCATGAATTTCATGGCATACAGAATCCAAAGCCATCAGCTTTGCTGAATCCTCTCAATCAAAAACAAGAGTAAAAAAGCAAACTTCTCCTGGAATTCTCCTAACAGATACAATGAAGAAGGTATGCAAAGGACCTCACAATCTACTCATACATGCACAGAAGTAATCAATTTTCCTATATGTTAATTTACAAACCCCAGACATGATATTTTCACATCCATGTCTAAGGCAAAACACTAAGGAAAGAAATTGGTGGTGAGCAAAAGTGGAATGAATAAACAGGTCACACTAAATTCATCATCCTGAAGATGAAAACAACTACTCAAATGAAATTCATAAGAGAAGATGATATGTTTACAACAGTGCCATGATTGTTGCCACTGTGAATTCTCCATTAGCACAACATGTCCTCTACCAATCACATTCTGTTAAAGAATGAAGGCCAAATCCTGCACAGCCTGAGAAAAGTAGTCTTTGGCAAAACCCCAGCTGAGATCCTGGTTAATTTGTTGATTGGATTGGCTCTGTTCCCACTGCTACTTCAGTGTCGCCTTATTAAGTGCTCCAAGAAGAAAGAAACTCCATTCTGCATCAGATTCAGTTTATTGGCATCAGATTCAGATTATTAATTATTTTTAGCTTTGTTAAGATCTTCAAAGGCATGGAGCCTTGAAAGGCAGATGCTCAAAACTAACTCAGGCCAAGCACAGGAGAAAAAAAAAAAAAAAGAAGGGAGAAAGAAGGAAGAAAACTATGTAGGAAAAGAGGAAAATATCAAGGAAAGGAAGGACAGGGAGGGAAGGAGAAAGAGGGAGAAAAGAGGAGGAAAAAAGGAGTGGCAGGGGGGAGAAGGGAAGAGCAGACAAAGTTTGCAGTCCTAAGACCAGCTGTGCCTACTTGCATGGGACAATTACAACAAATCCTCCCTACTTTGTGGTTATAGCAAGAAACAATTTCTAGTCACTAAATGTTAAAGAAAGGGTCTATAACCTATATATACACAATAAATCTACAAACATCCCACTCAATAAGAATCTAAAACACTCTAGAATTCTTAAAATATTGTGTGACTTTTCCCATTTTAAGTCTGGTCTCCAAAGTTTGATTATATTTTAACCCCAGAAGCAGAAAGGAACATTCTAGTAAGACAGCTTCTCAATACATTTTAAAATTTGATGAACAAAAGGAAAATGGCTGAATACTAAAAATCACTTTTTAATGTTCTTGTCATTTATCTACAGTGAGTTTTTCTGTTCACAGTATTATTATATTTGCCTTCACATATTTAAATATGTTAAAAGTGGTACTTGTAGTGGGTTGAATTATGACCTCCCTAAAAGGTTTGTCCAAGTCCTAAAACCTGGTAGCTGTGCATATAACCTTATTTGGAAATAGTTTATCTGTAGATACAATTAGTTAAGAATCATAAGATGAGATCATCCTGGACTTAGGATGGGCCAAAAGTCCAATAATTGGTATTTTTAGAAGAGAAAGGAGAGGGAGATTTGAGACAGAAATGTAGAGTAGAAAGGCATGTGAAGGAAGAAGTAGAGGATGGAGTTATTCTGCCATATGCTGAAGAATATCAGGCACTAATAGAAGCTGAAAGAGGTAACAAAGTATTCCCCCTAGATCATTTGGAGGCAGTACGACCTGCCAAGATGTTGATTTTTAAAACTCTGACCTCCATAACATAAATTTCTGCTGTTTTTAGCCACTAAGTGCATGTAATTCATTTTACTGTACTTCATTATACCGTGCTTCACAGATACTGCATTTTTTACAAATTGAATGCTTTTAAGTTCAGGACTACACGTGAAGGTTTGTTACATAGAAAACTTGGGTCATGGGGGTTTATTTTACAGATGATTTCATCATACAGGTATTAAGCCTAGTACCCATTAGTTGTTTTTCCTGATCCTCTCCCTCCTCCCACTCTCCACCTTCCAACTGGCCCCAGTGTGTGTTGTTCCCCTCATGAATCAGCACGATTTTTCCAAAAGTTGTGTGCTCACTCTGTGTTCTCTGTGTCAAATATTTGTAATTGTAATATTTCAAAATTTTTCATTATCAGTTCACCCATTACAGTGATCTGTGATCAGTTATCTTTGATGTTACTATTGTTTTCAGGTGCCACAAACTATGCCCATATCAGATGGCAAACTTAATAAATGTTGTCTGTGTTTTGACTGAACAACCAACCATTTCCCCATCTACCCCCTTCTCCTAGAGCCTCTCTATTCCCTGAGACACAATAATATTGAAATCAGGCCAATTAATAACCCTATAATAACAGCTAAGTGTTCAAGTGACAGAGAGAGACGTATGGCTCTCACTTTAAATCAAAAGCTAGAAATGATTAACCTTAGTGAGGAAGGCATATGAAAAGCTAGAGCAGCCAAAATCAAGGCCTCTCAGGTCAACAGCCAAGTTGGGAATGAACGCAAAGGATAAGTTTTGGAGGAAATTGGAAGTGCTACTCCAGTGAACACACAGATGATAAGAAAGTGATACAGCCTAATTGCTGATATGGAGAAAGTTTTAGTGGTCTAGGGAGAAGACTGAACCAGCGGCAACATTCCCCTGTAAGCCAAAGCCTAATTCAGAACAAGGCCATAAGTCTTTTCAATTCTGTGAAATCTGAGAAAGGTTAGGAAGCTGCAGAAGACAAACCTGAGGTTATCAGAGATTGGTTCATGATTTTTATCTCCATAAGATAAAAATGTGACGTGAAGCAGCAAGTGCTGATGTAGAACTGCAGCAAATTATCAAGAAGTTCTAGCTGATATAATGGATGAAAGTGTCAACACTAAACAACAGATCTGCAATGTAGACAAAATATTCTTCTCTTGGAAGATGACATGCAGGACTTTCACAGCCAGAGGGAAGAAGTCAATGACTGGCTTCAAAGTTTGAAAGGACAGGCTGACACTCTTGTTAGGGGCTAATGCAGTTGGTGACTTTAAGTGGAAGCCAATGCTCACTTACCATCCACAAAATCCAGGGCCCTTAAGCATTATGTTGCTCTGCCTGTGTTCTATCAATGGAAGAACAAAGCCTGGATGAGAGCACATCTACTTACAGCACGGTTTACCAAATATTTTAAGACCATTGTTGAGAACTACTGCTAAAAAAATATAAATAAATGATAAATAAATTCCTTTCCACCACAGATGTGGTAGAAATAGCAAGAAAACTAGAGTTGTAAGTAAAGCCTGAAGATGTGACTGAATTGCTCCAATCACATAACACCTGAACAGATAAGGAGCTGCTTCTTAGGAACAAACAAAGAGAGTGGTTTCTTGAGATGGAATCTACTTCTGGTGAAGATGCTGTGAACATTGTTGAAATGGCTGCCAGGGATCTGGAATATTATTACATAAACTTAAGTGCTAAAGCAGTGGCAGGAACTGAGAGAACTGACTCCAATTTTGAAAGAGGTTTTATTTTGGGTAAAATGCTGTCACACAACACTGCACGTTAGAGAGGACTCTTTCATGAAAGCAAGAGTCAATAGATGCAGCAAACTTCATTACAGTTTCATTTTAAGAAACTGCAACAGCCATACCAACCTTCAGCAATCACCACCCTTATTAACAGCAGCTCTCAACACTGAGGCAACATCCTTCACTAGCAAAAGGATCATGACTCACTGAAAGCTCAGATGATTGCAAGCATGTTTTAGCAATAAGCATTTTAATTTAGGTACATTTTTTAGACATGGATGGTATTACACACAATAATCTACAGTATAGTACAAACGTAACTTTTATATACTCTAAGAACCCAAAAAATTCATCTGACTCACTTACTGCAACATTTGCTTTACTGCAGTGGTCTGGAACCAAACTCTGCAGTATCTCCAAGGCATACTTGTATAGGGTTATCTAGAAAAGATCTGTGGGGAACTCATTTGTCCAACAGCATGAATCCCATTAACTCAGAGGATTCACAAGGTTTTTGAAAATGGTATACTAAGAAAAATATAGCAAGCCTAGGATGAAGCCTAGGATGCAGGAGAAATAAATGAAATGAAGAACGACTGTCAGACTGCTGAGATTCTACAGGAAGGAAGTAGGCTGATTAGACCAGAAAGCTATAAATATGTGCTAATCTTCAAAAAAAAAAGAGGAATAACCTGAGGTTAGATCTACGGTTGCAAAGCCCAGGGTCCAGAGGCACAGCTTGAGCTATGGGTACGGAGTCAAAGGCCAGCAGAGCCACAGGCACAGATGGCAACAGAACTGCAAGTACAAAACATAACCAAGCCAGGGCCATGGGCACAGAGGACAACTGACCTGGAGCACAGGCCCAGACAATAATCACACTAGAGCCACAAGTCCAGAAACTCACCAACCTGCAGTCGTGGGCTTAGAAGGCAAAGCATCAAGCCATAGAGGATTAGTCTTAGGCCTTGAAACCTAATGAATTTTCCTTCCTGTGTTTTAAATTTGTTTGGAACTGGTGATTTCTTTATTTCTTCCAATTTTCTCTTTCAGATGGGAATCTGATGCCTGTACCACCACTGTATTCTGAAAGCAGATGACTTGTTTTCTAGTTCCACAGGTCTACTAATAAAAGAACTTTGATCACATTCAGTCTCACCCTCATCTGGTTTAGATGATTCAGATGATGACACTGAGACTTTTGAGTTAGTGTTATTTAAATGAGATTTTGAACGTAAAGCTGATGTTGTACTGAGTTGAGATTTCTGGGAATACTAGGACTCTGTCAATGTATTTTGCACAGTGAAGGACAGGAATTTTGTGGGGCCAGGAAGAACACAGTAACAGACTGAATTGTGCCCCTAAAAAGTTTTGCCCAAGTCCTAATCCCTGGTACCTATGAATGTAATCTTATTTGGAAATAGGGTCTTTGCATTATAATTAAGGTAAAGATTTACCATGAGGTAAAGATTTATGAATGTGCCCTAAATTCAATGACTGATTCCCTTTTAAGAGAAAAGAGAGGGAGATTTGAGACACAGGGAAGAGGGCCATGAGAAGACAGAAGCAGAAATTGGACTCAGTCATACTGCCAGAAGCCAGGAAATGTCACGTGCCATGAGAAACTGGAGGAGACCAGGAAAGATTTTCCCATAGAACCTTCAGAGGGAGTGTGGCCCTGCCGACACATTAATTTCAAACTTCTAATCCCCAGAACTGTGAGAGAATAGATTTCTTGTATTTCAATCCACCAAGTTTGTGGTAATTTGTTATAGCAGCCCTAGAAATTAAATAACTGTACTTTTCCACTGTCCTTTGAATGAGCTTCTTCCTTCACACACCAAACACCTCACGTACCTCAACTTTTACTTTGTCCAGTGTATGCCTGGGACACCAGTACATTAATACAATAAGATATTTCTCCTGATTATGACATAGGCTTTTTCAAATTACTTCTTACCTAAGTGTTAAAAATAATTACTTGTCTAATCGTCTAAAAATAATTATTTGTCTAAATCACCTCTCCTAAACAGGATATCAACGATTTAACATAGATCTTAATAATAATAATTAATAGCAATAATACCAGACCTTTAAAAGAAATGGCAGATTATTCATAGGTACCTACTGTTGCTGCCACCTAAAATGCAACTAAAACATCTGAAAGACAGTGTAGGTTTTCTGTTTTGTTTTGTTTTGCTTGTAATAGTACAAAGGTATAAAGGCAAAGAGTCAAAGTTGAGAAAACAAAAGACTAAAAGCAGATGCATGTGTGCTAACTGTAATAGCAAAATGGAAAAAAAAAACCTGAATCTTAAAGAAGCACTGTGAAAAGTGAAAAATAATTCAGTAATACTGCAGAAAACCCAAAATACTCAGGATTTCACAGCAGCAAAGTACTCTGGAAGGGTAGGTAAAAGGAATGCTAAGAACAGGATGATTGCCTGAAAGTTTGCTTAAGATGTAGTCCTCCCCAGATCACTTCCACCACTCTGCAGAGCTTGACACTACACAACTGTAGTAGAGGAATGAGGGTCTATTCTCTGAAGCGGGGAATACAGAAGGTCTCTAAACTGGGAACACTAGGCACAGATGAGGGCAGCAGTACCACAGTAAACAAGAAAAGGAGTGAAAGTTTCCACAGTAAATATAAAGGCCCTGAAATCTTTCCTGTTTAGCCTGGATTATCCTGACCAGACAGAGACTAAATGGACCTTCTCTAGTGAATGTTATCAAACCAAGCAAGAAAGACCAGCTAAATAATTTTTGAGACTCAGTATAAAATAAAATGTGGAAACCTTACCCAAAAACTAAGAAATTAAAGATGTCAATAGTAGATTAAACCAAGCATGGGGGTCTTATAAGCATAGGGCCCTGTGCAAATGCAGAGGTTGCACACTCATAAAACTAGCCCTGCTCAAAGATACTGACAGTGAGAGAGGGCTGACAATAAACAGCCTTGTCATATAACCCTACCGTCAAGCCTGCTCTACATCATGCCCCATTTGTCAGCATAGAGCTTCCAAACAACCTTCTGCGCCCTATTCCTAAATAAGAGATACCTATGGAAAACAAATCATTTAGAGAAAGCCTCTAAATGAAAGACAAATATCAACAGACAATAAAAGAAAAGGAAAAAGCACAGTTAGAAGAAACACTGTGTAGGAATAAAAAATAATATTAACATCCTCAAAGAAATAAGAGAAGATATGACACTCATAAAACAAGAACCAAATGCTATAAAAATAGAAGACTCAAAGAACAACAAAAAATAAAGCTCTTGGAAATACAAAACATAATAATTCATATAAAAATATCAATTGAAAAATAAGATTGCCAGACATGGTGGCTAACACCTGTAATCCCAGAACTTTGGGAGGTCAAGGTGGGTGGACTGCTTGAGGTCAGGAGTTCGAGACCAGTCTGGGAAATACAGCAAAACTCTGTCTCTACAAAAAGTAGAAAAATTAGTCAGACATGGTGGCGCACACCTGTAGTCCCAGCTACTCAGGAGGCTGAAGTGGGAGGATCGCTTGAGCCTGGGAGGCAGAGGTTGCAGTGAATCAAGATCACACCACTGTACTCCAGCTTGGGTGACAGAGTGAGACCCTGACTAAAAAGTAAAAAGAAAAGAAAAATAGTTAAGAAAATCAGACAGATTGGAGAGAGAAAATAAAGGAAAGAAAAATCGATAAAACAGGCAGTTCTGTAGATCTATCAACCAAATAATAGTTGTTACAGAAAGAAGAGAGAAAACAAAACAGTAATACATCAAAAATAATTCAAGGTTCATGTGGAACATGGTGCTATCAATATTTCGAGGGATGCATTAAAACAGAACAAGTCAATGCTCATTAGAACTCCGTTCCATGTTTGGAAGGTGATTGAAATCAACAAGCAGATAGATATCCCTGTGTGCTGCCTTGAGGTGGCCACCTGAGTCTATGACATGAGTGGGTACGGGGGCACTGCAGCAGTGCCAACATGGGCTGAATCTAGGCATGTTCCTTTTGCACAGTCTCAGATACATAATGCCAGTAGGAACTGTTCTATTTGTCAATAAGGGAGACAGAGGCTGCTGATGGCTATGGAGCAAATTCCCTGGTGGCCCTAAACATAGCAGGCAAGTGAGATTGATGCTGGCAGCCCTGGAGGGCTACACATGGGTCTGGACAGGAACTGACAGTGTTCCACCAGAGTAGAAGATATTACATGAATTTGGATAGTTGACCATCATTTCTTCACACCAAGGAACACACTGTACAGTCCATAATGTCCAACAATGGACAGAGAGATGGCCTCCTTAGAGTAATATAATAGTCTGATAGAGAAATAGAATGGGCAGCTGAAACCTTGGTTGTCTAAAATGGGGAAATAAAAGCATGAATGGTTGGCTTACATGCCTTCACAAGTTGTGTGCTCACACTCAACATAAGCGGGACTAAAGGAGTGTCCCCACTAGATTTCTATTTTTCTGGCTGATCTGGGGAAGAGTGAGAAGGGATGATGCATACTACGCAATTCTTGCCGAGGGAGAAATACACTGATATAACAACTATATTTTTTCTTTCTTCCTCAAATCACTTTTTAAAAATATCTTTTTTCCCCTACCTGATACAGTGGTCCTAGGACCAGAGCTGCAACTACAAATGCTGAAAGCACAGTTGATTTCTAAGCAAGGAATTGTCACTATGTTTTTAAACCTCATTTCACAATTTCTAAAGGGCCTAATGGGGGTGGGCTGCATCTTCACCCCCATCTAGCAAAATTGGGGTTAAAAGTGAATGTAGGTATATTGCCTGGTGGTAAAAAAAATAGCTCATTAGTACTGTACCTATGTAACTGTACCTAATCTGAATGGGAATGGACTGAGGAAGAGGTACTTGGTAAACTTATCCTGCTCCCTGCAATCCAGACCAACATAGTGGCAATTCTAATGTCCCTTCCAAAGGTGATAGTACTAATGGACAGAAGAAGAAATAATGACTAAGAGTAAAGAAATGAATAAGTGGGTTATTAACTGAAGGAAATTCAATATTACATTAACAACTCTAAAGAGTCTCAGAGCAAGAGATGATACTTTCTCTCAGCTCAATTGTCCCAGATCCCTGAAAGGGTAAATAAAGCTGTGCATTTGTCAGGACCCCTTCTGCTTCTGGAATCTAAAAAGATTGATAGGAAATCTGCAAACCTGAGTGGCCTCACCCTGGGAGACCCTCAAACAATATGATGGACTGAACAAATTATTAATGATTATATATATTCTTTTGATGTGAGGAATCCATGGTCAAAAACCAGAGGACAGACTCTGGTACTATGATACATACATATATACTGATTTTCACTGCCAGTTCCTGGCTCATAACTCCTAAAATCCTTGGGGTCTCCAAAGTGCTGTCTTTTATGTGTCTTTTGTCTGACAGGTTCAGGATAGGGCTGGTCACCAGAAAGACCAAGGCAGGATTAGAGGGTTGGGACATTCAGTCCCATCGCCCAACCTCAAGGGAAAGGATAGAAGTTGAAGGTCAAGTTGATCACCAATGGCCAACAGTTTAATCATCATGCCTACCTCATAAAGCCACTATAAATAACCAAGAGGACAGGATTTGGAGAGCTTCCAGATAACTGGACACATGAAGGTTCCTGGAGGGTGGCAATCCCAGGGAGCACATGGAAGCTCCATGCCCTTTCCCCATACCTTGCCCTATGTATCTCTCCATCTAGCTATTTTATTTGTATCTTCTAAAATATTCTTCTTAATAAACCGGTAAATATAAAAAAGTAAAAAACTAATTCAATAAATTTCCCATAACTAAATACTACACACTGAAGGGATGGTTAGAGTTTCTAGACAATAGACAAAGATAGGCCCAGAAACTCCATCTCCAGCACTATTGTATACTTAAAAGTGTCTCCAGTAAAAACACAACTAAATCATAACATAGTTTAATGCTTAGAATAGTACTTGGCGTACAAGAAGGGAAATTTCCAAGAGTCCAAAACCCAAAACCGAACTGTAACCTGATTTTTATAGGGAAAACACTTCTAAAAGTTAAGGCTGTCCCAATGATAAGGTTTTTATATGGTTTTCAATCAAAAACAAGCACTGGGGTGGCAACAAATTACAATAACTAGTTATAGACAACTACACTAAAAACCCTGGGACGTATAACCAGCATGGCACCAGGACACTTGAGATTCACAGCTCTCAACAGAACCAACCACAAATTCACCTGTGAGACACAGAAGTGTTAATTAAGTCCCAAGAAGTCAGTTAATTAAGATCAAATGTATACAAGCTCACAATGAAAATTAGCCAAAAACAAAGATAGTAAGAATCTCACAGGGTCATTGTGAAAATGAATTCAAAGTAGATAGCACAGTGCCTTGCACATAGTAACCAGTCAGGAAACATTAGTTTTCCTCATAGTTTTCCTTTTATTTTTTATGAAAACTGGGAGGATAATAACTCAAAGAGATTTTATCATAACTTTCTGTCTCAGAATGAAGACTATATATGCCGATAAAATTTGACGGTGAATATTGATAAGCATATTACATATATGAAATAAATCTTTTTCAAATGAGAGAATAAAATATTCATAGAAATGGAAAGAGAGCCCATGCTATAGGGAAATTTCTTCTACTCTATATTTTACCACAAAGATGACTTTTTTTCTAATACATACTCATTGGAGTTCAATAATGATAAAAAGGAAACAAAAGGAAAAATAGGCAAATATTATCTGTTGGCAAAAAATCACCAAATTTCACTATTTCCTTATAAAACTAGTCAAGCAATGATTAGTATGTGGTTTTATTAACTCCAAGTAAGATTTTTTTTTAAGTTTGCTAGTGACTACATTGGATTCTTACATAAATGTTACCTCTTTAGTATAACTTTGACTTCTTATTACAAGTATGCTCCAAAAATTTCACACTGCACTGTTTCTTTTTCCTTTTGTTAAAATATCTATTGGTTCCAAAGTATAAACTAATTATTTTAGATATGAATTTAAGATACCAAAAAATTATTTTTGACTTATAAAATATGAATCACATCTTTCAGATGCTATTTTTCTCTCTTCCCCTATCCTGGCAAAAGTAGCTGGCAAGCCGGCAAAACCATTACCTCACTCTTAGAAAAGTAATGTCAATTTTCCTAGAACTAATGTTAGAATAATACATACTGTCTGTCAAAAAAACAGAGGCATCAGCCTAGATAGGACTACAAAATTACCAGTGTACCAAAAGGTAAGATGATACATATTTCTAGAGAAGTCGTTTTATAAAATGAGAAACAAATATTCCATAAGAATTTGCTGTATAAAATTTGCTATCAAATCAGTTACATAAATTTAGAATTACATAATTATAGAACCAGAAAAGACCATAAAGATGAAAAAGGCACATTCCTCTCCCCTCCATATTTTATAAATAATGAAAGTACAGGTAAAGAAATTGAACTGTTGGAGAAATCTTTTCCCTAAGCTCATTTTTCTGTGTAAAAGGAAACTCAACAACTCTCTTGACCTCTTACCCCACCCTTTCTCTCTCCCTCTCTACACATAAAAGGTGAGGTGACCAAGGTGAGGTGACCTGAATCCTTGAGTTGGTAAGGAAAAGCTGAGAATGTATGGCTCAGTATCATTCCTCTCAAACTCTCTCCCTCAGACTCCTCCTTCTACTCTCTCGTCCTCACCTCCATATACATATGAGTATGATATATGGCTATGAGAATGAATATGTGTGTATGCACATATAAACATATATGTATACATTACATTATGCTATTTATTATATATGACAAATTGATAGGGATATTAAGAGAGGGGTTGTATATGTATTTGAATATATATGTATATACAATATATGTCTATATATGTGTATATCTCCTGCTCTCAATCTATTTCAGTCTCTCTCAATATATTTCTTTTATTACTTTTTTTCTCAATATCTCTCAATCTCTCTCTCCACCTCCCTATCCCCACCAAACACATCCCTGACTACACAAAACATGCATTTTCTACTCTTCAATGCCTTAAGTTTGATAGGCCAGACTCCTAAGAGGAATACCTAAGGTTATTTGGCTATGTCAAACAAACAGGCATGATATGCAGTATTAGTGATCCTGTCTGTCTATACACTTGAGCCTATTTCACATTTTTCTCACACTCAAATCTCCAATATCTCAACTCTCTTTACTCCATTCTTATAAAATGGAAGCTAACAGAAACGCCTTTCCACATGTGCCTATTACATCCACTAGTCTGTATGTACCTGAACCCACATATGTAGTCTTCCCTGCTGTTACTGTAAGAACTGTGTTCCATCTAAAGACAATACCGCATACTTATCCACTAGATCCTATATTCCCTCATCTACTCAGGGGTATTGCTCTCCCCACCTTCACCCCTCAAGGCCTCTCTTTCACTTGGTCATCAATTTTCCCACTCAACTGCATCAATCCCATGATAGAAGCTTGCTATAATATTTTTCAACAAAAAAATAAATCTTCTCTTGCCCCTCATACACTGAAGAATTTTCTATACTCATCATGATTCCATTTCCTTTCCTCTCATTCTCTTCAATTCACTACAACAGACTTTCCCCACCATTATGCCAAAACTGGCCACTGAGATAACAAATGGCCTATTATATTAGTTTTCTTTTGCTGTCATAACAAATTACTACAAACTTGGTGGCTTAAAACAACACACGTTTATTATCTTATAGTTCTATAAGTAAGAAGTCAACAAGTCTTACTGGGTTAAAATTAAGATGCTGGTAGGGTTGACTGCCTTTCTATCTGGAGGCTCTAGGGAAGGGCTTCTTTTGTTTCTTAATTTGAACTGTTGACAAAATTCAGTTCTTTGCACACAGTTTCTGCATCTCAGAAACAGCAGGGCATCAAATTCTTCTCATGCTTCTCTGTGTCTCTCACTACAGCCAGAAAAGGTTCAATATTTTTAAGGAACGATGTGATTTGTCTGGGGCCATCAGGAGAATCCAAGAGAATCTCTCTACTTTGAGGTCTGGAATCGTAATTACACCTATTTTAAAGAACCTTTTGCCATGCAACATATTCACGGATTCTGGAATTTAGGAGGTGTACATCTTAAGAGGGCAATATTTTGCCTAATACACCTACACAACAGTCTTTTCTCAGTCCTGATTTTAGATAACCTTCAGCAGCATTTGCCACAGTTGACTATTGTTGTCTTTAGACTTTTCTTGCCCTGGATGACAAACCCACTAGCCACTCATTCTCAGCCTCCTTTCACTAGTTTCACCACATCTCTCTACATGTAGGAGTACCTCAAATTTCAGAAATAATGATGATGATGAAATAATAGCAGGAAACATCTACACAGAACTATAGATTTCAAAGTGTGGTCAAGGAACTCTAAGTGTAATAGGCAGAATAATGGCATCCTAAAGATAAGTACATCCTAATTTCTGGAACCTATGGAGACATCAGGTTACATGGCAAAGGAACTAAGGTAGTTAATGAAATCAATGTTACTAATCAGATGATTTTAAAACAGGGAGATTATCCTGGATTATTCTAGTGCATCTAACGTCATCATAAAAGTCCTTAAATGTGGAACAGGGAGCCAGAAGAGTTAGTATCGAAGTGATGATAAGGGAGGGGGTTAGGAAAGTGCTGGAAGGGAAGGGCATGGTCCTTGGCTAGGGCTTGACCCTTCAGGCCTGTGCCCATGGGCCTAGGTGAGGACAGGCACTCCTGCCTTCACACCCAAATGCTGCATCTCACAAGACCACGCTGGTCTGCCACGCCCCCATCCTATGCCTATAAAAACCCTGAGACCCTAGCAGGCAGACACACAAGCAGCTGGATGTCAAGAGGAACACATCAGCAGAAGATGCAGTGGCTAGACGTTGAGAGGACGCCAGTGGAAAGCACACTGACAGACGCCAGCAGGGCAGCAGACCATCGACTGGCAGAATGACACGGGGTTTGATTGGGGTGGAGAGAAGAAAGCCTGCACCACTGAGCAACCTGACTCCAGGGGAAAACCACCTTCCCACTCCGTCTCCCTTCTGGCTACCCCATCTGCTGAAAACTACCTTCACTCAATAAAACCTTGCACTCATTCTCCAAGTCCACATGTGATCCAATTCTTCCAGTACACAAAGGCAAGAACTTCAGGATCCAAAAAGCCCTCTGTCCTTGCCATAAGGCAAGGGGGCTAATTAAGCTGACTAACACAAGTAGCCCACGGATGGCTAAACTAAAAGAGCACATGATAACTCACACCCACTGGGGCCTCAGGAGCTGTAAACATTCACCCCTAGACACTGCTGTGGGGTTGGAGCCCCACAACCTGCCCATCTGTATGCTCCCTTAGAGGTTTGAGTAGCGGGCCACCAAAGCAGCGAGCCACACCCCCATCGCACATTCCGCAAGGGGGATAGGGGAACCTTTCCCTTTTCAGTGATGCAATATGAGAAAGACTCAAACAGCCATTTCTGGCTTTGAAGATGGAAGAGACATGAGCCAAGGAATGAAGGCTGTTACAATAGCAAAAGAAATGTACTTAACTGAGTATTCCTGCAACCCTTTTAGAGAGTTCATAAGCTATTTTCATAAAACTACTGAGATATTATCTTTTTCACTCTCATTCTCTCATGAATATACACTGGGGTTTTCCAGAGGTTGCATGACCTATGATATCACCAAAGACTGAATAAACAAGGATATAAGAGAATACAGCTGTCTTCCATGAAGACAGTAAAAAGATTTGCAAAATGATAATGCATTTCTTCTCACTAAATTTGTTTTTATTTTCGAAAATATGGCTGTGTTTCCCAAAATATTATCCAATATGTAAAGGTTTACAATAGTTTCTTAAATGAGTTAAATATTTTTTAAATTTCTCAGCTTTATATGCTAATATGGTAAGTATCAATAAACATAAGCTCTTTGTGATCCACAATAATGATTGAGAGTGTAAAGGGGTCTTAATGTCAAAATATTTAGCAACCAGTGGTACAGAGCTTATTATATACAAAACATAGCTATCAGTAATATGCGTATATATACATATAGATGTGTGTATATCTATATTAATACAGTGATTTGATCCTCACAATAACTCTAACAGATAAGTACTGTGTTTATCCTTGTTTTACAGACAAGGACACTGAAGTTCATTACGAGTAAACAACATGCCCCAGGTGCTGGTTGAAGTGAGATTCAAACCTGGGCATTCTGGCTCAAGTCTGTGGCTGGGCACTGCCTCTCAGGGCTCAAACTTCTCCACAGTTGTCTCTCAGTATCCTTGCAGGATTGGTTCCAGATCCCAGGCAAATACTAAAACCTGTAGATGTCCAAGTCTCTAACATAAAATGGCATAGTATTTACATATAATCTATTCATATCCTTCTGCATACTTTATATCATATCATCTCTAGATTATTTATTATACTAACAAAATGTAAATACTTGTTATATTGTATTTATCTATATTATTTTTATTGTTTTATTTTTTTCCCAAATGTTTTTGATCCACAATTGATCAAATCTGCAGATACAGATAAGGAGGGATGATAGTATTTACATCTACTCTGAAGGTGATCACATTTAGCCAAATGTTTAAATACGCCAGCCCCAAACCCCTAACGCCAGGTTCATGTACCAGCTGCCTATTCAACTATCTAACTGGATGACTAAAAGTCTTCTTAAATTTAACCTTCCCCAAACTGAACTGATTCCCTCACTTCCCCAAACATTTTCTTCCCTCAGATTTCCTACGTCAGTAAATGAAAAATTTTTCAGGCTCTTCAGACCAAAGACCTAAACTACTCTCTTTCCTTCATGCTTCATGTTAGTCTGACAGAAATTCCTGTCAGCTCCGCCTTTGAAATATATACCAGAATCCAGCTGGGCGCAGTGGCTTATGCCTGTAATTCCAGAACTTTGGGAAGCCGAGGCATGTGAATCACCTGAGGTCCGGGGTTCCAGACCAGCCTGGCCAACATGGCGAAACCCCATCTCTACTAAAAAGATAAAAATTAGCTAGGCCTGGTGGTGCATGCCTGTAATCCCAGATACTCAGGAGGCTGAGGCAGGAGAATTGCTTGAAGCAGGGGGCGGACGTTGCAGTGAGCCAAGATTGTGCCATTGCACTCCAGCTTGGGTGACAGAGTGTGAGTCTGTCTCAAAAAAAAAAAAAAGAAAAAGAAAAAAAGAAATATGCCAGAATACAACTATTTTTACCACCTCCATCCATCTATCTTCTCTTCCCTAGAACGTAGCAATGGCATCCTACTGGTCTCTCCCTACCCTATGCAGTGTATTTTCCCCACAGAGGTCGGAGTGATTTTTTTAACTCGCAACAATCATAGCACTCTTGCTTAAAATAGCTTTCTACGTCAATAAGAGTAAAATGCAAAATCCTTACCTTGGCCTTCAAGGCCTTATATATAGGCTGGCCCCCTGGTATCTCTCTATTATTTGCATGATTATCCCCCTTCCAGCACCCAAACATTCTTGTACTTTCCGAAAGCACATCAAGCACAATCTTATCTCAGGGCATTCACACTGTTTTCTCTACCCACACACACACTCAAGATCCATGGGTGCAGCACACCAACATGGCACATGTATACATATGTAACAAACCTGCACATTGTGCACATGCACCCTAGAACTTAAAGCATTAAAAAAAAAAACACTATGGGGGTGAGTTTAGGGGAAAGTCTGTGATAAGTACATAAGAAAAAGTAAAAAAGATCCATAAGGCCAATACCTGTAGTTCCTAATCGTCTCTACTCAAATATAATCTTGCCAGAGAGGCCTTCTATTACCAACGTATGTAAAAGACCATATCCTACCATTTTCCAGCTTGCTTATTATTCCTCATTTTTCTTCAAAGCACCATCATCACCTGATGAACTACAAATTCATCTGTTTGCTCTATGTCTATACCCCACTAAAATATAGACTATAAATTCAGGACTTTTTTTGTCTCTTGGGTTCAGAACTTTCTCCCCTGACAATATCTGGTTAGCTGGTGCTCATTATTTATTAATCATGCATTAAACTATTAGGAAAAATATTCACCAAAGAACAGAACTTAGATAATGGAGTTTAAATCAATACTCATAGCATAAAAAACATCTATAGAAATTTAAAAGAAATATTGCAATCCCAAAAGGAAAAATGTTCAAAAAATGGGAATAGAGAGTTAAGAAAAACAAAACAAAAACTACCTGATAAAAATATTTTAGTCCAAGGCAATGTGTAATTTTCAAAAATTCAAATTCAAAGGTAATATTTTTTTCTAACTTTCAAGTACTAAAACTCTTTTCACATGTATTAAGTAGATCAACAGATGAGTATGAAATAAGCACTGACAGTGTAACTTGGTTCAAATTTTCATAAAACCAATTTAATTTAGATTGCACCACTGCACTCCAGCCTGGGCAACAGAGCGAGACTACGTCAAAAAAAAAAAAAAAAAAAAATTTAATTTTAAGGATATATTTCCATCCTATGATCTGATAATTCTTCTTCGAATAACTGTAACTTTAAAGAAAAAAAAAAAAAAAAAAACAAGGTCATGAATCAAGACAAGCTTTCCTGCATAAAGATATTCAGAAATAACATGATTTTAAAATAATAAAGAAAATAATAATAATCCAGATATAAAACAACAAGATGATTTTGAAAAGCATGTTTCATTCCTAAGACGAGATATTATAAAGTTATGTTAATAAAGAATTTATTTTTAAAATGGTGCAGGTTTGTTATGTTACACAGATAATGCTGTAAGAGCAGTATGAATTCAATCACATTCAAATTATTCAGTAACGAAAAAACATCAAATACACGTTATTTGGTGGAAGTATTATGGAAAATATTATGACTGATTCTTGGCATGAAAGATAACTTATCTCCAAGAAACAGTGATTACCTTCAAAACTATGCAATAAATTGAGATAAATATAATGAAATTAATTATTTCTAACTGGGGCAATTGACCTGGATGGAAAAGCTACTTGATACTGAGGCTTTACTGACGCTCAGTAACTTGAGCCAACAATGATGCAAGAAAAGCATTTTGCACATCATCAGGATGAAACACAGAGCTATTCACGATTTTATTATAGAAGGAATTTGAATATACTAAAAGATGAAAAACATTGTCTTCAGTTAACTCTTCTTGAAAGTTATTATTACATGTAATAATCCATATAAATATATAAAATTTGAATAGTTATCAAATTTTAGTTTAAAAAATTTTTTTCACAGGGCATTCTAGCAAGAACTACTTTTTTTCTTCTCTGCTTTCAGGAATGGGAATATTACATTAAGGGCAAATAAGTGATCTGAAAATGAATTACCTGTAACTGCAAAAGCATGAACAATGACAGACCTTCCTATTCTCCTGTCTACTTTCGTGTTTCATAATCATCTCCAAAAATGCTTCTTCATTTCTAGGAATAAAAAATGCCATGCATACTAGAAATAACAATTTACTATATGATTTAAGCAAAACTTTTCAAGCTTCAGAAAGTAGTCACCAATAGACTAAGCCTACCCCTGCCAAAATGTTAGCCTAAAATAAAATTTAGAAGTTGAATTATTAAGACTGTGCAAGTTTTCTTTAAGAGATAATGTAACTATAACTACAAAAATCACAACACTGGAACCATTGCTAAAATTTCTAATACGTATAATATACAGTATAAATCTTTTTTGTTCTAGTAGGACTTAAGGAACACTTTAAAAATCACACTTAAAATAATACGATATGTCCCAATTTTCCAATAATTATTTTTCTGATTAGAGTACCTATGAATCAGATTCTCTTCCTTCCTTGCCATCAATTAGTAATTACTTTCTGCTCACAACTAACCAGGCTAGACAAGCATAAAATATTCCAACCAATTCTACTCTGGGAGTATCCTGTTCTTCTGAATAAGGGCCCTGGTGACTAGGAGTTGCCTGTTTACTTTTTCCATTTATTACTAAGAAATTAAATGATCCATTTGTGTTTCTTTCAGAAGGGGATTATGGGTAAAAAAAAATAAGTAGTTCAAATTTACTCTCTGATAATCAACCAATAATCATTTCTCAGGAAATAAAATCTATGGCAAATACCTCTGCTATATATAAGGTGAAAAAATTGTGTGGATTTTTTTCTTTCTTCTTTTTTTTTTTTTTTTTTTTTTTTTGAGACAGAGTCTCGCTCTGTCGCCCGGGCTGGAGTGCAATGGCCGGATCTCAGCTCGCTGCAAGCTCTGCCTCCCGGGTTAAAAATCAGTCCAAACTTTTCTACAGGCCTTGAAGCAACACTGTTTACATGTCAGTTTAAGAATTGGTACTCATAAAGCTGTCCTTCCACCAAATATATGGTAACAGAGAGTTAATATAATCTCTAAAAACACAAAAATAATACGAAAAAAAGTGGGAGATAAGGATGTTTACCTTATGGTAGAATTCTACTAAAAATGGTTGAAGTATTTAAATAAAATATTTTAAAATTAAAATCTTGAGGACAGGTGTGGTGGCCCATGCCTGCAATCTCACTAATTTGAGAGGCCAAAGCCAGAGGACTGCTTGAGGCCAAGAGTTCGAGATAAGTCAGGCTACATAGGAAAGCTCAGTCTCCACAAAAAATAAAACAGCCAGGCATGGTGGAGTGTGCCTGTAGTCCCATCCACTCAGGAGACTGAGGTAGGAGGATGGCTTGGGCCCAGGAGGTAGAGGCTGCAGTGAGCCGTCATCACACCATTGGGCTCCAGCAGAGCAAGACCTGCTCTCTAATATACATACAATATATTTATATATAAAT
>NW_012101444.1:577275-711995 GCF_000951045.1 Mandrillus leucophaeus
TTTATATATTTTTATATATACACACACACATATATAAACATTGAACTAAACAGTAACTAGCATTTTGCGTCTTCTCTAAACACTATTAAGGAGACATTTTAGAAGACTGACTGATGAAACGACCAGACTATACCTATCATTTCAGACTCTAGGGCATATGTTAATTTTGTCTATTTGGAAATGAGGGTTGTTACTGTTATGTTTGCTTGGTTTGGTGCACAAGTGTTTTCAGCTTTTGCCATTACACTGAGTTACACTTCCTGTAAGGTAAATGTATATGATACCACCCCACTGGATTTCCTTACTTTATTATGCAAACCAGATATCCAGAAAACCATTTTCTAAAGCATAAAAAAAAAAATGTATCCTAAGGAGTAAATAAAAGTATCCAAAATTTGTGCTCCAGAATTTATGTGCAAGGAGAATGTTCCCAAACCCTAATACAGAAGCCACCTGCCCTTCTTTGAGCACTTCCAACAAGGCTAGTTATGTGGTTTCTAACCCTCCCAAAGACTAGACCAATCAAAGACAAAGGATGCTATAGGCAAGGATAGAGAATAAATAAAAATAGATGATTTTACGCCACCTGAACTCTTTAAAGAGTTTTTTTTACCTATTACTATAATGCCAAGAAAACGATGAGCTCATATTAGGTGCTTCACTATTTTAGTTTTAAATAAAACCCGTTTTCCTCTTCAAAAACCATTCCTTCAAATTGCCCGAGGCCACAAGCTAGATAAAGAAGAGAACTATACAAACAAACGCCTAACTCCCACACCAAATACAGAAGAGCAAGTCTTCCAAACAGAAGAAAACATCCCTGCCACCTATAGCACCTCACATTCCTCAAGCTGTTAAGACTTCTAACAAAAGTCATAAACCCCTCGCTGTACTTGATACTTTAAGGATAAGAGATGCACACACATACATACACACACACACACACAAATTCTGTCAGAAGTCGTTTCAATTGCAAATAAAAGATAAGCACAGAAGTCTGTCATATAAGTACAAAAACAAACCAAAATAAATGATCATCAATATTGTTTAAATGGTAATAACTCAGTGATTAGCAAAAAGATCTTCAACAGAGATGCACCTCCAAAAAAATAGAAAAACATTTTGGAAAACTTGTAACTCACATTTGCATTAGAACTTAAAAGAACAAATTACACTTGTGAGAAACTAGACTGTCATAAAGTCCATATAATCTGAGGTAAGGAAAGGCCACTGAAAAATAATCCTAATGACTTCTAAATTTAAAGCTGCAATAAAGGTAATCATGAATAGATTTCAAGTACAGGAAATAAAATAATGAAAGATGAGATTCCCTGAAGAATATCTCTAGAAAGATACCAAGATAGAGATAAAACTGAAAAGCAAAAGATGAGATATGAATAGAGTCATCTGTTCCCAAACGGAGTCAATCTACATTATTCAAAGATTCCATATGTGAGAGTTTGTCTACTGGCTGAACTTATTTGTAACCCAAAAATAAATACCCTAGGTGCTTTTGTGGTCATTTGAGGACATGCACAGAGTGGGGAAAAAAAAATTATTATTTATTTATTTATTTATTTATTTGAGATGGAGTCTTGCTCTGTCGCCCAGGCTACAGTGCAGCGGTACAATCTCTGCTCACTGCAAGCTCCACCTCCCAGGTTCATGCCATTCTCCTGCCTCAGCCTCCCGAGTAGCTGGGACCACAGGCGCCCGCCCCCACGCCCAGCTAATTTTTTGTAGTTTTAGTAGAGACGTGGTTTCACCGTATTAGTCAGGATGGTCTCAATCTCCTGACCTCGTGACCCACCCGCCTCGGCCTCCCAAAGTGCTGGGATTACAAGCCTGAGCCACCGCGCCCGACTCCAAAGTGGAAAAAAATTCCAGTTGCCCAACATACACATTCTCAGCTACAGTCATACCAGTTACAGCATTTTACAATTCCTGTTTCAACTGTCATACGATAAACAAGTCTTTTTTCATGGTTTTTTTAACACCATGTTTTTCACAATTTTTGCTTACTGTTGGTTATTTCACTGTTTAAAATGGTCCCCAAGCATAGTATTAAGGTGCTGCCTAATATTTATAAGTGCAAAGGCTATGACATGCCTTACAAAAAAAACACTTGTGTTACATAAGCTTCCTTCAGGCATGAGTTACAGCGCCGTTGGCCATGAGGTCAACGTTAATAAATCAGGAATATCTATTAAGGGGATTTCCACAGAAATACACATAAAGCAAGGTTATATACTGATGAGTGAGGAAAATAACTGAGGAGCGATGTCCTAGAAAAGTCAGAGGGGACGACAAGTAGGGCATTAAACTAGTTTGGTCCATTTTAAGACCATTAATACTCCCAAATCTTTATTAAATTCCACAAAATATAGAGCACATTTTCTGAATCAAAAGTCAGGACAAGTAGTTTGATCAAATATTTTTTATCATTTGCTAAATTATTCCTATGAAAGGTAATATATAGGCATACAAAAGTAGTGTTTTTTAATCATCTTATTAAAAATAATCTTTAAAAGTCATCATATTTTTAGGTTATGCTTCCCCTTTAGTTACTTAGGATGCTCTATTCTGAATCTCCTCCAGGATATTCAGTATCTTCCTTAAAATGAACCTGTGAAAACTAGGCATGAAAGCCACTCTTAAATCACTTAAGAGATGTTAAACACACCTTAACTCAAGCTAATGTATCATCCTGTTACTATCTGGACCTTTTATTTACTGATATTTTTTGTCCTTACTGAAGCAACAAGTCCTAGATCTGGTTTACCTATTCCTATGTCAGTATGTTATGAATAGTATGCATACAGTTTAATTACAAAACATGTAACTGTAATTTTCTAGTAAGTATAGACACAATCCTTTCTGAAGGATAAAAATAAATTTACATATTAATTTGTAAAAACCTTAATGAAACATTTAATCACATTAAGTATTTTCTGACTATGAAGGAAATAAATAACTCTTTTAAAGAAGGATTGAAGACTGTAGCCCCCATCTACAAAATTACTAAACTCCACCCTTATAAAATGTATCACATACCACACTGTCTTATACATATGATCATATCTCCAGTGTTTGATTCTTAAGAGTAGGAACCATTTCTCATATATTTTTATATCCTTCATAATCTATTCCTAGAAAAAACTAGGAGCTCGGCTGGTAAGAATCTGTTTTTTTTCCAAGCCCTAAGAAATGTGTTGCCAAAGGGGCACATTTCGAAGACCAGAGTTTCTAACAACGATTTTAAAGGCATGCTTACTAAAGCATGCTTACTATATGCTTACTAAATAGGCATATTAGGGCTAATATAACTGCACAAAAACAGTGAACTATCTCCTAGCTCTGGGTAAAGAACTGTGACATAAAAAGTAATCTTTCCAAACACAGTCTAATTTGTTATGTCTATTGTCCCCATAATATCTTAGGCTTCAAAACAAGGGGAAAAAATATTTCAAAAACTGTGGCATTTCCACAATGTTTTAAAAATGATTTTTCAAAAGGACTTATGGCAAAACTACACCACCATCACCATTTTCATAGGATACAATCCTTTTGCTTCTGTTCTGTCCTGTAATTTTAGCCCAGGCTGACGTTTTTTCCTCACATTAACCTCTGTCAGGAGGACAGCTGCGCTGGCTGCAAATACCCAGTCTACAATATTCATCCAGGAGATTACTGGCAATTCAAAAACCACAAGCATGGCGTTAAGATTCTATTTAAACATACCTTGGGGCTAGAAAGTAGTATTTAGCCTGTTGTTCCATCAGTTTTTACATGACCAAAGTGAAATAAATATAAAAGGAAATTGATCAATAACTCTTTGCCTCAGAATATTTCCTAATCTTTTCAATACATTTAGAAGCCACTAGATCACAGTTTTAATAGATGCCTTTGTCTTAGATATCTTATTGAAAACACAAAAAATAAATTCTAATCTGGAAGCATAACCTTTCTTTGCTGAAATAAAACAAATCCAAAAGAGCAGGCAAAAATCAATTTCATTATCCTCACTTGTGACGACAATCTCTTCTCAATAGGCTTTCTCCAATATCTGACGGGTTTTTGTTTTGGTTTTAAAAGGGTAAAACTTTGAAGTAGGAGAAGTAATCACAGTTAAATACCTATAACCCATTGGATTGTAATAAGCTCTGCAAGAGCAATAATCTCAAGTGTCAGATTTATCAGTCTAGCTGCAACCCCAATAAGTGTGCCCATCAACGCACTCTATGAAAATATTGTAGCAGCCACCTCAATGTTGCTTAATGATCCTTAATAATGTCCTTAATTGGACTTCATGACTAAAACACCAAAAGCAATGTCAACAAAAGCCAAAATTGACAAACGGGATCTCATTAAACTAAAGAGCTTCTGCACAGCAAAAGAAACTACCATCAGAGTGAATAGGTAACCTACAGAATGGGAGAAAATTTCTGCAATCTACCCACCTGACAAAGGGCTAATATCCAGAATCTAGAAAGAACTTAAATTTACAAGAAAAAAAACAAACAACTCCATCAAAAAGTGAGCAAAGGATATGAACAGACACTTCTCAAAAGAAGACATTTATGCAGCCAACAGACACATGAAAAAATGCTCATCATTACTGGTCATCAGAGAAATGCAAATCAAAATCACAATGAGATACCATCTCACTCCAGTTAGAATGGTGATCATTAAAAAGTCAGGAAACAACAGATGCTGGAGAGGATGTGGAGAAACAGGAACGCTTTTACACTGCTGGTGGGAGTGTAAACTAATTCAACCATTGTGGAAGACAGTGTGGCAATTCCTCAAGGATCTAGAACTAGAAATAGCATTTGACCCAGCCATCCCATTATTGGGCATATACCCAAAGGATTATAAATCATGCTACTATAAAGACACATGCACGTGTATGTTTACTGTGGCACTATTCACAATAGCAAAGACTTGGAACCAACCCAAATATCCATCAAAGATAGACTGGATGAAGAAAATGTGGCACATACACACCATGGAATACTATGCAGCCACAAAAAAGGATGAGTCTATGTCCTTTGCAAGGACATGGATGAAATTGGAAACCATTCTCTGCAAACTATCACAAGGACAGAAAATCAAACACCGCATGTTCTCAGTCATAGGTGGGAATTGAACAATGAGAACACTTGGACACAGGAAGGGGAACATCACATACCGGAGCCTGTCATAGGGTGGAAGACTGAGAGAGGGATAGCATTAGGAGAAATACCTAATGTAAATGACGAGTTACTGGGTACAGTAAACCAACATGGCACATGTATACCTATGTAACAAACCTGCACGTTGTGCACATGTACCCTAGAACTTAAAGTATAATAAAAAATTAGTAATTCTTAATAATGTCCTTAATAATATCTGACAATTTATACCATCTATATACACTATTTCTGTCATCTGGTCAGTAATTACTGATTCAAGTTCCTATTTAAATAAAAAGGTGCCTCAAGTATATGTAGACTTTATCATATAAAATTAAGTATATTTAGGTATATGCACAAGAGGGTTTATGACATATGGAAAAAGTTTCACCTATGAAATACATCTTTAGGTTTTAGATCCTATATGTCCACATTTGTGCCAGGATGCAAAAGGAAGAATTTGGTGGGAATAAAATACATGCCACAATATTATAAACAAGCTCTCTAAAATGAATAAAACAATGGAAAGTCAACCAAAGGACATAGACTTTAAAATCCAACCCAAACACCTTGCTTTAGTAATACTTTCATAAAAATTATTGGCCCTTGAAATACAACATTGAACTGAATCATTATTTACATAACAAGCAACTGATTCACATTTTAACTTGCTTTCTTCAGTATTATTTCAGGAAGACTTCTTTATTTTCCATTGAAAACCATATGTAGAGTCCAGGTATAAAAAATGCGTTTTTATTTTTTGAAAGACAAATTTTATGAGGTTAGTGGAAAGTAAATGGTTTACAATCTTTTTCCAAACACCATTGGTTCTCATTTCTTTTCCATTGTCTGAAGTTAATCATTTGCCTCCTACCTTCAAGCTACTGACTCAAACTGTTTTATCTTATTTTAAGCATCTATACTCAATAAACTATCCTATAGCTGAGTGTCCTAAAAAGAAAGATTAAGAATATGTTCAGTTTATAAATAAAAAAGGAGTTAAAAAGAAAAAAAAATCGCATCTGTTTATATCATATCTAACACGTTTATAAAAAATAATAATTTTTTAGTCACTGCCATTTGGAAAATGTGATGCCTCTCATAAAACGAACAACAGAACATCATTATGGACAGAGGAAAGTTTTATATTTTCTCACTACATCTTAACCTGCTTTTACGCACAAGCACTTCACCCAAATTTTAAGGGATCATTACTGCAAATCCTATGAAATGTCTACACAACTTCCACTATGCAAGGAGTTAGCTTTTCCTTACAAATTATTATGATGCTCTTTCTAAATTGGCAATCTGAAAATAAAATCTGCCGTTCAGCTTCAACAAATGTTTTGAAAATAACTAAATACAGACTAATTTTTCTCTTGGCCTCAAAATTCCATTCTATGTGTATAGTCACTAATTCTGATTTTTTTTAATTTATAGTTTTCTAGTTTGATGTTGAAAATCACAAAAGACATCCAAAACTTTTGTACAGAAAAATGAGCTGCAAATAAGTAAATGGAAAAAAACACCACATGTTTCGCACACAGAAAACAACAACCAAAGCTACAAACAGCTGATGTGGACATCAAAGTTGAAATGTTGTTCAAATACATTCCTCTAGATAATAATGTAAGGCTAGATGGCAATATGTCTAAGACTCACTCTTCCTGCATTCTTAGAGAGGTTGACAGTATACAAACATCAAATAAATTGTGATGCCCTGAAAGGCAAAGAAATTTAAAAGTTAAATTTCAGTGTTAAATTAACAGAGTGCCCCTATATTACCAAGGATATATGATACAGGGGGATATTTTTGTTACCCAGCATAACGCCTACAGGATCTACCTAGGTGAATTCCTATCTTACCTTAACTCTGCTTATCCTTAGGTAACAGGATGCTTGAGGTCAAAAGTTCCCTACTGCGACCAAACCTGCTAAGACCAACGAGATTCAACATGGCAGCTCACTTGACCTCTGAAGAACTTCAAACTTCATTATAATCTAATTTCCATGCTAAATGACATTCTAACCAGTGCCAGGAGAGTTGACAATCACTATTGAAGTGGCGTCGTTGTATGGAGCAAATACCCAAGGTTCGTTGTTTCACACCAAGGGAATCAAGCATGTGGACACACAAGAAGTAGGTTTAGAAGCAGAGGTTTAACAGGCAAAAGAAAGAGAAAGGAGAATAGCTCTCTCTCTCTCCTTTGAGATTTCTGGCCCATGCTGAAGTACATGGGCTTTTATAGACTGGATGGAGGAGGCAGGGTCTGATTTACATAGGACCCAAAGATTGGTTGGACCAGGTGTGACATTTACATAGCACAAGGAAGATGGCCACCCCACCCTAATCTTTTTATTATACAAATGGATTTTCTACTTGGCCAGCACCATGTTGTCTGTTCCTTACTGTACACACACGGTTGGGAAGGGAAAGAGAAGATGAAGCCACCACGTTGAACATGCATAGTCCCCAGGTAGCCTTCTCCTATTGGCACAGCTGCCGACATTCACCTGTGCAAGCTTCCAGCTTGCTTGTCTATGTCTGCAGCTCAATTTTACAGGCTGCTCTTTGTTAGAAAAGAAAATGATTTGGGGGCTGCTTTTCATTAAAAGGAAAACCTTACTGAGGACTTCCATACCCTCCCTATCTGCCTAAATAATTTCTTTTTAACTCCTTTATCACTATGACAAGTACTAGAAGAAACCCTAAAAGGACAAAAAGGTAGCGCTCTGGTTTCGAGAAGTTCTCTGCCCATTCGCAGAACAGACATGAATATTCTTCTCCTTACTTTTAATGCCCAACCTCTTCATTAAAGATGTCCTATACCTGTGACTTTCTGGCTCTAATGAGCTGAGAAGTCGATTTGTGAGCCAACTTCCTGCTTCTCAATTCTACTGTATCAAATAAAACCTTCACTGTTTGTTGTTCACCTTCAGTTTTGTGTACTGGCTTTATGGCACCCAAAAGAGAAACCCATTTTGGGGGAACCTGCTTTGTCAGTAACACTTTGAACTTTGTTTATAATAAAGCCAGTTTCATTTATCATCGCTTGTTTCTTTTTTAAAAATTAGCTATGGAATTTTCTATAAATAGAATGGAGATTTAAAGTTGTCTCAGAAAACAGCTTTAAAAATCACTCAAACATTAAATCTGCTATAAGTCCACGAAAGATGTATAATAAAAAATATCCCAAATGGTCCAAAAAATGTAGTCTTGCTCAAAAACTAACCCTAGTTTGAGCCACAGCAATGTCTCCCAATTGTAGTGGAACAAATGTGGACGTGTGTCTTACTTCTAAGCAGAATCTCAGCATCATGTATATAATGGCACAGAGAACAAATGAGGGGTCCACTGGAGGGAAAAATACAGATTGCCACAAATATCTCTTAGACAAAAAAAATTTTTTGGAAGCAAAGCATACGGCCAGGCATATATGCATCAACGATAAAGGAATAAAGAGTGCTACTTTTGCTGATCAGGTTTTTTCCCCAAAGAATATGCTTGCTATCAAATATCTTGCAGAATGTAAAATGCTTTATTTTCTAAGGTTCCTCTTACTGTGACATATTGTTTAAAAACAATTTGATTAGGTCTATACATTTTTTAAAATGTAAAATTAAACAACTGAAATAAAATAATATTTCCTAAATAGAAGTCAAAATCATTACGCCCTCCCCACTCCCTTGCCCTACCTCTATCATTACGTAACTTCACCTCCCATTATACTTCCCCCTCCTTTATTCTGCTTCCGCAACACTGGTTTAATAGATTACTAATCCAGTGCATTTTCATTGGCTGTTTCTTATGTCTAAAATCTCCTCTCCTTGCCATCTTTAACTCTTTGCTTTAAAGACATCTTTTAAATGAAATCCTGATCACTTCATTAAAAATTATAATCCACCCCTCCTCTACTCCAGTACTGACAATGTATCCTTTACCTTGTTATAGTTTTCATCACTTACTCACTTTTTACTTTATAATTAACTTATTTTTATGTTTATTAAACACTGTCTTTCTTATCCACTAAAATGTAAACTCCATAAACAGTGATTTTTGTTGTTTTTCCACTAATGTATCACAATCACCCAAAATAGAATTTGGAACATAGAAGGCATCTTTTAAATTTTTGTTGGATGAATAAATACATGAATAAACCTGTTTCTTAACCATTTCAGGAGAAATAGTACATTCAGACCTCCAAGTAGAGCAACTTTTTCTTATATAAAAAAAAAAAAATCACTTAGGATATCTATTAATTTTAGTTAATAACCAAACACTGTCATTGCTTTTCTTTTCTATTTGTATATATTCAATTACTTTTATGTTATTCCCAATTTATCTGATATCTTTCTTCAAACAATAAAAACATTTCGGAGCTGCTGTCTTATAACGAAAGCAACTGGATGTAATTGTTTTTCTTAGTAACACAGAATACTATGAAAATTCATTCTCCTATTACATTATGACAAATAGTACATTCTGCCTCTGCTTTGGAGTTTTTGAATACTTATTATGCTTCCAGATGACATTCATTCATAAAACTATGTGTTACACACTTAATATTCAATATTTTCTGTGCTAAATACTGAGAACATAATATCAAAAGACAGACATCATTTCAACCTTTATGGTTCTTACAGTCTAGATGGGATGGAAAGTAAGATACTAAAAAATAAAAATAACATGAGCAAACATTTATAACAGCGTTGTGTGCCAGGCATTGTTCTTAAACGCTTCAGAACATGAACTAACTTAATCTTCATAATTACTCAAAAAGGAAGTATTACTATTATTATTATTATTACCACTACTACTACTTTACAAGTAAGGAAAACAAAACCTTGTAAGGTATTTCAAAGGTTGGCGTTAATCCTAAGGAAAAGAGAAAAACCACTGAAGAGTTTTAAACCAGAGAATAAAACGATCAGATTTGAAGAATTATTCTGGCTTCAGCATGGATACTGGATGCGAGAAAAGTAAAATTACAGTAATCTGAGTGAAAGGTAATTGCTCCCGAGAATAGGGCAATGGCATTGCTGAGGGAAAGACTGTTAATGATTTGAGAGAGACTGAGGAAGAGAAGATTTAATGCATGTGAAGGTTATTTGTCCACTTCTTGACAGTCCCCTACCCCACTTTGCTGTTATTAATTCGCTTTAGAGTGCAAGAAACAATCACTATTTTTGTGAACCATACTTTTTTTTTTTAAGTTTCACAAGGAAAGTTCACAAATTAGGGTCTGAAGAATTTCACAAATCTCAAAGCCAAGCCATTATAGATTCTTTCCTCTTTCTCACTCCCAAGTTACGAATTTTCTAAATTTTCTGTCTAAATATCCTTCAAACATCTCTCCCTCTTCTCCATCTTTATTTGTATTTCTCCACTTTATTAAGCTCTCTTTCATATTTCTCTTGGACTAATGCAGCAGACTCTAAAAAGGTCTCTCTAACTCCACCTCATCTCCCTCCAACTCATCCATATCAACTGCAAGAAATATCTTGCCAAAATGTAAGTATATTTAGTGTTACTCAACTGCTAAAAACATTTTGACAGCTTCTAACAACCTTTTCAGATTCAGCTACAAAAATGCCTTCCCCTCACATCCTGTGCTGACATACCAATATCCCTCACTACTGAAACTCTAGTACTAGCAGGTTTTCATACAGGTCATGTTATTTCACAACTGCAGGGCTTTGCATATGCCACTCCCTCTATAAGAAGCTACCTTCCCCACCTGACAATTTGGCAAAGATCTACTTATATTCTGAGTCTAAACTCTAATGACTTCCCCCTCCTTTGTGATCTTCCTTATTTGGAAACTATCTCCATTAGAAACCTTATAAGACTGTATGGTAACTGCTTACATTCATTCACTCATTCATTATTAACTCAATGAATGTACATGTTTGTGTTTTCATTGCCTGACATAGTTTCTGGGAAAGTACAAGTATCCTAGTTTGTTACAGTGAATTCAGGCACAAAACTGAGAGCAATTTTAGGCGCTCAAAAGACTTTTAGCCCTCCAGACTGAAAAGATTACAAGAAATCTGATATCTAAATAAGGAGTATATCACTACATGTAAAGCAAATAAAAATCCTTAAAATTTTTAGGAACAAGTTAACAAATGTCAATCGCTCTAAGAATAAAGTCATAAAACTCAATTTAAAGATATTTAAAGGGTCTGAAATAAATGGAGGAACATTTTTTTTTCTTAAGAGATGGGGTCTCGTTCTGTCACCCAGCCTGTAGTGCAGTGGTGCAGTCAAATCACAGCAACCTCCAACTCCCAAAGTGTTGTGACTATGGGTGTAAGCCACCATGCCCTGCCACAAGAAACATATCTTATAATTAAATAGAAGGATTAAAAATAGAGAATAGTGTCCATTTTGCATCTATACATCTAAGAATTTAACAAAATTTCTATCAAAATCGCAACAGGGTTTAAAGCCTTGATTAAATGATTATTAAATTCAACTGTTAAGAGTAACAGGCAAGAATAGTTAAGAAAAGAAAGCATAGTCCTATCAAATCTCTAAATGTACAATAAAACAGTAATGTAGGTGGTACTACCACAGGAATACACAGACACATATCAACAGAAATGGAAATCAAATCCAGAATATATCTAAGTATATACAGAAATTTAGTATATGGCAAAGGTGCATTCCAAATAAGGGACAAGAGAGACTGTTTTACAAATATTGTCACAGTAACAAGCTAACCGTGTGGGGAAAGGAGTAATTAGACTCTATTTCACTCTATCAATAGAGAGTCCAGATAGATCAAAAGTTAAATGTAAAATGAAACTACAAAATGACTGGAATTAAACATAGACAAATATTTTCTAACCCAAAATTCATATATAAGAGACTACCCTTACACGATTATATACTAAAATATATAGTAATAGTATATACCATTATATACTAAAAAATTTACTATCAAAAAGCTATCAACATAAAAAAACAAAAATTTACTAAATTTTTTAAATTAACTGTAGAAAAAGCTATCAACATAAAAAACAAAAAAAATTATCATATATTCCAGAATACATGACAAAAATGTAAATAATCCTAATATATAAAGTTTCTTATAAATCACTTAAGATAAACAGAATTTTTTTAAATTAAAAATAAAAAGATATAGGAAATGTAGGGGAAAATGATCAACAGCCATGTGAAAAAAATCTAACATACTAATAAGGATATAAAAACTAAAATATAAAAAGATATATTTTACTTCTCTAATTGGCATATTAAAAGTCTGGCAATACCCAGTAGGCAAGGATATAGTGAAACAGGCATTCGCATGTATTTCTTGGTGAAAGTATAAATATGTACAATATTCTGGAAGACAAGTTAATAGTATCTGTCTAAAAGTTATCCATAAAGTATAAAATTATAGGCATCTTAGCTTCTAAGTTATAGATTTCTGTATCTGAAATTTTTACTAGACTATATTACCAGAAAAATTATGTGTTTTAAGAAAAACCTCAAAAAATGTGTATGACAGAGAAAAAATAAGCACAGAAGGTATAACAGACACACAGAAAATATACACATACCAAAAAGAAAAGGAAACTTATGACTTGAGAATAAGAAACTACAAAAAAATGGGAGAAACTTCAAAAACCAAGTGGGGAAACAGTCCAAAATGATAGAGAAGAAAGGTTTCAGGGAATTAAAAGCAAAAGAAGAGGTCAAGGATTTTTTAAATGTGAGAGGTCATTGGTAACATCTCAAAGCAGAAGAAGGGCTGGAGCTGTTGCCACATCCACAAATTCCTATGCAGTAGAGAGCAGGTTAATGTTTGCCATGAAGGGTGCTTTTCTTCAGATTCTGCAGATTTCATGCTGCTCTGTGATTTCACATGCTGCTTTAACTTGTGAGACTCCCTAGCAACTATCCTGTAATTTTAGATGCAGATGGAGTAGGTAACATAATCACATCTATTTTTCATAATTAGAATGCTTTCCATACTGTATCTATAGCTAAAAGTAAATTCAGTATTTTCCTAGAATATATTATTTAATAGGGGAGAAGTCATTTCTTAGCTTTAAAGAAAATAAATATTTCTAATGCTTGTATCCCAAAAACTTCCTCCATATATTTATAAATTAAAGCTATAGTGTATTACATCACTATGATGTATTACATCACTACATGTATATCACTATAGTTATATACGTATCACTATACACTACACATATATACACTATACGTATAGTGATATATGTATAGTGATATAATATATGATATACATAATGATATAATACACTATACCTTTAAATATAAAACAGCTATACTCCATGTCTTAGACTGCTCAGGTTAATATAACAAAATAACATAGACTAGGTAGCTTAAATGATAAAAAATTATTTTTTCACAATTTGGGAGGCTAGAAATCCAAGATCAAGGTGCCAGCATGATCATTTTCTGGTGAGGGCTTTTTTTCTGGCTTGTAAAACAGCTACCTTCTCACTGTGTCCCCACATGGCAGAGACATAGAGAATAAGTTTTCTGATGTCTATTATTATTATCATAAGTGTACTAATTCCATTATGAGGACCCCATCCTAATGACTTCATCCAAACCTAATTTACTCCCAAAGGCCCCATCTCCAGATACCATCAGAATGGGGATGAGAGCATCAATGTATGAATTTTAGGGGGAAACCATTCAATCTATGGCAGTCTACAAACCACACATTTCAGTCAACCAACCAACATTTTTTTTTTGCGCAAGGCACTATCCTAGGAGTTGATAATATCATGGTTAAATAAGACAGTTTATCCCACTAGGAACTTACATTCTGGGAGGAAAGAGAAACAGCCAAACAACAACTATACAAACAAGTATGATTCGGGTAAGTTTTGAGGAAAATAAAAGAGGAGTGGGATACGGGGAAGAAGGACTACTTTATCCAGAAGGGTCAAAAAAAGCCTGTCTCAGCAAGTGGCTTTGAAATAGAAAGCTAAATAATAAAGATGAAGTAGCAATGAACAAACTAAACCAAGCAAAAAAAATGCTCAAATAGCATTTACTATATGTAAGCATTCTTCCATTCAGGACACCATTCTCTGCATTGTTAAACAGCTTTACATAGTAGATTTCTTACCTATTCCTTTCAAAACCACAATGCCCTTCTTACCTCAAACAGAACATGTAAACACACACGGCCTTCTCAAAAGTAAACATTCAAAGAGAAAAGGAGAGTACAGCTCTTCAACTCTTACCAACATATAGCAATATCGCTTAAATCACTCATACCTGAGAAAAGTCCAAAGTTCAAAATTCAGCAAATGAATATAAAGAAAACAAAGGCCCTGGGAGCCACCTAACCCTTACCAAAATTTTCTCAAATTTCCAAACTCTGATCATGTCTTCTCCTCAACATGCTTTTCTGGCCACTGTGATCAAATGTATCTTTTCTCCTTTATTTTATGTGTAACTGTCTGGATGAGATACTTACCTGCCAAATAAAGTTTATTGATTTTGTAAGAATTTGCTTCAAACCAGTCTTCATTTACTGCTGAGGTCTGTGGCTTTGTTCTAGAATGGCTGAGGTCAAAGTCTGCCCTCAGATAAGTAGGGAAATACAGTAAATACATCCCTTGAGATTGTAAACTAGAATATTCAAAAATAACGGGTTTGCTTCACCACTGCATGAGGATGAGGCTTAGCCACATTGTAAGTCCATGTTTTCCTATTTTGTGGCATTGCCATTAAGCACACACACACACAAAAAAAACTCACTAAGCACTTCTCAAAAACATTTACTGAGCACAAAAAAAAAGTCTGTGTGCACTCTGGGAATATTCCTTCGGTGATTTACTATCAAGTAAAGGAGATAAAATATATCCCTCTAAAGTGATAAATGTACTTATAAACAACCTAATAGCATATGGAGTAACCATAAATAAATGTTAAAACCATATTCTAACAAATTATATGTTCCTGAAAAGGCCATGTTAAAGAGTTCTTAAATTTATAAGAAAAGAGATGAAATAATGCCATAGAAAAAGTATCATAATAGTATAGCATTTCTGAAATGTATTCATATAAACCTTGGTATTAGCATAGATCAAAAGAGGTCATATACTGTCTAACTTTGCAAGGAAATATGAAGATTCAGCATCCAGCCTTGAATCTCTCACAATAATAAATGAGTAAAAATTGTAAGGCCAGGTGAAGATAGTCAGCCCTCTGCATCTGTAGGTACAGAATCCAGGGATTTAACCAACTGGGGGGAAAAAGGTATTCAGAAGAAATAAATTGCAACTGTGCTGAACATATATAGACTTCTTCTCTTGTTATTATTATATTGTATTATTATAATACAATATAACAACAATTTACACAGCATTCACATTGTATTAGGTATTATAACTAACCTAGAGATGATTTAAAGTATACAGGAGGATGTTCACAGGTTATATGCAAATACTATGCCATTTTATATGATGAACTTGAGCATTTATGGATTTTGGTATCTAAGGGAGGTCCTGGAGCCAAGCCCTCACAGATACCGAGGGACAACTGTATTTAGAATAAATGTTTAACTTTGCACAATGGCAGTATCATAGCCAACGAGGTTTATCCAAGGCGGAATTATTGCTGACAGAATAGATGTTTGCTTAAGAGACTTTATGCAGAATCTTGAGAATGTAAGCAACTAAATTTAAGGTGGAAACTTCTAATCCATTTTTTGGTATTAATACTTTTTTTCTGCTGCAAATCTGTTTAATGATTTGCTAATTTGCTTAAATCATGGAACTATTTTTACATTTATAAGCATAATTTTTTTATTTTCTATGTGCTAAAATATTTGAAGTTTATTTGCTTAAATTCACCAAAACAGTTTACTTGATTTTTCTTTTGAAAACATTTTAAATTACCAAACTGTTTACAAATTCTAAATATCTTAAAAAACATTTGGAACAGAAAAATTCATCTTACTTACCGAGTCAAGTCTAAGATGCATATTCCATCACACCTTAAGATTTCTGAATTAGGTGGTCTTAAAATCTAATTTAGTCTTTTCTGTCCCCTCAAAACCTATCAGTAAATTGACAGCATTCCTTAAACATCTATGTCATCTTGGACTTGAGGAAGTACTAGCATCTACTTTAAATGTCTACTACTGTGGATCATGACTAATGTAGCAAGGAGGAAGAAAAACATTCTCACTGGCATCAATTAGTTTGTGGGATTTTGAAAATGATATTCTCCCAATGACTTCAAAACTGTTTCATTCAGTTCCAATAAATAAAATGACAATTTGATTTTCTCAATTATTAGAACAGGGATAAGAAAATGACATAAGCCCCTTAAAATAAAAGTCAGCACAGAATTTCAAAAAACTGTACCTATAATAATTCTCATAACTGCCTCTAATTCTTGGCATTTTTTGTGACTACAATGTCGTCAATTTTCTCATTGCTACTGTTATTCAGTAACAAATAATTGAAAAAGAAATTTTTTTGGAGACAGAGTTTGGCTCTGTCACCGAGGTTAGAGTGCAGTGGTACAATCATACATAGCTCACTGCAATCTCAAACTCCTGGGCTCAAGCAATCCTTTTGTCTCAGCCTCCCAAATAGCTAGGACAACAGGTGCACACACCATGCCCAGCAGCTAATTTTGTTTTGTTTTTTTTTTTTTTTTGGAGAAACAGGGTCTCACTAAGTTGCCCAGGCTGGTCTCGATTACCTGCGTTCAAGCAATCCTCCTGCCAAGCCTCCTAAAGTGTTGGGACTACAGGTGTGAATGACTGCACTAATATTCAAATTATTAAGTTGTATATTTTCCCCCCATGGTTAGAAAAGTAATAAAGAAATTGTTTTTGTTTCTATTAAAAACTGCATATTTAGGTGATAAAATTAATAAAATTTGTGTACTCTTCTCATTGTTTAAATGGTACCAAATAAGCTAGTTTTTTAAATTAAAAAAACAGTTAAAGCTATTTTCATTTTTAAAAATAAAATTTTATTTTTGTGAAATGGCCCTTATTTTATTTAAGTTGCTAACTGCTAATCAGAGAATAAAGACGGTGAATGAGGATAAACAGTATAAAAGTGAAACGTTTATTCTATAAATCAATACTTTGGTGAGGAAAGAAATGACTTAAGGTGCTTATTAGGAACATCAATCATGGTGTTGGTAATCAGTATCTGCAAATACTGATAAAAAAAAGGTACAAATACAAGTTATATGTTTCAGTGCACAGAATCAAATAAGTAGTAACTCTACAGATATGCTTGTAATCACCGCACTCACCCTACACATGGACATAAAACTAGTTCATCATCTTCTCTTAAAAAACAAACAAAAAAAAAACATGAAGCTTGTCAAATTTAGTGGCTCTTAGGCAAATGTATGATCAATTTTCTATAAAACTCAAGGTGAAAATAAACAATAAAAAACTACTTGAAAAAATCATTATTCTCCAAACATTTTTTTCATTTCAACAATTCTTAGAAACAGATACCCATAAGTGCTTAATAATAATACACAAAAATAAATAAAATATGTTTCAAGTTTTAAGTTTTTTTATTGCTATGAGATTGAGAACGCCAAGTCCCAGTAATCTACTACTAATTCCGTAAAAAATAAGCATTCTCAGGGAAAGCAAGTGTTTAACCCTTCTCACCACACATAATTCCCTTTAATAGCAATCAGCAGCAAAAAGAATCTAAGAATATGGTATTAACAAAGGTATGGTTTTTAGATGTCTCAAAAATCCCTCAGAGAACCCATTTTTAAAAAAATAGAAGCGCAAACTGAGATATTTCTATCACAAATCTATATCTCACAATATCCCTTATGAACGCCAAAATATGAACAGGTGAGACAAACCATCAATAGTCCTAAGACGCGTATGGCATCCGAATCTGTGCAGGAAAAAAGATAAAAGTAATAGGACATCAGGCAGACATGAAAACTCTGAAATGGCTGACAGAAACTCACTGGAGAGGTCAGCATGCCAAGATAAGAACAGTAGCTGAAACTGAGAGAAGTCTACACAATTTCAGGTAAGTACAAGCGGTCTTCAATAAGGAGTCAACGGGCGAAAAAAACTCTAAATACTTTCAAGATAAAGCCCCACACTGAGGATACATTGCTGGGAAAATCCAAATTGACCAAACTGGAGACAATAGAGAGAGAAGAAAAACAGGATCAAGATAAAAGTGGAAGAAGTAAATGAAGTCAGAAAATTATAAAATGTTGTTACCATATTTTTTTAATCAGACAAAAACATAGGATTTTAAAATGAGAGAAAACACTATCTTAAATGACTCATTTAAAAAGTTTAAGAGAACTAATTTCATGTAAAAACAACAGAAGAGCATTAGTTGAATCCCATACAATGCTATTATATGAAAAAAGGATCAGAATGACAGCCCTACAGAAAATAAAAGCATAGCCAAAAAAAAAAAAAAAAAAATGGTGTGAGTTGGCTGAAAGTAAAAATAAATAAATAAAATAAAAAGAAAAATTAAAAACTCAACACAAAGTGAGCTAAAAGATACTCAGAAAATGATAAAATAGATTAAACAACATAAAACAAAATTAGAACAACTCAGAAATGATGAGAGATTTTAGAAAAGAATTATGACAGAATAAATCATTTCAGAAACGATTACGTAAACTAAAGAATAAAAGGGGGAGCAAATTTTAGATCAAAAAAAACGAAGCAATAAAAAGGAGTCAAGTTTTAGACAAATGTAGAAGGCAAAGACTATCCAACATACAAATAACAGGCATCACCATAAGGAAGACAGTCAGAGAATAAAACAAACATTAAATTTATAACGTAATAACTTCTTAAAACTGTAAAGTAAGAAATTGAAACTACATATATTAGAAAGACATATTGTAAACCTAGAGGAATCAACCAAAAATAACCAAAACCAGGATATAACAAGAAACTGCAAAAAGAATTAGATTGGTATTAGACTTTGACAGCAATGTTTTATGATACAAGAAAATCAAGTATTTCAGATGTTCACAGAATAAAGAATTTCTATATGAGTCACTGTGAAAAGGCCTCCAAGAAATAATCTTAACTAAATAAATATTTAGTACACTATTATCTAAATAAGACAGAAGGAAGGAGAGATATGTATATTTCTGATCAGCTTTGGTTTGCATTATAAAATACTCTACAAGGATACAAAAAAAAAAACAGGAATTATCTGTTGAGGGGAAAAAAGAACTAGGTGGATATAGCAGAGGATGAGGTGTAGACTTTTCACTATATGCCCTTATTTACTATATGCAGTTTTTGATGTTTGAATCACTTGAATACATTAACTGGCGTGAGCCAGTAACTTAGTATTTTTTGAAACTTTCCTGGAAATTATAATGTGAGCCTGGATTGAAGATTATTGTTCTAAAATTTAAGGAAGTCAAATGAGTGAAGCAAAACAGATGAAATGCAGAAATTCATGAAAACTACTGTATAAAGCAAAATTTTCAAGTTTACTACTTGGACCTGAAAGTCTTATTTTTAAGAATATGCAAGGCCAGATGTGGTGGCTCAAACCTGTAATCCCAGTATTTTGGAAGGCCAAGGTGGGCAGATCACCTGAGGTCAGGAGTTCGAAACAACCTGGTGAACACGGCGAGACCCCATTTCTACCAAAGATACAAAAATTAGCAGGGTGTGGTAGTGCATGCCTGTAATTCCAGCTACTTGGGAGGCTGAAGCACAAGACTCACTTGAACCCAGGAGGTGGAGGTTGCAGTGAGCCAAGATCTTGCCACTGACTCCAACCTAGGCAACAAGAGCGAAACTCCTTCTCAAAAAAAAAAAAAAAGAATATATAACTGACACATTAAGTAAAATATCCTTAACATGTTCTTTTTATGTAAATAATTCTACCTGTTTGTTTTGGATAAACTTTTCTAGACTACACAGACATGTTTTAACGAATGTAAATGCTTATTATGGCAATGTTTATTATTCTAATACAGCTTGACAAAGAGGTCTTCCAAATTTTCATGTTTAACCTATGGATTGAATAATTCAATCATTCAATTAGCTTTGAAATAAGAAAGAAAATACTTGACCATATCTCACAATGATTCATCTCTCACAGTGACTCTCCTTTTATAAGGCCTGTGAAGAGGATAGGATTCCTAACAACAGAAATACATACATTTCCCAACATCAAATCTAATATAAAATATACTACTAAAAGAAATGCATGTAAAACCAACTAAAACATAAAATCCTTATTCTTCTTTCATTTTTTACAAACATTCCATTTATTAATTACTCTTTCTCTTGTCAGACTAAAATTCTGACAAAAATACATCTTCACAGTGTTTAGTCATGCCAAAAAAATATGTGAATAAATAGAATGTCTTCAAGTGATGTTTAATGTATACTAACATTTCCTTCAGCATTTTCCAGTCCTACATAAGACCACACACTATATTTTGGGTTACCTAGGCATAACTGCTAAATTCTCTACATACCAGATCATCAAGCTAACTATTCTGGGTAGTCAAGCAACTGATCTAATCTACCCCTTAACCAAATTTATAAAGCACAATTATTATAGTAGCCTCTTGCCAAGTGCTCAATGTCCAATACCTGATTAGTACTTATTTTTAAAGAGTACATGAAAAAATTGAGATTAATATCTACTGGTACTTAAGTAATACAATCTGTGAAATTAGCAACAGAATGTAAGTAGTAGTCTGGGGCTGTATAAATCTATTTATTAGGTAAATGTAAGGTCCTCTGAAACACTTTATTTTCATAAAACAGTACTTTTTTTTAAAAATTAAATTCTCAAGCCGAATAATCAAGCTGCTATAGCCAGGAGGCACTGCAATAGAAAATGGAATGTGAAAGAATAGGTCCAGTCTTTAAAAAGCTTACCAAAAAAATTCCCAAAGTTAGCCATAGATACCAATACTGACAACTATCAAAGATAATAATTTTATAACCAGCTGTGTCTGGTTACTGAATTTTTAGAAATGTGGCAGCATGAGGACATGTGCTATCTGATGAGCTGCCAAGTTTCCTAAGTGCTTGTCACAGGTGTTGACCCACTTGTTACAGAAGTCAAAGAAAGGACACAAAAGGGATTGGAATCCATGCTGTACTAAAATGAGGAGTTCTCTATTCAAGTTTTGTGAAAGTCCTTTAAATAGTTATTTCTGATAAATGCAGCATGACTCACTTTTCTTCCTCTGGTTAGGCTACACACCCTGGACAGAACAGGAAAAGGAGACATAGCACACACCCCCATTGTACTATAGAGTTCACAGTATTTATTTCCTTTTGTTATGGCACATTCACGCCTCCCCACCTATCCTGGTAATCAGACCATATCACATAAAATAACACTGTTAGAATTCTCTGTAATCATTAATGTTGTCTTTAAAAAGTTTGTTTAAAGGTTTTACAAACATTCCATTTATTAATTACTCTCTCTTGTCAGAATAAAATTCTGACAAAGATACATCCAAACCCTAGCCTAAGTAGAGGGGTATATTTTTCAAAATTGAAAATTCAGAGCCCAGTATTCTGAAATCAGGTGAAAATATTGAGAATTTTCATGGTGAGAAATAGCTATAAATTTTATTCTCCTTTTTCTATATTGTCCACATTTTCCAGACTAAACATACTATTTTTATAAATACACACACATACTAACATTTCTTAAGGAGAAAGACTTCTCAGCTAATTTAATCTAGCATTATCTTACTGGACTCCTAAATGTTGTGCTTTATTTAGGATACCACAGAGACGCAGGCACCAGTATATTGTTCCTGTCATCACAAATAACTCTTTTCATTTAATTAAGCTCCACAAACATTTAAAAGACCTGTATGTTAGATACCTTGATATTTAAAAATTGCCATATTCTACAGAAAATATGTCATAAATAAGACTCAATTATCTAGAGGATGACTGGCAGACCATAAATCCAAACAAGAAATTTAATATATATATTCATTGTTTGTATCAGTCCATTTTCACACTGCTGATAAAGACATACCCGAGACTAGGCAACTTATAAAAGAAAGAGGTTTAATGGACTCAACAGTTCCACTTGGCTGAGGAGGCCTGACAATCATGACGGAAGGTAAAAGGCACATCTCACATGGCAGCAGACAAAAGAAGAGAACTTGTGCAGGGAAATTTCCCTTTATAAAGCCATCAGATCTCATGAGACATTTACTATCATGAGAATTGCACAAGAAAGACACACTCCCGTGATTCAATTATCTCCCATTAGGTCCTTCCCACAACATGTGGGAATTATGAAAGCTACAATTCAAGATAAGATTTGGGTGGGGACACAGCCAAACCATATCACTATTTAAAAACTCACTTTGCTAATATTTCATCCTATAAATATTTAACATACAGTAGCCTCCTTTGACACTCACAAATTTAATCACATCTCCTATTCCTAAGAAATTATTAGGTAGAAACGACTTTGTGTTAGTTTGAAAAAAAAAGCCCACTACCCTCAGAAAGAACTGGATTGCAGAAAGGTCAAATAGGGAAGTCTAAGATTTCTAAATTCTTCCTTAATCAGGTATTTACAGCACAATGTAAATGTTTCTGTTGAAAATACTCTTTCAGAATATCTAACACATACTCATATATATGCACAAACTTAGTAAATATAAAGCAGATAAAAAGATTTATGTATTATCTCCCATTTTGAATTATCCATATATTTTTATCCATCCTTCCTCTATCTAGAATGACTCCAGGGGAGCTCATTAGTTTCCCCCGCCCCTCTAAAAAAACTGACTCAAAGTTACCTGTTTCAAAATAATGTTTTGATATCAATTTCCTGATGTAGCTACAACAAAGAATACCTAAAATTTAAAAGGTTGCTTTCTATCCCACTTTCAGATTAAAGTTAAAAAGACATACTTTTCCCTATTTCTGTCAATAAATACAGCTAAAAAGTTTGGACATTTTATTAAAACAAATATAAGAGGATTCTGGAACGCAGAGGGAAGGCAGACCGACTAGGGACCTAGGAATCCAAGGAATGACAAAGCAGTGAGTTCTGTGAGTTTTCTTTTAGCCTCATATATCCCAAACTAGGGAGTGGAACAGCCAGCAACCAGGAAACACCAATAGGCACAAAAGCCCCAATAAAAGCCAATCCTCTGTAGCAAAAGGGCCATGAAAGGCACAATTTAGCAAGACAGAAAGCTTTTAGACAATAAACACCCCACACCAACCAAATACCACGAAAAAAAAAAAAATGGCCCTAACTTTGAAACTTTTAATCAATAGTAACCAATGACTCAAACAAAATACCTTCTTCTAAATAGTCACAGTGTAGGCCTATTGAATAATGTCCCCATAGGACACTGAAAAGATGCACTGCTCACCTTTTTCCTTATTTCCAAGTTTCACCTTTATTTTTAAACCACCTCTGTCACAAAAGGCCAAGTACCGAGCCTAGATTTCCACTCTTGCACAGCAACAATAAAGTGCCCATAGATGACCTTGATGTGGTATCAGAGAAAACCAAGTGGTTGTGAAGACAGTTTTAGGACTTCTACTCCCATCCAAAAGGAAAAAAACTCTCTCACCCTCCATTCCCGTGTCAGAGGAAGCTGAGTGGGAAGCCAGAACTTTTATAACTATCCAGAGGTAACAAGGTCACCCCTAATCTCATGGTAAGGCACCCGTGGAACAGTAAAAAGGTGCGTCTCCCCCTCCCAGCGAGGGACGCATCTGCTAAGGCCTGTGGGAGCCCTGAAATCCCACCTTATCCCAGGAGTAAGGCGGTATCCTTCCTATCCAGGGTATCAAAGGGGGTTGAGTGGAGAACTTGTCATTTTACTCGCACCTCACATTAACAAAATAGTTAATCTTTTCCCAAACTATACAGTATCAGATGAGGCCTGCTACAATAAAAGATTTAAATAAGATCCAAGGTGTCACACAAAATACCCACAATATGCAGGATATAATTAAAAAACACTCATGATACTAAGAATCAGGAAAATCTCAACTTGGGCAAGAAAATACTATCAACGGTAACACTGAGATGATACTTTCCTAACAAGGATTTTAAAGCAACCATAATAAAAATGCTTCAGCAGGGAATTATGAACATGCTTGAAACAAACAGAACAGAAAGTTTCAGCACAGAATGGAAGACATGAAGGAGAGCCAAATGGAAATTTTAGAACTGAAAAATACGATAACCAAATAAAAAACAAAGAATTGGCACATGAAATGAATGGAAGGAACTGAGGATAGAAATCCTTTCCTCAGAGGTGGATGGTACGGTGACATATAAACTGAACAGTATGCCTACTTTAACTTCGATTTGGCTATGAGACCTCCTGGTACATTTTTCTATAATTTATTTAGCCAAGGTGTTTAATACTCCATAAGTTACTCTTTTATTCCCATGCTATAAAAAGGAGAGAGAAGCCTATTGGTCCTAAACTGAAGTCATCGGAAAAAAGTTTTCTTTGAAAGTATAGATTCCTATAAAACAAACTAGCTTTGAAGACTCAAGTCATCACTCCTAGATTATGACTATTAATAGTAAATGCAGTGAGACAACAATGATAATGCCAGATGGCATTTATATTAGTCATTAACGTAAAAACAACCCAAAGTGATATATGTTAGGTTCTATATAGTCTCTCTGATATGTTACTGTTCCCATTTATAGATGGAAAAACTGAATTCTCAAAGATGTATGTCTCACTAAAGGGTCCAGAATAAGTCATTCAATGGAGACAAAAAAACACAGTTACCTCATTATTCAGTACTATGCCTTTTAATAAGCACCGTAAGTCCAAGGATGAGGTCACTAAGTGTGGCTATACACAATGTAGTTAGTCCTTGGGGAGCAGGGTGCATGATATTAGTTCATCTACTGATTCATCCAACAGTATTCATTGAACATGCACTATATGCCAGGTACTACTGGCAAGGAAAAGTTCTAAATCTGAAGAAACTTACACTGTAATGGAGAAAAGGCAGAAAATAAACAAATCAAAATAAAACAACAGGTAGGAATAAGTGGTATGGGAAAGAAAAAAATAAAAAGGGCTAGGGAATGCTGAGCAAGTACATAGGGCCTTATTTTATACAGCATGATTAAGAAAAGCCTCCATAAGAGTAGCATTTGAGCAAATATCAGAATGAAGCTAGAGTTCAGCGAGAGCTGTTAAAAGTATAATTTTCAAAAAGTTAATCTGACTCACGTAAATACAAATTGAAGATATACCAAAGATTTATTTTGTTCATTTACTAATGAATTAATCATTTAAGACTGAACGAATGAGACATTAGGACTGGTTCAAGAAGCATTTGAAGAACAGGATTTATATAGGAAATTTAACAATGGAGTGTTAGACTAAAAGCACCGAGTTAGAGACAAAACTGGTTAATATCCTGTAAGACCGAATGAATAAGATGCTAAGACTGGTTTAAACTGCGTTTGAAGAACAGGATTTAGATAGGAAATTTAACTACATGAAGTGTTAGACTAAAAGCACTAGGTTAGAGACGAAACTTGTTAATATCCTACAGGGCAATTAATTATATTCTTTGAAGTTATCTTTTCTAACAAACAGAATTATTTGCATCTCTTCAGGGGAAAAAAATTCTATAAATTAACATGTAACTTCACTACATCTGAGACTTTTATTCAAGAGTAAACAGTGAGTCAAATAAAATACATTCTCCTAAGTACGCCTGAGGTGGGCACATTAAACAATGTCATCACAGGTGCTGAAAAGACACACTGCCTGCATTTTTCCTTATTTCCAAGTTTTGTATTTTTAAAAAACTGATCTACAGGAGGAACAACATTCCAGGCAGGGATACGTGAGTGAAATCATGGGTCACACCACTCCAACAGGCAAAGAATGTCCTTCCCCACATATACTCACACATTCACCTATACCTTATTGTAAAGCTTGGCGTAAATAAATACCCGAGGGTAAACTGGAGAAGCTTGAAAATGTATATTGGAAAGAAAACAGGAATTGAGTCTGGGATCTGATTTGATTTACATTTTTAAAACACTACTCTTACCTGCTGAGTTGAAAACTCATGATGGAAAAGAACAAGAGTGGAAGTTAGAAGACCACTTAGGAGACTATTACAGTGATTCAGGCAAATAAACAAATAAATATATGATTTGTCAAATGTAAAAGGTGCTAGGAAGAAAAATAAAGAAGACTATGATAAGGTGGATGAAGAGGATGTCAGCATTGTCTGGAAAGGCTTATCTGATAAAGTAATACTTGAACAGAGACTTGAAGGTTATAAAGAAAACCATGCAAGTATCTGAGGGAATCTGAGTACTCTGGATATTAGGAAAAAGAAAAATGACTGAGGAAAAAGAGGCAAGGAAAAGACAGGAAGAAGGGACATAAGGGAACACAGAGCCTTGAAAACCAGTTTAAGGACTTGGCTTTTAGTGTGGGTAAGATAAGAAGCCACTGAAGGTTTCAGAACAGAAGAATGACATGACCAGCTTTAAGTTTCAATCAAATCACAGTGGCTGCAATGGGGGGAATGGTCTGCGTGTGGGCAGTGACAAAAGCAAAAGACTAGTAAGAATATACTTTAGTAATCCAAGGGAGAAATAATGATAATATACAATATGTTGACAGTGGTGACCATGATGATAAACGGTTGAAACCTGGATATTCTGAAGGTACAGGCAACAAATCCTGCTAAAGAAACAGACATTGAGTAAGTACAAAAAGGAATGTGCAAGTTTTAGTCTTAGCAATTAACAGCAAGGAGTTGTCATTTACTGTGTTAGGTTAGACTGTAGAATAAATAAATAAGGAAATTTAGGAAGGAGAAAAGGAGACAATTTATTTTAAAAAGTTAAATATCTCAGTTCTGGATTACAGGATTCTAAATGTAATTCAAATGTAATTATTATAACAAAAATTAGAATAAACTGTTCCCAAAATGTATCCATTAGAAACAGAGTATTTCTTACCAAATTGTTTGAACCTCAAACTACTAATCCTCGTGGCTACTCACAAACTCATACTTTTCAAAATGGGCGTCTTCCCATTAATTTAATCCATGTTGGTCAGTTTTATATATTTAAGCAAGTACTGATTCTTCATTCATAAGATACTCATTATGCACTTCTGGAAATTATAGCACATGCTTCATCAAAAGGCTTATATTTTAAATTTTAAGTTCAATCTCCTTACCTGAAGTTCTTTGTATCTATCTTGAAAAGAAATGGCCTCTTGCTCTTTTTCTTTTAGAAAGCCTTTTTCTAAGACATTATGCTTTTCCATCAATGATTCCACATCCTAAAACAAAAATCCAAATACAAGCTTTGTAATATTTAATGGCTTAAAATATATTTAGTTTTTTCAATGAACGTATCAGAAAACATTTGTCAGAGAAAGAATCCATGGGAAGTATGGCTTAAAATCTAACAATATTATAAATTGTATGCTTCACTCTAATTTCTAGGACAATATCAAACATGGACATAACATTTACTCATTCCAACAAAAGAATATGAGCACATCAACTAATTTCATCAACATAATCTATTTCTAGATACACTTTCTATAAATATGGTAAGCTCTTTTGACAGATATTTTCACAGGGAAAAATGCATAAGTAAAGAATTTACTAAAATGGCTAATGTATACCTAAGTACTCTTGTCAAATATCCCATGACGCCTAACTTCCCATAGGGAAAAGTTGATATCACAAAATTTCACCCCTTCATAAGAAATACAATATTATCTGTTTTCAAAGTAAATAAAAATAAACCAAAAAAAGAAAGCAATAGTTAGAAAAAACCTAGTAAAAGATGTTCATATCTTTAAAAGTACATATGTAAAATACATTTCTCATCAAAGGCTTTTCCAAGTGATTAGCTCATGACTGTTTTAAACCTACAGCCAAGGGAGAAAAGTATCTTCTTCCTCTGATGAGCTTTTAATCAGAGTTTGAGATTATATCAAATTTCTAATATTTGCAAATCAAATTTTTTTAGGCAAATTTAAATATACCTTTTTAATTCTCTGTTTTTCTTCTTCAGATACTTTGAGTTTAATCTCCAGACTTGAAATTTTTTGCTGAAGCTGTATGTTAGATACATTGGCTCCAGGATCCTCAGAATCATTCACAAGGGCAATTGTTCCATTACTTTTTTCATCAGTTAAACCCAATGGAAAAAGTGAGATATCCAGATGAGTGTGTGTTGATTGCTGAATCTAAACCACATTACAAAAAAAAAAAAAAAAAATACACAAGAGAGGAAAGTTTACACTATACCAATAATGAAAACATCCAAAGGGCACTAGAAACCACATTTGGAAATTAAGTTGTTGAAAAGGTTCTGAAATTATTTCACCCTTTAAGTAAATCAAGAGAAGACCTCAAACTGTTACAACAACCCGATCTTTGCTGTAAGAAACAAAATTTCCTCTTAATTTTGAAATCTAAAGTATTCCTTAATTTGCTATCAATGCACTAAAAGACTTAAAACTTTTTCCTACACTTGAAAATGTATGAATAAGGATAGACATATCTGGTTGTTAACAGTTCTTAAAATTTACACACAGACCTAGAATTTGCTTATATTTTAAACTGTAAATCGAACTCTGAAATTTATCAATGACCTCTATTGATCATCACTGTCTCGCAAAATTAACAGGTGACTCAAAATTGTGTACAACACTTTAGAAATTGGGACTACGTCCAGCAGCTAGCATAAGTGCTTGGTTTAAAAAATATTTGAATGAATAAACCTTATAACTGCTATATTTTTGGGTTTTACTCTAAAATTGAAATAGTTGCTTGTATACCCGAAAATATGTGGTAAGATTTGCTGAAAAGAGAAATACTTATTCTTCTTTGTATTATTTCCCTTTTCAAGTTCAAGATTTGAAATGCAAAGCCAGGTAAAGTTTAATAAAAGAGATACTCAAATCATACTTTGGTAACTAAGGCTACTTAAATACTTTGCAATTGTGCCACGAAACACAGATTATCTAGTTTTTTTGAATTCTACATATTAGCCTCAAAATTAGAATCTCTATTGCAGAAATACTTCTTTTAGACAAATTGGCTAAAAAAGAAATTTAAAAAACATCAATTAAATTAGCAGGCAATTTTTTAAGTATGCACATCTCCTTTAAAAATATGCTTGTCTTTACCTGTGCTTTAGGAATAGTCTGACTCACAATGCTGTTTTCTGGTGTATTCTCTGGTGATGAAATAATGGCATCAGAAGAGAGGCAGCCAATGGCAGAAGAGTGGTCATGGTCCAGTACAATCTCAGGAGAAGATGGTGAAAGATGGACTCCAGATACTAAAAAAAAAAAAAAACAACAATAACAAAAAGGATAGGATTATTAAAGAGAAAACGGAAGCTGAAATAGAGTAAAAGAAAAAAGTAAGGAAAGTAAAAGCAATGAGAGTGAAAAATCAGGATTCTATGACTATTTCTCAGGGCCTAATCTCTAAGAGGTAAAACTAGTGTTTTTAATTTAACATGACATTTCCATGTATGATCCAGGCAAACAAAATAGTTTTATAAAGTCTTAGTGTAATAGTGCCATAAGAAGCACATTTCTAGCATAGAGAAAATACTCATATATATATATGAGTATATCATATATATGAGAAAATATATATTATATATATAACATATTCATTAATTTCAGTCAGAAAAACCCATTTAATTTTTTAAAAAGCACTAGAGTGCCTATCAGTGCCAGTCATAGGCATTAGGGACTGAGGAGACACCAGTGAGCAATACAGATGCACCCATGTACTCAATGGCTTTACGACTCAGTAGGCAAGTCAACCAATTAATATTTATAACAATAAAATGAGTAAGGGAAAAAATCAATTACTTTGAAACAACTAATCCAACAATATCTACATTAAGGTCTTCTTTTGTGACAAATAAAAGAATTTTCATGCTAAAATAAAGTCAATTTAAGTTTGCTGAATTATCCATACAGAAAAATAATAATTTTTCTTTTTCAATTAGCTTAAAAAAATTAGATTGTGATTAGAGCTCATATATAAAAGTTCTGAAAGGAAACCCAAATATCAAGTATGACATAGGACAAAAATACAGATATGAGCAAGATAAACAGGTCGTACATATATTACTTTTTAAATATTCTTTCTAAAAATTCAAATAAGTTTGTACTAGGTGTGTTAAAATTTAAGGAAAGTGAGTCATTTTTTGGTACAGCCCATTCATACATTTTGCTTTCTAAACTATAAAGACCTTTATTCCACATTGGCATCAGTAGCAACGTCAGTGAGGTTCTACCATAAACTCTGGAAGGCAGTTCACAATGGAAATTGCATGTTTCCCTGAAGAAAGACATTTATAAGGCTGTTAGATATAAACAAAATAACAAATACATCAATCTGTGGTTGATATTCTAAGAATTCAATTATCTTAAATACATTTTTATTATGTAGCAATATTGCATTTTTCAGACATTATGTGTCATACTATATAATTAATATAGTCTAGCTTCACCCATAGGCTTTTTTTTTTTTTTTTTTTTGAGACAGAGTCTCGTTCTGTTGCCCAGGCTGGAGTGCAGTGGTGCAATCTCAGCTCACTGCAACCTCGGCCTCCTGGGTTCACAACATTCTCCTGCCTCAGCCTCCGGAGTAGCTGGTACTACAGGCACCCGCCACCACGCCCGGCTAACTTTTTGTATTTTTAGTAGAGGCAGGGTTTCACCATGTTAGACAGGATGGTTTTGATCTCCTGACCCCGTAATCCGCATGCCCCAGTCTCCCAAAGTGCTGGGATTACAGGCATGAGCCACCGCACCTGGCCAGGCATTTCAATTCCTTTTTTACTTTTTTTTTAAAGACGGAATCTCACCCCGTCTCCCAGGCTGGAGTACAATAGTGCAATCTTGGCTCACTGCAACCTCCACCTCCTGGGTTCAAGCAATTCTCCTGCCTCAGCCTCCCAAGTAGCTGGGATTACAGGCGCTCACCACCAAGCCTAGCTAACTTTTTGTATTTTTAGTAGAGACAGAGTTCACCGTGTTGGCCAGGATAGTCTCGATCTCCTGACCTCCTGACCTCCTGATCCACCCACCTTGGCCTCCCAAAGAGCTAGGATTACAGGCATGAGCCACCGTGCCCGGCCAGGCATTTCAATTCTTTAACTCAAATACAGAAAAGCGAAATTTTAATTCATGTTTGTACTTGGTATCCCTACTTCAGAAATTATATTTTTCTAATCTTCACTATTCTATACAAGTATAATAGTGAAAGAGATTTCTTCAAAACATCAAAATATTCCCACTTCTAATTCTGCATCATAATTTACAACAAAAATATTACTAATGAATTTTTAAAGGCATGCAAGTAACTAGTATAGTGGACTGAGAAGGAATACAGCCTTGTGGTTAAGAACATAGACTCTAGAACCACACTACCATACCAGGTATAGAACAATGGACAAGTTACTTAACTTCTCTGTGCTTCAGTGTCCTCATCTATAAAATGGGCAGAGATTTTGCTGATAAGGTTTAAATTGTGGAAAACATGTAAAGCATTTAGTACAGTGTTGATATTTTATTATTTTAAAGAATATTATTAAAATTTATTAAGCAAGTATGTTTATTTAAAGGTATATACGTGGCTGTGATCCTGTATTCAAGAAACTATTAACAGTTTCATTCTGATCTAACACCTATTTCAATATTTATGTGTGTTATTCATATTTATAGGCATAAGATAAGATGTCATGCTGTCCCAAGTTAAATTCTTCTCCTGTAACATTAAATGTCCAAGTGTATCATATTAGGGAGAAAGGAGGGAAAGTGAGTAGAATACAGGAAGAATGGGAGCAAGTAAGAAGAAAAGAGGAAAAGAAAGAGATGAAAGGGAGAGGTTGAAGGAGGACAGTAGAGAGAGGCAATGAAGGTACCCAGAGTCTCATACTAACTAGTACTGTACTATGACCCTTTCTCTTCATAACCAAGTTCCTGAACAGTTCATAACCCCTGTCGCCATTTTCTTCTTCCTCGACCCAATCTTCATCACTCCACTGGATTTAAGATACTAGTTGTCATATTAGATACTATTAAATTAAATAAACACATCTGATCTTATCTTTCTTCAGTTCTTCAGAGAACATGATAATCACCCTCCATTTTTCTTAAAACTCCTCCTTTGGTCCCTGTTACACAAGATCTCCTATATTTCTACCTAACACTTTGAATACCATTTTCTTGATTCCTTTTCAGACTCTTTCTCCAATAAACCTCAAGTTTCATTATTTCATATATCTGCTGATCTTCTCACTGCACAGAATATTCTGGATTACCACTTTCAAAATCCATTATTTAAATTACCACCTCTAAGCTAATGATACTCAATACATCTCCAGTATAAATCACTCTGCAGAAATCTAGATCTATACTTACCTTACTACCAGATTGTTTCATTCAGGTGTCCAACAGATATACCAAACCTGCCTATCATCTTATATAGACCTGCTTTGCTTCATGTTTTCCATCTAGTTAATAATACCTCAAAAAACCATTTGCTCAAGCCAGAAATGATGCCACTAAGTGCTAACTTCACTCCAGTCACACAGTATTACTAACATTCCCTGACTATGCCATGTTTCTTCAGTACCTCTGTGACCTCACAATATTATTCTCTAGGTAAAAGTCATAGGCATTAGAGTCAGAAATGGATTGAAATTCAAACATTAACAATTTATGCATTATGCAGCCTTAGGCAAATTACAATAACTCTTCTAAGCCAAAGTTTCCTCTTGTGAAAATGGGGAAATAAAGCTCAAAATGATGTTGTACAGCTTAAATGAGATAATGTATACCAACCACCTAGCTCAGTGACAGGTACATGGTAAGCATTCAGTAAATGGAAATTGTCACTGAAGTTTTAAGTTGGCAACATTCAAAACAAGCTTTCCTAGAAATCTTTTCACATCTATTCCATTATTCACTCAAGCACAAAATAATTCTAATTTTCCATTGTCTGTTAAGATACTACAAGATTTTTAAGAAATAGTGACAAACCATTGCATAACAATAAATGGGAAACATTTAAAGCAGTGATTGTAAACAAAACTTCATAGCCCTGAACACTTCAATCAAAAAACAATAAATTAAATTCCCAGCTCAAACAAAAAAGAAACAAAAAAGAAAATTTAAAACGTAGAATAAGGAAAATAATAAAGATACTGCAATCACTGAAGTAGATTAATAAGAGAAAAGGGTACATATAACTATTCAAAATCCTGGATTTCAAATGAAAATTAAACAAAATAGTAGCTAACAATAAAAAGGAAATAACTCAAATATACAAAATTAAATGATAAGGAGAATATAGCTATTATAACAGAAGAAACTAGAAAGTAATAACGTTGGGTGGCGCAAAGATGGCGGAATAGGAAAAGCTCCAGTCTCCAGCTCCCAGCGTTAGCAACCCAGTAAACAGGTGATTTCTGCACTTCTGACTGACATACAGGGTTCATCTCACTGAGGCTTCTCAGACAGTGGGTGCTGGACAGTAGGTGCAGCCCAACGAGCGAGAGCTAAAGCAGGGCGAGGCATCACCTCACCCGGGAAGTGCAAGGGGGAAGGGAATTCTCTTTCCTAGCCAAGGGAAACCATGATAACACCTGGAAAATTGGGTTACTCCCATCCTAATACTGCACTTTACCAAGGGTCTTAGCAAACGGCACACCATGAGATTATATCCCGTGCCTCGCTGGGAGGATTCCATGCCCACAGAGCCTCCCTCATTGCTAGCACAGCAGTCTGAGATCCAACTGCAAGGCAGCAGCAGGGCTGGGGGAGCGGCGCCCGCCACTGTTGAGGCTTAAGTAGGTAAACAAAGTGGCCAAGAAACTCCAACTGGGTGGAGCCCACCACAGCTCAAGGAAGCCGTCCTGCCACTGTAGACTCCACCTCTGTGGACAGGGCATAGCCAAACAAAAGGAAGCAGAAATCTCTGCAGATGAAAATGTCCCTGTCTGTCAGCTTTGAAGAGAGTAGTGTGGTTCTCCCAGCATGGAGTTTGAGATCTGAGAACGAACAGACTGCCTGCTCAAATGGGTCCCTGATCCCTGGGTAACCTAACTGGGAGACATCCCACACTAGGCGCAGATTGACACCTCACAACTCACACGGCCGGGTACACCCCTGAGACGAAGCTTCCAGAGGAATGATCAGACAGCAATATTTGCTGTTCAGCAATACTCACTCTTCTGTAGCCTCTGCTGCTGATACCCAGGCAAACAGGGTCTGGAGTGGAACTCAAGCAAACTCCCACAGACCTGCAGCTGAGGGTCCTGACTGTTAGAACGAAAACTAACAAACAGAAAGGACATCCACACCAAAAGCCCATCTTTACGTCACCATCATCAAAGACCAAAGGCAGACAAAACCACAAAGATGGGGAAAAAGTAGTTCAAAAAAGCTGAAAATTCTAAAAATCAGAGCGCCTCTCCCCATCCAAAGAAACACAGCTCCTCGCCAGCAATGGAACAAAGTTGCATGGAGAATGACTTTCACGAGTTGAGAGAAGAAGGCTTCAGGTGATCAAACTTCTCCGAGCTAAAGAAGGAAGTACAAACCCGGCGCAAAGAAACTAAAAACCTTGAAAAAAGATTTGACAAATGCCTAACTAGAATAACCAATGTAGAGAAGCCCTTAAACGACCTGATTGAGATGAAAACCGTGACACAAGAACTACGTGACAAATGCACAAGCTTCAGTAACCGATTCCATCAACCGGATGGAAGGGTATCAGTGATTGAAGATCAAATGAATGAAATGAAGCAAAAAGAGAAGTTTAGAGAAAAAAGAGTAAAAAGAAACGAACAAAGTCTCCAAGAAATATGAGACTACGTGAAAAGATCATATCTACGTCTCACTGGTGTACCTAGAAGTAATGGGGAGAATGGAACCAAGGTGGAAAACACTCTGCAGTATATTATCCAGGAGAACTTCCCCAACCTAGCAAGGCAGGTCAAGATTCAAATTCAGGAAATACAGAGAACTCAACAAAAATATTCCTCGAGAAGAGCACCAAAGTTGAAATGAAGGAAAAAATATTAAAGGCAGCCAGCAAAAAAGGTCGGGTTACTCACAAAGGGAAGCCCATCAGACTAACAGTGGATCTCTACACAGAAACTCTATAAGCCAGAAGAGAGTGGGGGCCAATACTCACTGTTCTTAAAGAAAGGAATGCTCAACCCAGAATTTCATATCTAGCCAAACTAAGTTTCATAAGTGAAGGAGAAATAAAATCCTTTACAGACAAGCAAATGCTGAGAGATTTTGTCACCACCAGATCTGCCCTACAAGAGCTCCTGAAGGAAGCACTAAACATGGAAAGGAACTACAGGTACCAGTCACTGCAAAAACATGCCAAAGTGTAAAGACCATCGATGTCAGGAAGAAACTGCATCAACTAATGAGCAAAAAAACCAGCTAACATCTTAATTACAGGAACAAATTCACACATAACAGTATTAACCTTAAATTTAAACTGGCTAAATGCTCCAATTAAAAGACACAGACTGGCAAATTGGATAAAGAGTTAAGACCCATCAGTGTGCTGTATTCAGGAGACCCATCTCATGTGCAGACACACCCAAAGGCTCAAAATAAATGGATGGAGGAAGATCTACCAAGCAAATGGAAAACAAAAAAAGCCAGAAGCTGCAATCCTAGTCTTCTAAAAGAGACTTTAAACCAACAAAGATCAAAAGAGACAAAGAAGCCATTACATAACGGTAAAGGGATCAATTCAACAAGAAGAGCTAACTATCCTGAACATATATGCACCCAATACAGGAGGACCAGATTCATAAAGCAAGTCCTTAGAGACTTACAAAGAGACTTAGACTCCCACAAAATAATAATGGGAGATTTCAACACCCCACTGTCAACATTAGACAGATCAACAAGGCAGAAAGTTAACAAGGATATCCAGGAATTGAACTCAACTATGCACCAAGTGGACCTAATAGACATCTACAGAACTCTCCACCCCAAATCAACAGAATAAACGTTCTTCCCAACCCCACATTGAACTTATTGCAAAACTGACCACATAGTTGGAAGTAAAATACTCCTAGCAAATGCAAAAGAACAGAAATTGTAACAAACTGCCTCTCAGACCACAGTGCAATCAAACTAGAACTCAGGATTAAGAAACTCAATCAAAACTGCTCAACTGCATGGAAACTGAACAACCTGTTCCTGAATGACTACTAGGTACATAACGAAATGAAGGTAGAAATAAAGATCTTCTTTGAAACCAATCAGAACAAAGATACAACATACCAGAATCTCTGGGACACATTTAAAGCAGTGTGTAGAGGAAAATTTACAGCACTAAATGCCCAGAAGAGAAAGCAGAAAAGATCTAAAATTGACACACTAACATCACAAGTAAAAGAACTAGAGAAGCAAGAGCAAACACATTCAAAAGCTAGCAGAAGGCAAGAGATAACTAGGATCAGAGCAGAACTGAAGGAGAGAGACACACAAAAAACCCTTCAAAAAAATCAACGAATCCAGAAGCTGGTTTTTTGAAAAGATCAACAAAATTGATAGACCACGAGCAAGACTAACAAAGAAGAAAAGAGAGAAGAATCAAATAGACACAATAAAAAATGATAAAGGGGATATCACCACCGACCCCACAGAAATACAAACTACCATCAGAGAATGCTATAAACACCTCTACGCAAATAAACTAGAAAACCTAGAAGAAATGGGTAAATTCCTGGACGCATACACTCACCCAGGACTAAACCAGGAAGATGCTGAATCCCTGAATAGACCAATAACAGGCTCTGAAATTGAGGCAATAATTAAGAGCCTACCAACCAAAAAAAGTCCAGGACCAAACAGATTCACAGCCGAATTCTACCAGAGGTACAAGGAGGAGCTACTACCATTCCTTCTGAAACTATTCCAATCAATAGAAAAAGAGGGAATCTCCCCTAACTCATTTTATGAGGCCAACATCATCCTGATACCAAAGCCTGGCAGAGACACAACAACAAAAAAGAGAATTTTGGACCAATATCCCTGATGAACATCGATACAAAAATCCTCAATAAAATACTGGCAAACCGAATCCAGCAGCACATCAAAAAGCTTATCCACCATGATCAAGTGGGCTTCATCCCTGGGATGCAAGGCTGGTTCAACATACACAAATCAAAATGTAACCCAGCATATAAACAGAACCAAAGACAAAAACCACATGATTATCTCAATAGATGCAGAAAAGGCTTTTGACAAAATTCAACAGCCCTTCATGCTAAGAACTCTCAATAAATTCGCTATTGATGGAACATATCTCAAAATCATAAGAGCTATTTATGACAAACCCATAGCCAATATCATACTGAATGGGCAAAAACTGGAAGCATTTCCTTCTAAAACTGGCACAAGACAGGGATGCCCTCTCTTACCACTCCTATTCAACATAGTGTTGGAAGTTCTGGCCAGGGCAATCAAGCAAGAGAAAGAAATCAAGGGTATCCAATTAGGAAAAGAGGAAGTCAAATTGTCCCTGTTTGCAGATGACATGATTGTATATTTAGAAAACCTCATCGTCTCAGCCCAAAAATCTCCTTAAGCTGATAAGCAACTTCAGCAAAGTCTCAGGATACAAAATCAATGTGTAAAAATCACAAGGATTCTTATACACCAGTAACAGACAAACAGAGAGCCAAATCATGAATGAACTCCCATTCACAATTGTTTCAAAGAGAATAAAATACCTAGGAATCCAACTTACAAGAGATGTGAAGGACCTCTTCAAGGGGAACTACAAACCACTGATCAATGAAATCAAAGAGGACACAAACAAATGGAAGAACATTCCATGCTCATGGATACGAAGAATCAGTATCGTGAAAATGGCCATACTGCCCAAGGTAATTTATAGATTCAATGCCATCCCCATTAAGCTACCAATGACTGTCTTCACTGAATTGGAAAAAACTACTTTAAAGTTCATATGGAACCAAAAAAGACCCCACACTGCCAAGACAATCCTAAGCCAAAAGAACAAACCTGCAGGCATCACGCTACCTGACTTCAAACTATACTACAAGGCTACAGTAACCAAAACAGCATGGTACTGGTACCAAAACAGAGATATAGACCAATGCAACAGAATAGACCCCTCAGAAATAATACCACACATCTTCAACCATCTAATCTTTGACAGGGCTGACAAAAACAAGAAATGGGGATAGGATTCCCTATTTAATAAATGGTGCTAGGAAAACTGGCTAGCCATAAGTAGAAAGCTGAAACTGGATCCCTTCCTTACACCTCATACAAAAATTAATTCAAGATGGATTAGAGACTTCAATGTCAGACCTAAAACCATAAAAACCCTAGAAGAAAACCTAGGCAGTACCATTCAGCACACAGACATGGGCAAGGACTTCATGTCTAAAACACCAAAAGTAATGGCAACAAAAGCCAAAATTGAGAAATGGGATCTCATTAAACTAAAGAGCTTCTGCACAGCAAAAGAAACTACCATCAGAGTGAACAGGCAACCTACAGAATGGGAGAAAATTTTTGCAATCTACTCATCTGACAAAGGGCTAATATCCAGAATCTACAAAGAACTCAAACAAATTTACAAGAAAAAAACAAACAACCCCATCAAAAAGTGGGCAAAGGATATGAGCAGATGCTTCTCAAAAGAAGACATTTATGCAGCCAACAGACACATGAAAAAATGCTCATCATCACTGTCCATCAGAGAAATGCAAATCAAAACCACAATAAGATACCATCTCACACCAGTTAGAATAGCGATCATTAAAAAGTCAGGAAACAACAGGTGCTGGAGAGGATGTGGAGAAATAGGAACACTCTTACACTGTTGGTGGGATTGTAAACCAGTTCAACCATTGTGGAAGACAGTGTGGTGATTCCTCAAGGATCTAGAACCAGAAATACCATATGACCCAGCCATCCCATTACTGGGTATACACCCAAAGGATTATAAACCATGCTGCTATAAAGACACATGCACACGTATGTTTACTGTGGCACTATTCACAACAGCAAAGACTTGGAACCAATCCAAATGTCCATCAATGACAGACTGGATTAAGAAAATGTGGCACATATACACCACGGAATACTATGCAGCCATAAAAAAGGATGAGTTTATGTCCTTTGTAGGGACACGGATGCAGCTGGAAACCATCATTCTCAGCAAACTATCACAAGAATAGAAAACCAAACACCGCATGTTCTCACTCATAGGTGGGAATTGAACAATGAGAACACTTGGACACAGGAAGGGGAACATCACACACCGGGGCCTGTTGTGGGGTAGGGGGAAGGGGGAGGGAGAGCATTCGGAGATATACCTAATGTAAGTGACAAGTTAACGGGTGCAGCACACCAACATGGCACATGTATACATATGTAACAAACCTGCACATTGTGCACATGTACCCTAGAACATAAAGTATAATAAATAAAAGAAAGCAACAAGGTTCTTCTACAGACTTCTAAGTAAATCAACCAAAGGATGTAGAAAAATGAAAAAATTCGTAAAGAATGTAGTTTCTAAAAGTTGATCTGACTAAATATTTTTTTAAACCTCAAAAATAAATTTTCTTGTGAAAAGTTAGGCAACTACCCCACAAAGAAAGCATTAGGCTCAGATTATTTCAAGGGGATTTCTACCAAAAATTCAAACACTAGATAAACCCAATATTCTAAAATTGAGAAGAACACTGAAAATGAAGGAAAACTTCATTAGCATTACTACAATTAACATAACATTAATAGTAACACCTTATAAAGACATTAAAAATCAGAAAAATTCAAGATTTTCAGATTAGAGTATCACTTATAAATAATGAAGTATAAGTTCTAAATAAAATATTAACAAAATAAATCCAGCACCATATTAAAATGATATGCAGTGAACCAACAGAACTTACTCCAGGAATGCAAGACTGGTTACTTATTACAGAATTCATTAATACTCCATATTAACAAACTTAAAAATAAAAACTGTATGATTATCTCCAGACTCTGGAAAGGCCTGTGATAAAATTAAACACCCATTTCAGTTAAAAACAATCAGAAAATAGAAACTGATGGATACTTAAGATAATAAAATATATAAACCTCAGCCCTAAAGGCAGCATCTTAATTAATGGGAAAAGATTAAAGGTGTTTCCATACAGATGAGGAATAAGAAAAGGATGCCTACTAACTCTCTAACTTTTAAGCATTGTACTAAAGGCACAAATCGATGCAATTAAACAACAGAAATGAAATAGCACCATAAAAACAGAAAAAAGGTGAAAACAATTTCATGTTTCTATCATGAGAATACATATAAAATTAACTCTAATAATAAAAGCATTCAGTAGAGGACATAAACTTAACCAGCAGAAACCAATATAATTCATATGTAAAAACAATAACCATTTAGAGAATGTAATGGTAGAGAAAATAACTATTTTTCACTGCAACAAAGACACGATGCAGTACTTAAGAATAAATTTAGCAAGAAATGTGAAGAAAACTTTAAAACACTCCTGAAAGACAAAGAAATAGACCTAAACAAAGGTAAAGATATCTCTTGTAATAGGATAGAACATCTAAATATCACAAAAATCCCTAGTCCTCTCTTCATTAACGGATAGGCTTAATACAATCCCAGTAAGTTTTTTATAATGAAGTTAGATAAATGGGCATTAAATGCCACATTAAAAAAAGTGAACTTGAAAGAAAAGAACAACACTAAAAGAGAAAAGCTATATGGGGAATACCATTCCCTCTTATTAAAATCTACTAAATTAAACTATATTAAAACATACTACTATCAAAATTTGCTGTATTAAATTATGTTATAGAACCTCTATAAATAAGATAGTAGATTATTTGGTGCAACAATTAACAGATCAGAAGAACACATCAGAAACTCCAAAAATAGATCCAAGTATGTGTGAAGCAAGTATGTGATAAAAGCAGCGTTTCAAATTACTGCGTCAAAGATAGGCTTGTTAATATAACAGTGACAGAACATTGATTAGTTGTTTGGGAAAAAATGTGTTAAATAAAATTAAACTCATATATCATATCATACACAAAAAGAAACTCCAAATAGGATCAGGGATCTAAAAAGTTTAATGAGATCATATACTCTAGGAGAAAACATGAGTGAGTTCTTCTTCACCTTAGACATAAGAAAGGGCATTCTAACTATGGCTAGATTATAGATACGACACAAGGAAAGACTGACTAATTTCACTACAGAATATATAAGATGTTTTTTCTGTCAAAACAAATATAAAAACCAACTAACAAGTTAGAAAAAAAAAACTAATATGTATAACATGTATCACAGATAAGGGTCAATATTCCTAATAAATAAAGAACCTTTAAAACCTAGGGGGAAAAAAAGGTTAAGAAAATAAAAAACATCCTATAGTACAATAAGCAAAAGATGTGAACGATTTACCAAAATGAAAACATACAAAAGGCCCTTAAATATATGAAAAGACAAAGATACATACATCTACTTATTTGCTGTAAAGGAAATGTATGAAGGATAAAGCCAAAAACAAACAGGATAGTGGAAGATAGGCAGGAATGAGGTGGAAAGATAAGAAATGAACGGCAAGAAATCTCTCTTCTCTGAATATAGATTTTAATACAATTCCCAACTTTTGGCACCATGTTAATGTTTCACATACTCAATAAAAGAAAAACGAAATCAACAGGCAGGGGAATGAGAAATCCTAAACAGATTACAAAGAACAACAAATGAACTTGCAAATGAATAACCTGATCACATAACACAGTATGAGAGAGGGAGGGGTAAAAACTAACCCAAGTTACTTTGGGACATAGTATCTTGACTGAATGCCCTCAGTGTAAGAACCAAAAGAACACTAAATAAATACTGAGAAGAATAAGAAAAATGAGAAGGAAAAAGAAGAAAATGATAAAGCAAATGAGGTAAAATGTTAACCTTTGAAGAAAATGAAGGAAGTATATATGGGAATTATTTGTCCATTTCTTGAAGCTTTTCTGTAAGTCACAATAAAAGTAAAGAGGAAACAGCAAAGGGGAAATTAAATAATTAAAAAAACACACATCTAAAGAATTACTCATCAGAGGAAAAATAACTTGGTCTCAACAAAATCCTTCCCTAGGCAAAACTGCTAAATAAAGACTTGCTACCACTAAAAATATATATCAGAATGTTCCTACCAGTTACTGTTAATAACAGCAAATAAGTGGCAAAAACCTAAATACTCACTGACATTAAATGGGTACCTGAGTTGTAGCATAATCAATTATTTAGCAGTGAAAATAAAGAAACTGCAGATATATGAAACAACATGACTGAATCTCAGAGACAAAAATTTGGGCTAACAATATAAATCCTAAAGATTTCAAACAGTATGAACCCATTTTTATAAAGCACATAAACAAGCAAAGCTCATATATATATATATATACACACACACACACAAATTTTTGTTGTTTTCGTTTTTTTTTTTTTTTTTTTTTTTTACAAAATCAAGGAAATGCTAACATAAAATTGAGGACAGTGATTCCTCCAGGGACAAAGGCAACGGGATAGGACAGAAGAAAAATTATGAAATTGATAACACTCTAATTCTTAAATAGCAGATTCATGTGTGTTATTTTTAAATATAACAGAGAAAAAATAAAAATAACTATACTTGCTTAAAAATATACTTCTAAAGACTTTTGTTTCAATATCCTTTCTAACTGGAATAAACAACCCCCAGGAGTCACGTTAACCCCTAATCAAAGCATGCTCTGGGTTAAGATAGGAAAGGATCTAGCTTCAAAGTAAAGACTAACAGGGGCCAACTAGCCTTGGTGGGAAAAAAAACAAAAAACAAAAAAAATCAGCAACACACCAGTAAACACAAGATTTAGAGACGCAAGCCTTTCTGGTATCCTGCTAATCAGACCAATACAACATATGGAAAGTTGAAGGTAAAGTGCTTACTATTCATATGCACTTTCAATTTATGAGGTATCAGAGGAATTTTCAGAAAGTTGTTGAATTTGATATTATGTTTACTAAGTGTTTCATAATCCAAATCTAATTTTTTATATAAAATGAGAAAAAAAATGAATAGCATCTGTGAAAGAAAAGAGAGCATATAATTTCCCTCTAAGTGAGAACTAGGTTTTTTTCAGATAAACCTCTACATTTTTTGCTATGCTACAATTCACATAGCTTCACTAATTTAACGTGACTGCCCTGTAACATCCAACCCCTAGAAAAAAATCTGTCCTGGTAAATATTGTCCACATATATAGACACAAAATATTATTGTATAGTAATGATGGTATACATGTTTTAAATGTGTGTGCTTAATAAATGGGAAATTATAAACATAATTTTAAAATTACAAATTTTAGTATGTAAAACATTATCTTCTGACTTAGTCAAGGTACAATTTTTTAAGTTTCAAAGTGCTTACAGTATTCTTTGGTCTATTAAAAATTGTATAGTGTCAGTCCTCATGCCCAAAATCTTCAAAGGCAGGAAATCAGGTGTGCCCAACACAACCTATTTCCACGAAAACACAGCCAAAATTTTTTTAAGTAGAAATCTATAAAATTTTGTTTCTTTGGACATGTTGTTTGTTTGCTTGCTTTTAAGGCTTAAGCAGGAGTATATACAATTTGCTTCATTTTAAATGTGAAATCCTTGGTTTTCTAAGATTTAGAGAATACAGAGTCAGCACTATTCCTTCACAGCTACAAAGCAAATCAAAAGTGCAATGAATGGCAGTTCTTCATTTTTAACTTTGTAAGGGTAACTAGCAAGTCACTCGGACATATCATTTTTCATTGACAGACCTCTTCTAAAGCACAAAAAGCTAACTATGTCAAAACATGACACAGGCGAAGGAGCACCAAGTTTCCAAACAGTATGCAATTATTTTTTCCAGTAATTCTGTTTGTGGTCATTTCTGTTTCATTTTACATAAACATAATAACTCTGGTTAATTCTAAATAAGAAATGGGTAAAAATAGCCATGCACTTTTACCTATACTCCAAAAAATAAACCTGTTTATCTGTTAATGATTAAAATAATTTAAGAGGAATATGCCAATAAAATAATGATTTTTATAACTTGTAACTCAGAAAATAGTTTTGGCCTTTAATTTTCATTCAACCAAAGCGGGTCCTCGTTTTTAATCCCATTCTTTCATCTTTTAGGTACATTAGAGGCTGGTGACTACCTGCTTTCATAAACTGTCATTTCACCTCTGATCCCCAAATGTATTTTCAGGTCTATGTTGTTGAATCCACATCTTCCTATTCAATGCTCATTGTTGACACCTTTGAAAATCACTCATGTAGGGAAGTCACTGTTATGGAAAACAAAAAATTTGCAAGTGCTTATGGAGATCCAAATCGCATATCTAAATATGAAGATCTGTTACTAAAAAAAAATTGAAACTAAGCGTACACATTTCTTTTAAAATTTACAGAAAACAGTGAAAGTCAGTGTTTAGAAAATCATTGTTTCTAACCCAAGGAAGGGTTCCTTACAGGAAATGACCCTTGATATATAATGTATATGTTTATATATTATATGTATAGATATATAGATGTAATAGAATGGATTTGAGGATGTATCTAAGACATCTAGGTTGGAAACTGAAGGGAAAATATATAATAGCTTTTAAAAAGCCAAGATGGAGGAACACGGGAAATACAAACGATCACTCCCTTAATACAATGATTACATCGTTGATAAAATTTCTACCATTTTAGTTATTTTTTATTATTTTCTAGAGTTATTGGCATACTATAAATAAAGACCTCACCCCTACTTGTTTCTTTGAGGAATAACAGTGTTCCAGAGGGCTGTTTGGATAACCCTGTATACTACAAATTGTAATAATCAAATTTCAGAATTATGCGAATGACAAAAAAAATTGTTTCCACTTCTAAAAGAGATGCAGAGGAACAGACCTCATAATCTTTTGCTAGCATAGTCAACACAAAATTATATGATACAAACATAAATATAACTTTTTGAATGGGAAAATTAAAAAAATTAAAAATTTAAAAAGTAAAATTAAAAAAATGTTCACTCCCCACTGCTTCTTTAATATCACAGCAAGAAGAAAATCTCACAGCATTCAAAAATAAATGAAAGTAGAAATAAATTAATGAAGTAAACTATAATAAAAAATGATACAAGGAGTCTAAAATGCTTGAAGAATATGGGAGGAATATTCCAAAATCATAGTATCTTTTATCCAAATTTACTGTTTAAAAATAAAAGGCTTTTTTCTTTTAACTCTTGCTCACACTGAGTGAACAAAATTCTATGCAATTTCTGAAGTGGAAGAAAAAAATTATATCACACCTTAAGCTAACGTGGTATGTTTTGAACACATCATTTTAAAATGTTAGGTTCCTGCTGAGGTAGTTTTTGGCTCCTGAGTCTCTGGAAACTAGATCCTTAAGAAATTTTTTAAACTCAGTAGAAGATAATGACACACTTAAGAAAAGAGTGCCTGTGTTCTTTATTGGACTCATTTATCTAATCACTTTTTCAAAATGCAATCGTACAGTAGCACTATATTCAAGACACTATGTAATGTAAGATACAGAACAATCCTTTATATCAGAAAACTTCACCCTGAGAATATCACATTGGTATTAAAATAATAAAAAATAAATAAATTATTATCTAAAGTACTTAGTTGTTAGAGATCATGGAAAGACTTGCCATTGTTTGTAGTTTGATATCACCACTGCAACACTCCAAATAGGAAATGATAAAAATATTAGTGTGCTGTACATCAAAGGTGTTCAATAAATCAATTTATTTTAAAAATTTCATGTAGAAATTTCTTGGAAATATTTTAAATATCAAAATATGATTTTCAAAAAAAGATAAAATCTTGACTCTCAGAGAGATAAAGTAGATATATATTAAAGATTTTATTCTACTCATACAATGAGGGAACCAGGCAAATGTTATAACCACTTCAAAGGAAAAATCATTTAAAATAGGGCAAATTTATAGAGAGTGAACAAATGAAATAAATTGCAAATGGAGGTGCAACTGCTTTTTTCCAAAGGTGCAGAGTCAATCAGAATTTCAAGTCTATCAGTTCCTACAACACATGAAGAGCTGTAAATGTAAAATAACTCAAAGACAGTGAACAGGGCTAGAATCAGATAACCCTAAAACTTGTGCTGAATGTAGACAATGAATAGTTTTCATTTTAAAATATCTTTTTTTACATGACTCTATTAAGCCATTCTCACACTGCTATAAAGATACTACCTGAGACTGAGTGATGTATAAAGAAAGCAGGTTCACGTCAGGCATGGTGGCTCAAACCTGTAATCCCAGCACTTTGGGAGGCTGAAGCAGGTGGATCACCTGAGGTCAGGAGTTCCAAACCAGCCTGGCCAATATGGCTAAACCCATCTCTACTAAAAATACAAAAATTAGCCAGGTGTAGTGGCACATGCCTGTAATCCCAGCTACTGGGGAGGCTGAGGCAAGAGAATCGCATGAACCCAGGAGGCAGAGGTTACAGTAAGCCGAAATCGCGCCACTGCACTCCAGCCTGGGAAACAATAGCGAAACCAAAAAAAAAAAAAAAAGGGAGAGAGAGAGAAAGCAGGTTTAACTGACTCACAGTTCCACATGGCTGGGGATGCCTCAGGAAGCTTACAATCACAGGAGAAGGCAAAGGGGAAGCAGGCACCTTTTTCACAAGACAGAAGGAGAAACAGAGACAGAGAACGGGAAGGGCCACACTTTTAAACCAGAAGATCTTGTGAGAGCTCATTACCACAAGAACAGCATGCGGGCGGAATCACCTCCATAATCCAATCACCTTCCACCAGGTCCCTCCGTTGACATGGGGGGATTACAATTCGAGATGAGATTTGGGTGGGGACACAGAGCCAAAGCAGATCAATGATGAAAAAGAATAGCTCAAATTTCTCTTAAGTGAAATGAAAAAAGGGAAGAGAACTGTCATTGACCTGGTACATACTATGGTCTAGGTGCTGTAAAATATATTTTTTTTGTGTCAACTTACTTTCATCCTCTCTATAACAACCATTTCATAAATGAAGAATCTAAGATTCTGAGTTTAATTGTAAAGTACAAGATTTTACAAACTAGAAGACTGTCAAGTCATGATCAGAATTCACGTCTGTTTGACTCTAAAGCTTAAGCTCATGTTCTCCACTCCACAAGCACTAAAAATGCAAGTTAAAATCATGTTAAGATTTTGGGCATGTGTGTGTGTTATTTTTCTAGTAGGTAAACAAACAATGAAAAATACAGGCAAAGAGCCAGGTGCACTGCAGACAAGGAGGTGAGCACAGTGTCCCAGCTACTGGGAAGGCTGAGGTGAAAAGATGGTTTGAGCCCAGGAGTTCGAGGCTGCAGTGAATATAATCACATCACTGTACTCCAGTCTGGGTGGCAGATCAAGGCCCCGTCTCTTGGAGAAAAAAAAAAAAAAATACAGACAAGGAAACAGAATACAGAGAACCAAATAGGAAAAGCATAAGTTAAAAGAGAGAGAAAGAGACGAAAACTTCAAAAAGAATTTTAAGAAACTAATGTTTTCAATAAAACATATATTTAAATTGATACCAACAACAGAAGTTACTGTTCTATCATTAAATGCCTAAAGAGAAAGCAAAACATGACTAGTTAGCATATACACAGTGACTTAACAATGCCAATTAAAAGAATAAAATAAAAGCAACAGTCCTGAAATAAGCTCTTAACTATATCCTACTGCCAGTAGAAAACAAAACTTAATGAAGTAAAACAAAACTACTTTAAAGTCCCCTTCTACTCATCCAGTTAATTATAAAGGGAAATCTAGTTACAGTATGTGAATATTAGCAAAATGAAACACAACTATTTGTTCTTTCTTCTCTTTCTTTGAACCTTCAATATAAAGCTTGCCACAATTTGCATTCATTTAAGCTACGAGCATTATTTTCGGTTCTCTTACTTCTATGTGTGCTAGTTTTTCTTCAGTTCAGATTTTATGTCTTATTCTCTGAATGGGCTTCTTCTGTTCTTACTATTTTGTATCTATATGCCCAAGACACTCTTGCTGTTAATCTTTTTATAATGTACATTAATAATCTTTGACTTAATCACTATGTATTTTGAAATTAAAATCTTCTTTCTTTTCTTTGCCTGTTATTTAAATCATAAAATAGAAACATTTACAAAAAAGCCTTTTAGCACCTTATTGACAGGTATCAGTAGATTACAAATACATAATTTGCCAGAAGCTGACTCAGCATCCTAAAAGGAAATAAACAGCCCCATAATAATTTTCAGAGTACACACAAAATAAGTATCATTGTATATAAACAGAATTATTCACTTTAGAGGTTTGAAGGGTACTTTGCCCAAGTTTACATCTACAATTTGAGAAGCATTAAGTACTATCCAAATAGAGTACTCTATTTAAGTATTAACAAAGGCAATGTACATCTACCTGACCATTTATATATGACATTCTTGTGACTTTTATAAATTTGATACTCATAATAGTTTCAACAGCAGAAGACCAGCCTATTTCATATTAATATGGTGAAAATACTATTTATTTTTAAAAATCTAGTCATCACATCAACATATACTTAAGAGATAGATACCTAAACACGTGTGCCATCAACCAATAACAGGGACTCAAAAGCAAAATTTGAACCTACTAAAGACTGTAACTCTCATCAATGGTAGGTGTCATTATCTCCTCTTTTCAAGCAGTTAAAAGAAATAACAGCTATTAGACACCTAAACTCTTAAATGACCTCCAAGAAATTTTATATGCCCAAATTTACAAGAAATATATAGTTTAAATAAAGTTCTATTGTTATTATATCCATTAAAGTTAATCAGCCATAAAGGTGAAATATATTGAAAATGGTAGATTTTCATTTGTATTAGGTTGTTGCAAAAGGAACTGCAGTTTTTGCATTGTTGGAATTCGCTGTTTGATGTTAGAACACATTCTTAAATTAATGTGGTTATGTCATACATCATTTAAATGGGCATTTATCACTTTACGTTCTTTTGCTGATGACATATTACTTGCTGTTTATTTTATGTTTATTTTAGACCACAGAAATGATGTTAGACAAAAAGAAAATATGAGCAATTTTCTTATTTTAGTTCAAAATGGGTCGTAAAGCAACAGAGACAACTTGCAACATCAACAACGCATTTGGCCCAAGAACTGCTAATAAACGTACAGTGCATTGGTGGTTCAAGAAGTTTTGCAAAGGAGATAAGAGCCTTGAAGATGAAGATCACAGTGGCTGGCCATTGGAAGTTGACAACAACCAATTGAGAGCAATCATCAAATCTCATCCTCTTACAACTACACAAGAGGTTGCCAAAGAACTCAACATTGACCATTCTCAGTCATTTAGCATTTGAAGCAAAGTGGAAAGGTGAAAAAGCTCAATAAGTGTGTGCTTCATGAGCTGAGCGAAAACCAAAAAAACCATCATTTGATGTGTTGTCTTCTCTTATTCTATGCAACAACAATCATTTCTCAATCAGATTGTGACATGCAACAAAAAGTGGATATTATGACAACTGGCAATTACCAGCTCAGTAGGTGGACTGAAAAGAAGCTCCAAAGTACTTCCCAAAGCCAAACTTGCACCAAAAAAAGGTCATGGTCACTGGTTGGTGGTCTGCTGCTGGTATGATCCACAACAGCCTTCTGAATTCCAGTAAAACCATTATATCTGAGAAGTAAGCTTGGCAAATCAATGAGATGCACTGAAAACTACAATGCCTGCAGCCAGCATTGGTCAACAGAAAGGGCCCAATTCTTGTCCATGACAATGCCTGACCACATGTTGCACAACCAATGCTTCAAAAATTGAACGAATTGAGCCATGAAGTTTTGTCTCATCTGCCATATTGACCTGATCTCTCGCCAATCAACTACAACTTTTTCAAGCACCTCAACAACTTTTTCAGGGAAAACATTTCTACAACCAGCAGGGTGCAGAAAATGCTTTCCAAGAGGTTACTGAATGCTGAAGCATGGATTTTTATACTACAGGAATAAACAACCTTGTTTCTTGTTGGTAAAAATGTGTTGATTGTAATGGTTCCTAATTTGCTTAATAAAGATGTGTTCAAGCCTAGTTATAATGATTTGAAATTCATGGTCCAAAACAGAAATTACTTTTGCATCAACCTAACATTTTTTCAAAGTAAGAAAAATAGGGATAGAGTGGTGAGGAAATGCCTTCACATAAAGAATGTTTTGCCACAAGAGTACAGTAAAATACTAAAGTTATAGCTCTTGATGAACATAAAAAACTAAAATATATAAAAACTAAATATTTTAACAAGAAATACCAACGCTAAAATACAGTATACTTTTAAAAAACATATGAGTTGGGTATGAAGCCTCACAAACTAATCTTTAAGGTTAATATCAATCAGAAATTTAGAATACTTAACATTTAACTCCTTAAAAAGTGATAATTTAACTGTAATATGATCCTACATCTACAATGAACAAAATATAAAAAACAATTGGCTCCTATTGCATTAATGAAAGCTTTATTTGGACTAGCCACTACAAAAACACACTTAAGTACACAGACCAGTGACACTATTATAAGGCAACTACACAAACAAGTCTGCATAATGACCAGCTAACATCATGATGACAGAATCAAATCCACACATTTCAATACTAAGCTTGAATGCAAGTGGACTAAATGCCTTAATTAAAAGGCACAGAGTGGTGAGTTGGATAAAGAACAAAGACCTAATGGTGTGCTGCCTTCAAGAGCCCCATCTCACATGCAATGACACCTACAGGCTCAAAATAAAGGGATGGAGAAAACTCTAACAAGCACAAGGAAATCAGAAAAAAAGCAGGGATTACAGTTCTTATTTCAGAAAAAAACAGACTTCAAACCAACAGAGATCCAAAAAGACAAGTAACAGCATTACATAATGGCAAAGGGCTCAATTCAATAAGAAGATCTATCCTAAACATATATGCAACCAACACAGGAGCACCCAGATTCATAAAGCAAGGTCATGGAGACCTTCAAAGAGTCTTAGACTCCCACACAGTAATGGTGGGAGACTTCAAAACCCTACTGACAGAAATAGAGCTTCAAAGCAAAAAAAAATAATTAAGATATTCAGGACCTAAACTCAGCACTGGATCAAATGGACCTGATAAGACAACTACAGAACTCTCCACCCAAAAAGAGTAGAATACACATTCTTCTCATTGCTACAAGGCATGTATTCTAAAATTGACCACACAATCAAACATAGGACGCTCCTCAACAAATGCAAAAGAACTGAAATCATAACAAACATTCTCTCAGATGAGAGTGCAATAAAAATAGAATTCAAAACTAAGAAAATAGCTCAAAACCATTCAATTACGTGAAAATTGAATAATCTGCTCCTGAATAACTTTGGGTAAATAATGAAGATAAGGCAGAAATTAAGAAGTTCTTCGAAACGAGTGAGAACAAAGATACAACATACCAGAATCCCTGGGACACAGCTAAGACAGCGTTAAAAGGGAAATTTATAGCACTAAATGTCCACACAAAGAAGTTAGAAAGATCTCAATTTAACAACCTAACATCACAATTAAGAGAATTAGAAAACCAAGAGTAAACCCACCCCCAAGCTAGTAGAAGACAAGAAATAACCAAAATTAGAGCCAAACTCAAGGAGACTGGGACAAAATACATTCATTCATTCATTCATTCATTCATTCATTCATTCAAAAGATCAATGAATCCAGCAGTTGGCTTTTTGAAAAAATTCGTAAAATAGACCACTAGCTAGACAAATAAAGAAGAAAAAAGTAATGATCCAAGTAAACACAATTAGAAACAATAAAGGGGATATTATCACTGACCACACAGAAATACAAAGAACCATCAGAGAATATTATGAACACCTCCATGCATGCAAACTAGAAAATCTACAAGAAATGGATAAATTCTTGGACATATACACCCTCCCATGTCTGAACCAGCAAGACATTAAATTCCTGAACAGATCAATAACAAGCTCCCAAACTGAATCAATAATAAGTAGCCTACCAACTAATAAAAGCCCAGGACTAGACATATCCACATCTGAACTCTACCAGATACACAGAGAACAACTGGTACCATTCCTACTGAAACTATTCCAAAAAACTGAGAAAGAGGGACTCTGCCCTAAGTCATTCTATGAGGTCAACATCACCCTGATACTAAAACATCACCCTGGTAGACACACAACAAGAAATAATTATTTCATGCCAATATCCTTGATGAACATCAATGCAAAAACACCTCTGGCAAACCAAATCTAGCAGCACATCAAAAACCTTATCCAGTACAATCAAGGAGGCTTTATTCCAAGGATGCAAGGTTGGTTCAACATTCCCAATTAATAAATACGATTCATCACCTATACAGAACTAAAGACAAAAAACACATGATTATCTCAATAGATGCAAAAAAAGCTTTTGATAAAATTTAACATTCCTTCGTGTTAAAAACTCTCAATAAACTAGGTATCGAAAGAACATGCCTCAAAATAATGAGATACATGACAAACCCAAAGACAACATCATACTGAATGGACAAAAGCTGAAAGCATTTCCTTTGAAAATCAGAAAACAACAAGGATGCCCTTTCTCACCCCTCCTATTCAACACACTATTGGAAGTTCTGGACAGATCAATCAGGAAAGAGAAAGAAATAAAGTACATCCAAATAAAAAGAAAGGAAGCCAAACTATCCCTGCTTGCAGACAACATGATTCTATGTCTAGAACACCCCATTGTGTCCACCGAAAAGCTCCTTAAGCTGATAACTTCAATGAAGTCTTGGGATACAAAATATCAATATACAAAAATCACTAGCATTCCTATTACACCAACAACAGTCAAGCTGAGAGCAAAATTAGGAACATAATCCCATTCACAATTGCCACAAAAAGAATAAAATAACTAGGAACACAGCTAACCAAGGTGGTGAAAGACCTCTACAATGACAACTACAAAACACTGCTCGAAGAAATCAGAGATAACACAAATACATGGAAAAGCATTCCACACTCACGAATAGAAAGAATCAATATCATTAAAATGGCCATATTGCCCAGAGTAATTCATACATTCAATGCTACTGCTATTCAACTACCAATGACATTCTTCACAGAACTAGAAAAAACTATTTGAAAATTCATATGGAACCAAAAAATAGCCAAAGCAATCCTAAGCAAAGAAAACAAAACTGGAGGCATTATGCTACCGACTTCAAATTATACTACAGGACTACAGTAACCAAAACAGCATGTTATTGGTACAAAAATAGATCCATAGACCGATGGAACAGGAGAGAGACCCCAGAACTAAGGCCTCACACCTACAACCACCAAATTTTTTACAAAGCTGAAAGAAGCAAGCAATGGGGAAAGGACTCCCTATTCAATAAATAGTGCTGGGATAACTAGTGAGCCACATGCAGAAGACTGAAACTGGACCCCTTCCTTACACTATTTTCAAAAATTAACATAAGAATGGATTAAAGACTTAAATGCAAAACTCAAAACTATAAAATCTCTGGAAGACAACCTAGGCAATACCATTCTGGACAAAGGAACAGGCAAAGTGTTCACGACAAACATGCCAAAAGCTATTACTGCAACAAAAGCAAAAACTGACAAATGGGATCTAAATAAACTAAAGGGCTTCTGCACAGCAAAAGAAAGTATTTATACAGTATACAGACAATCTACAGAATGGGAGAAAGTATTTGCAAACTAGGCATCTGACAAAGATCTGATATCCAACATCTATAAGGAACTTATACAAATTTACAAGAGAAAAACAGCCCCATTAAAAAATGAGCAAAGGACATGAACAGATACTTTTTAAAAGAAGACATACATGCAGTCAACAAGCATATGAAAAAAAGCTGAACATCACTGATCACTAGAGAAATGCAAATCAAAACCAGAATAAGATACTATTTCACACCAGTCATAATGGCTATTATTAAAAAGTCAAAAAAATAGATGCTGTCTAGGTTGCAGAGAAACAGAAACACTTATACACTGTTGGTGGTAGTATAAATTAGTTCAACCACTGTGGAAAGGCAGTGTGGCAATTCCTTAAAGAGCTAAAAACAGAACTACTATATGACCCAGCAGTCCCCCCATTACTGGGGATATAAATTGCTATATCATAAAGACACATGCAAGTGTATGTTCACTGCAGCATTTCACAATAGCAAAGACATGGGATCTACCTAAATGGCCATCAATGGATGGACTGGATTTTAAAAATGTGTTACATGTACACCATGGAATACTATGTAGTCATAAAAAGGAATGAGATCATTTCCTTTGCAGGAACATGGATGGAGCTGAGGACCATTATTACCCTTAGCAAACTAATGCTGAAACAGAAAGCCAAAAACTCTATGTTCTCACTTATAAGTGGGAGCTAAATGATGAGAACACATGGAGAGAAACAACAGACACTGGGGCCTACCAGAAGGTGGAGAATGGGAGGAGGGAGAAGATGAGAAAAAATAACTAATGGGCACTAGGGTGACAAAATAATTTGTACCACAAACCCCCATGGCACAGGTTTACTTATATAACTAACGTTCACATGTACCCTTGAACTTAAAATAAAAGTTTTTTAAAAAGAAGCTTTATTTTAATGTCTATGAAGGTACAATTTAGATAAGAAAAAAAAAAAAAACTTCTATATTGGAAGTTTCAAATACCTTAAATACATATTTAGCTCTTTTTGTTGCCTTTAAGAGAACTCAAGCCACTTCTAAATATAAAGCAAACTGTAGAAAAAGAACTTGGATTTGAGAACTAGATTCACATCCCAGTTCTACATGAAAGCTCAGCACTCCAGGGTAGACACTGAGCCTTAGGTTCCCCATTTAGAAAATGAGCAAAACAACATTATTTTTCTTTAAAAATTTTATGATAAATAATTATAATGATTGGGGAATTGTTTTATGAAGTAAAATTATCAGAATAATCATCAAATAGGTGATCAAAACACAGACATGCAAAGTCTCCCAAATAAAGGAGAGCTAGCTATTCCCAAGTCAGAAACACTAAAATATAAAATATTAATATATCCAGTTAATATATTTAGATAAATAATAAGATCAATCAGAAAGATTGGTAAATCAGCCATAGAAACTTAAATAAAGGAAATTTAAACACAGAAACACAGGTAAACACTGGCAGGATTCATCTAAGTATTATCCAGAGAAAAGGGCACTTAAGCCAACATTTTAAATTTTACCAGTCCTATTGGCAAATTGCTGCAATATCATTAAACTCGATTTTATTTCATTCTCTTTACTCCAATTCCACACTCGTTACATACCTTTTAATCATAATATGACTTCACATTTGTTCTGCATGCAGCGAGAGAATGGACCTTGAGTATTCCAGTCTCTGGTACAGAAATTTCTCCTTGTAAATCAACTTAACATTCAGGCTTCATATTTAAGTTTCTTAAGCTTAGTTTGTCTCTGAGAGATGGATTTACTCTCAATATAGTGATAAAATGAGATTAGTGAGTCTGCAAGGTTCTGTTTCCAATCTCAAACAGGAGCAAATTTAACAAGAAAATAACTGTTCATCTCTAGAGCCCCTTCAGAGAAACTCTGAAAAACTTCTCACTTGGTTATGACATCCCAGTGTCTGCAAACGAGATAGCATACAGAAGAAACCTTAGATAACCAGTTCAATCCTCTCCATTTTCACATTTTACAATTAATGAGTTCTAAAAAAAATCAAATATTGACTAAATTACCCTGTCAAGCATTAACATATTAAGACTACAATGGACATTTTCTGATCCCAATTCCTAATAGCAGTGCTCTTTCCACCAACCCTCCATACTAGAATTCCATTTGGAGAACATTCCTCAAAAAACGTTGAGTTCATAAAAAGAGAGTTATGTTTTACATAGTAAAAACCTTACTTCATTAGAATATATTTATAGGAAGAGACAGTTAATATACGCTATTTCAGAGGTGGTAGTCCAACAACTAGGCAAAAAAAGAAAGAATATATCTCAGAGTAAATAGCCCATCTTAATTTAAGAAGCACTGTTGACCATGAATACAATCATGCTACTTTCATCCCAACATATACAATTCATTAAACCTAAGCAATATCTGGGCATATTCAAGGAGATGGAGAAGGACTAGCTAACAATCACTATTTCTTTTTTTTTTTTTTTTTTTTTTTTTTTTTTTGAGACCTAGTTTCGCTCTTGTTGCCCAGGCTGGAGTACAGTGAGCGATCTTGGCTCACCGCAATTTCCGCCTCCCAAATTTAAGCGATTCTCCTGCCTCAGTCTTCCTGAGTACCTGGGAGTACAGGCATGCGCCATCACACCCGGCTAATTTTGTATTTTTAGTAGAGACGGGGTTTCCCCATGTTGGTCAGGCTAGTCTCGAACTCCTGACCTCAGATGATCCACCCGCCTCAGCCTCCCAAAGTGCTGGGATTATAGGCATGAGCCACCACACCCGACCAACAATCACTATTTCTATAGATATGCATTAAATACAAAAAAGTATAATCACAAAGGGTAAAAGCAAAGGGTGCTAGACAGTCCAGAAAGCCTAATTTGCATTAGATTTCTTCAAAAGCTACCTGTGTGCACTAAAATTTTAGCAAGAAAACAAAGTTTACCAGTATTCCATATGACAACAAGTACATGCCTAGAAAACTCCTTTTTCCCAATAGTCCCATGGAAATAAACGACTCAATTAAAAAAAAAAAAAAAAAAAGGCTGTATCATGAATGTTTACAATTAGAAAAAGTGCTATTCTTACATAAGAAAACACTTTACAAATTCCTGTTAAATATGCTACAAGAGAAATCTGATTTCAGAAGAACCAGACCATGTCAAACACACTTACTGCTGAAAAAGAATAGCATGCCTGGCAGAGACAGACTAACATACCCCCCACTAAATTCATTACTAACACAGACTGTGCATCCCTAATCCAAAACCCTGAAATCTAAAATAATCCAAAATCTGAAACTTTTTGAGCATCCACACGATACCATAAATGGAAAATTCTGCACTTAACTCCACGTGACAGGCTGCAGTCAAAATTTCATTTCATATTTTAAAAATCTTTAAAATATTGTATAAAATTACATTCAGGCTATATGTATAAGCTATGCATAAAACACAAATTTCATGTTTACACTTGGGTCTCATCCCCAACAAATACTATATAAATGCAAATATTCCAAAATCCAAAAAACTCTATCATCTGCAATACTTCCAGTCTCAAATATTTTGGATAAGGGATACTCAACCTTTAAACAACCATTAACTTCCATGAAACAAAAAAATGTTCCACTGCTATACACCAATAATGACCCTGCTAGGAATCAAATCAAGCAAGAACTCAATCCCATTTACAATAGATACAAAAAAAGTAAAATACCTAAGAATATACTTAACCAAGGAAATGAAAGATCTATACAGGAACAACAAAAGACTGATGAAAGAAATCACAGATGATACAAACAAATGGAAAAACATACCATGTTCACGGATAGGAAGAATCAATATTATGAAAATGACCATGCTCCCCAAAGCAATCTACAGATATAATGCAATTCCTATCAAAATACCAACATCATCTTTCACAGAACTAAAAAAAAAAATCCTAAAATTCATATGGAACCAAAAAAAAAAAAAAGCTCAAAGAAACAAAGCAATCCTAAGCAAAAGGAAAAAATCTGAAGGTATCACATTACCTGACTTCAAATTATACTACAAGACTATAGTAACCAAAACAGCATAGAACTGTTATAAAAGTAGACACATAGGCCACAATAGAACAGAATGGAGAACCTAGAAATACAGCCAAATACCTACAACCAACTGATCTTTAACAAAGCAGACAAAAATATAAATTAGGGAAAGGACACCCTACTATTAAATAAACAGTACTGGGAAAATTGGATAACCACATGTAGAAGAATAAAACTGGATCGCTATCTCTCACCACATGTAAAAACTAAACCGAGATGGATTAAAGGCTTAAATCTAAGACCTGAAACCATAAAACTTCTAGGAGAAAACCTAAGAAAAACGCTTCTGGACATTGGCCTAGACAGAGAATTTATGACTAAGACCCCAAATGCAAATGCAATAAAAACAAAAATAAATAAATTGAACCCAATTAAACTACCTTTATGAAAATAGTATGAAGCTTTCTCAAGGAACTAAAAGTAGATCTACCATTTAATCCAGCAATCACACTAGAAGATATCTACCCAAATGAAAAGGAATCATTATATCAAAAAGACATCTGCAGGTGTATGTTTATCACAGCACAATTCACAAATGCAAAGATAAAGAATCAATCTAAGTGCCTATCAACCAACGAGTGCATAAAGAAAATGTGGTATATATACACCATGAAATACTACTCAGCCATATAAAAGAATGAAATACTGTCTTTTGCAACAACTTGGATGGAACTGGAGGCCATTATCTAAGTGAAGTAACTCAGGAACGAAAGAACAAATACCACACGTTCTACTTGTAAGTGGTAGCTAAGCGATGGGTATGCAAAAGCACACAGAATGGTCAGCCTCTACAACAAATAGCATCATTATCCCCCAATGCTCCTTAAATCATCTTAATTAGATTTAACTTGGAGTAAAAAAATTTTTTTGTATTGGTAGGGTGGTGGAAATTATCAAAGGTAAGAAAAATAAAATGCATTACCAACTTAATGGTAGTACGTGAGGCTCTATTTTATTCATTGTAAATATTCTGAGTAAAGTTCATTTTCATTATTTTAGTTATCCTTTTTGTCTTTTACCTGTGATATATGTACATTTCTACCTTTAAGTTATGATATTCAGAAGGCTCCTTTATCTTTTAAAATATCTTTTCAATCAATATTTCACTTCAACAGTTTACAAGTCTTTTCTATACATGCACAGATAAGAGAAATAGGAATATTCTAACAGATTATCCCACTGTTAACATTAAATCCAGGGTACTATGGGATAAATCAAACCAAAAAAGTATGTCCTTTCAACAACATTGGTCAGCAAGTTTCTCAAAACTTACAAAACTGCAAAAACAGAAACAAGATCAAAAGACTGGGTTAAAATCACTCCCTTTTAATTATGTCAACTACTTTCTATACACTACTCTAACAACACTGTTGCTAATGGTAGACGAAGGAAAAATAATAATTATTATAGCAAAATCTATACTTAAATAGATTCAGAGACATATACATACACACAAAAGAAAATAAGAATACTGTGATAGCCTTTTGAAATGTCAACCTGGATAAGCTAATAATGAAACACTAATCTAGATGTTGCTGTGAAGGTATTTTGTATGTGATTAAAGTCCATAATAAGTTTACTTTAAGTAAGAGATTACCCTAGATAATTATGGACTTGATTCAATCTTTTGAAGGGTCTTCAAAGCAGAGTTGAGAGTTCCCTAGTAAAAGAGAAATTTTGTGTGTGGACTGCAGTTTCAACCTGTGCCTATGGGTTCTAACCTGCCCCTCCTGATGGACCGTCCTATGAATTTCAGGCTTGTCTAGTCAGCTCCATACTTATGTAAGCTAACTATTTATTAAAAAAAAAAAAATCTTAATATATACATCTCCTACTGGGTCTGCTTCTCTGGTTGAACCATGACTCATACAAATACCATGTCCATACAACAAATGATACTCAAATCTTTCCCAAAATTGCTTAATGAATAAAAACTTCCCAATTTATTAAGACCAAATAGGATTAAGACCAAATAGATTATTGCCAAAAAACATATCAATGCTTCAAACCCTTTCTAGAAAAATTAAGAGATAAATGAAGACATGCAGAGATGGAAAAAAAATGGACAGTATAAGTCTCAAACAGAAAGCCATATTGCATAGGAGAGCTTTTTTTTTTTTTTTTTTTTTTTTGAGAAAGAATCTCACTGTCACCAAAGACAGAATACAGTGGTACAATCATAGCTGACTGCAGTCTCCAACTCCTGAGCTCAACTGATCATCTCACCTCAGTCTTAAAAGTAGCTGGGACTACAGGTAAGTAGCTGGGACTATACATGCATGCCACCATGCCTGGCTTTTTTTTTAAAAAAAAAAGAAACACAGTCTCACTATATTGCACCGGCTGGTCTTGAGCTCCAGGCCCCAAGTGATCTTCCTGCCTCAGCCTCCTAAAGTGCTGAGATTACAAATATGAGCCACTGCACAAGGCTGCACAGTATATCTTAATAAAAGGTTTAGTAATTCACTAATCGTTAATTAGCAATTATCTTTACTACAAGGGTATTTACCAAGGTGTGGAAATCATTTACCTATATGTTCTTCTAATCCAAGATCTAACACATCACCATTATAGACATATAGATTATAAAAAGAATTCTATATTACATATTACTCATTCAACAGAAATGACAACTACAGTAAGATCAGTAATTACCTCACAGACAGAATGATTTTACAGCTAATGTCATGTTGTAAATACAGTATTTCAGACTGAATTAAACCATAAAACACATACTCAGATGGTAAATCCAAACATCAGAGATGTATACAGGGAAAAAAAAGTGAAAGGCCTATGAGAAACAGTTACAGAAGTAGAAGAATGGGAAGGCAATGTACAAAACTAACTTAATTGTTTTCTCTTCACAATAAAACATAAAAGATTTATTCAACTGCATAAGATTATTAAAAAGGTCTACTAAAATCTTCCAGTATTATCAAAATACAAGCATGACTGCTAGTTTAAATAGATGAAATATCAGAGAAAAGAACTGTGTACTTTCTATTCTAGTCTGTTCACTGACTTTTATTTTATTATTTTATTTTTATTACATTCTAGGGTACATGTGCACAACATGCAGGTTTGTTACATATGTATACATGTGCCATGTTGGTGTGCTGCACCCATTAACTCGTCATTTACATTAGGTATATCTCCTAACGCTAACCCTCCCCACTCCCCACACCCCACGACAGGCCCTGGTGTGTGAAGTTCCAAAAGGTGACACCCTGCTCATATCAGAGTGCCTTTGAGACAAATTTTTTAAAAGAATCAAATATGTTTGGAGATATAATTCCATTTCCTCTGTTTATATTCTCAACTACTCGAATGAGGTAGATAAATATAATCTATATCTAAAACAGTAGATACATTATCATATTTTAGACCACACCTGACTACATAAACAAAAGTGTATGACTGAACACTTCATCGTATATATGCACAAAGAGATATTGCAAAGAAAATATATTCTTTTTTAATCTGTCCAGCATCATGCTTTACAGAAAGAAAAATAAAGTTTCTAGCATTTTTTCACATAATATTCTATTAATTCAATCAAAACTTATAATATGCTAGTACAAAAAAAGGGTTTAGTGGAATAGACAAACTACTCTAGAAATTTCAAGAGGAAAGCTTTAAGATAGGGAAATTCCTGATTACAAAATCATAATTAAAAGTGCTGGAGGACCAAAAGTTGAGTCAGGAGAGTGAGGCGCGGGATCAGCAGCTCTCCATTTACTCTCCCACCGAAATGATCCAGAACCAGAAAGGAGCTGGTGTCTCCCTTCCCAAGGTCAGGAAATGCATGGTTTAATTCAGTGGAATATTTGTTTCATGCATCGAAATCTAGACCAGTGAGTCTTCACCTTAAGAATAGATTACTCTGAGAGTCTAAAAGAAGTTATGAACTTCTCTCCTAGGTAAGTCTATATACTTATACGTGCATGACTTCTGTACTTAACTTGAGGGATCTCATAAGATGCTATTTCCAAGTTTTATTCAAGAGGATATAAATATAAACAAGACAGTTTCCCAATCCTAAAGCTCACATTCTAGAAAAGATACATAGACAAACTTTTATATCACATAAAAGATTTGGAATATTAAAATAAAAGTACAGTGAAGAAAAGGATTACATCATATTTAAAAAAAAAAAAAGGACTTCACAAAACTAATGATCCTAAGGTAAGCTTAATATATGACACAGAACTTGCAAGAGAGGGGAAAGGTAAGAAAAAGAGGAAAATGAGTATTTAAACAGCACCGTATCAGGCATATATACACATTTAATCTTTAATAGTATATATTATCATTTTAATCATATATATACATAATTGTATATATGAATATATCTGTATATAGGTTATATAATATGTATGCATGTATATGTGCATATTCACACTTGATTTTCACAATACTTTTTTTAAGTAGATATTATTACCATTTTACAAATAAGGAAACAGGTACTTGAAAGGCTTATTAAGTTGACCAAGGTTACATAGCTGTTAATGATGAAGCCAGGATTCATATCCAAGTCTGCATAATTCTTACTAGGACTTTCCAGGCAAAGAGAACAACATATTAAAAGCTACAGAGTCATGAAACCACAGGATGTGTTTAGGGAACAGCAAGTACTTCAATATAATTGAAAAGTAAAGAGCTCAAAAGGAACATGATGATTACAGACACTCCAGTCCTAACTACACTGAATAAACAAAAAGACTTGAGAAAGACTTATACAGGTAGTTATCTGGCTTATGCTCCTAGATGAACAGTTACTTTTATTAAGTGAGAAAAGAAATAATAGTTCAAGTGTGAAACAGTAAAAGGTGAGATATGTTTTAGTGATACTGACTTTAAGTTACATATCAAGGCAGGAAGGCTCCAAAGAAGGGTCAAGAATGATGGCATAAATTTGGGTATCTTCAATTAAAAGATTTCATCAAAGAGAAAATACAAAAGGGTCAAGGACAAAACCCTAAAAACAACTGTTAAAAGGAAGGGAGAGAGAAGATAAGTAAAGAAGTCAAAAGGGGAGATCATAGTAGTAGGAAAGAACCAGGGGTATAAAGTGTCATGACTGAAAACAGAAAAGAGACTAGCTAACAGCATAAAATGCCACAGATGAAACTAAACAGTAATTAATGAAAAAGAAAGGTCACTTCAACATTTGGGATTAGGCAGGCTAGAGGACTGACAGAAAAGCTCAGCAGAGAAAGAGACTTTTGAACTGGGCTATGAAGGAAGAGTGTGATCTGAACACGCAGAGATGGAGAAAATGTTTTAGCTGAATAGCACAACTAGAACAAAGAACCAGAGGTAGGAATAAATTGCAAATATGTGCCAGGAAGTACAAGTAATTTTCAGTTTTACTGTGCCACTAGTATGACAAGGGTAACAGTGAATGAAAGTCTACAGAGTCTGGCTACTACCAGATCATAATGGCCCTTGAAAGAGATACAAAAGAACTTAGGGTGGTTCTAAACTAACTACTATGTAAAGATGACTATATAAAAATTATTTTGGAAACCATGTATAGAATGAATTACAAGGCAAAGAAACCAGTTAAATTAGTGTTATAACAGTCCAGATGAGATGTTAAATCTGACCTACTTGATCAAAGTGAAAAAAAGGAGGAAGGTTGATGCAAGAAATAGAAAAAATTTGACTACAGGTTGAGCACTCCTTACTCAAAATGCTTGAGACCAGAGATACTCAGATTTCAGAATATTTACCATCCCAAATTTGACAATCCCAAATCCAAAATTCTCTAATAAGCATTTCCTTTCAGCATCATGTAAGTTTTGGATTTTGGAGCATTTCACAGTTTGGATTTTTGGATTTGGGATGTTCAACCTATAATATAGTACTTAACAAATGCAATTCTATTCAGTTTTTGTTAAAAGTTAAATAACTGAATTAGCTAAAAGGCAATATAAGTTTAAAATAAAGAGCATCTGATATACCAAAATGTTATTATCCTCATTAAAGAAAAAACTCAAACTGAAATTTAATTGAGGTAGTACCTATAGAACTCATGATGAGTATGAGAAATTCCCTTTGTGACAGTATCATTTATAAATCTCTAAAATGTTCAATACTATGAAGAAGGTCAGTTTTGGGTGTATTCTTATAAAAAGATATTTGAACACAGGCTTTTCAGTTCTAAGATATTTGTTAATTTTAATATCTACTCTACATGATCTTACAGGGAAATATTTAACATTACTTACCAAACTTGTAAATATATCACTGTAAGTTATAAGCTTATGAAATATGGCTTTAATCAGCCTTTAGGAAAACTGATAGCATATCTCTGAAATTTCACTTCCCGTAAGTCTTAGTGGGTAAGTAAAGCATAATTAAAAATTTAAAATCTAATACAAAAAGCTGAAATTTCTCTAAATTACACATATAACTGAATATAAACCTTTAAAAATATACATATAATTTTCAACAGATGAACACAAAGTTTATAGCATGGATCCTGTTACACTAGATTTTTTTGTGAGCCCACAAAAAATCTTAACTAATATTTACAATGGGAAAAACAATAAACAATTTTTCTAAAGTAAATGACCAGTTAAATTTCTATACTCTCAAACATAAAAAAAATCACTGTCCTGTTATGAAAATGAAAAATCATTTGCTCCAAGATGTTGAAAGGCTGATTCAGACTCAAGAACCTAACAGTACTCAGCAATCTGAGTAAGGCATAAATTACAATCTACCCCTCAGCCAAGATCTTTATCAATTTGTAAGTTACACAGGGAACTGCACACTGTATATGATAGAAATAGGAAAATGTGAAACATTTTCCACCATTCATATAATTTATATCCTTCCCATTAAGAGAAATAAAATAGTTATTTTCATCATGCACTTGTGAAGTATGATTGCCTATTTATTTCACTTTACTATAAGAGATTCCAGAAAACAAATATTTCTCTTTGGTTTACACCCAGTGAATCCAAAATGACATCAGGTTTAAGTTATAAACAGTATTATCATGACCAATAATAATTCCCTTTCTTTCTAAAGAAACATCACTAAAAAATTCTGAGAATCATATATATTACATGATTATATATACACAAACATACATACATACAATATTCAATTACATAAAGATGCCAAATGTCTTTAAAAATAATCAAGGAATATAAATTCACAAATTATTTACATAGGTCATGGATCTAAGAAAAAAGAATTTTTATACAAGCACAACTGACATCATTTCTAAGTAGGCCATAAGCATAAATTACAATAATGATACAATATTCTGAAGTGCATTAAAGGCACAAATGTCTTAGCAGTAGAAACACACTAATATCAGATTCTAGTACATAAGATCCCCATATGCTTCCTTTTTCACATGAATAGTTTTTCACTTTTGAGAACATTACGGCATCAAATGGCAGAATATATTAATAAAGAGAGAAGCAGGAAGGAAAGAAAGAAAAAAAAAAAAGCTACTTAACTAACTAGAGTTCCAGAAGGAGAAAGAGAATGGAGCAACAACATCATTGGTAAAAACAATGGCCAAGAATTTTCAGAAGTAATAAAACTTCCCATAATTAATTTGTTGAGCTTTTTGGGCTTATTAAATCTAAAGATTCAATCCATACATGCGGAAGCCCAATAAATTCTAATCAAAGAAAATAAGGTATCCTTACTTAGTACATCACAGTAAAACTATAGAACACCAATTACATAGCATTAAGTCATAAAGTGATTCAGAAAGAAAAGAGCAATTATCTTCAATGGAACAACAACTAATGGAATCAACTAACTTCCCAAAAACAACTATGGAAATCAGAAGATGGTGGAGTAATAGCTACATTGTGCAGAGCAAATAAATAAATGTCAATATAGAAACTAGAGGAATCTATCTAACAGGAATAAGCATTTTCAAACAAGCATAATACTGCTGATAATAATGTCTTGTGGTGTTATATATATAATATATATCTATACTTATATGTAATATATAGCTTATATTATGTATTAAGTATGTATTTCATATGCATATACAATATTTATATATATACACATTTAAAATGCTACACAATAGCATAATAACAAAAGAGTAAATTAATACATTTCAAATGTTCCACATTCTCTGTACTTTTCAAGAGAAGGCTAAAGATACTAATTAGTTTCAGGTTTTAGTGAGTTAAGAATGCTTGTGAAAATTTCCAAGGATACCACCGAAAGAAAAGAAGCAGAGTACATAACTTCCAAACTAATAACTTTCTCTGGCCAAAAACCAATCAAATTAGAAAACAATCACAATAAAAAGCAACCAAATTAGAAAACAACAACAATAAAAACAACTGGGAAAGCCCCATACTTGGAAATTAGCAAATACTTTGAAAAATAACTCAAGTATCACTTCATCTGAAAATTGTAATTTAAAAATAAAATTGACAAGATACAGTTAAAGCAGTAATCAGAGTGGAAATTATAGCCTGGAATACTTCTGTCTGAAAAGAAAGGTTAAAAGTAATAAGATAAGCATAAAAAATTTTTAAAAATTAGGAAAAATATAATAAACATAATAAAATAGACAATAGAAAATAATGATCATAAAAGAGAAATCAATCAGAAAACAAATATAAAATTGAGAATGTAGCTACACTGCCAAAAGTTAACACTTGAAAACATGCTGTTTCCCTCTGTCTATGCTGTAATGCTTTGGGTAAGCCCTGCCTCCCTTACCATCATAGGCATTTGCCTTGCTAATCCTGATCTGGACTCAAACACTTCTGTATCTGATATTCTTCCTAGCTATAATGCAGTACCTACCTCACTCTCTCTATCCCTTTATTATACGCTATTCTGGCACTCCATACCTCCCCTTAAAAGTGTATCCTAGTCATAATTAAACATCTGAACAATTATTTAATTTCTGTGTACCTTACTAGTTTGCAAGAGCCATGAAGGCAAACATCTTGTTTGTCTTGTTTGTTCCCGATTGTCTCCCCTGTGCTTGATATACAATAATTTGTTGAATGGGGGAGAAATCAAACAATAGAAGGTTGAAAGCAAACAGTATTACCTCCTAATGTCAAGCAGGATCATAACCAATGAGAATCTAGTTTTTCTTTTAAAAAATTAGAAGTAAATTTCACAAATTTAATCAAACATATTCCACTGAAGCAAAATACTTGTGTTTAGACTAATAAGACCAAGAGTTGAAACTGCTTTAAGGTTGCTCCTTTAGGAACCTAATGGATTGATGAGTAAATGTTTATTCGCATGTTTAATGAACAATTCTATCAGCAAATGTTTCCTTGAAATAAAAAAAATTAACATTGTGAACCTTTTAAGGGATGGAGGAAGAAAAGTAACAGTTGATTTACATAACTAAAGCATTTCTTAATAACCAAATTGTAATATTTGATTATAGTATTTTACCAACTCTGTACTGTCAGCCACATTGAATTAAAATTTCCTCCAAACCAGCTAAATTACCTTTTATCCACTTTTCTATAACCTCAGACTTGACAGATACAAAATGATCAAATTCTTCATATCTTTAGCAAACTTTCTATAGGATTAAGTTTAAGTAATAACTTCCCTATTGATTCACAGTTCTAAAGTATATCTATAAACATCTTTGTGTTCTAAGTACTTCAGAGGCAGTCTCTGTGATTTATTCTAAAATTACTTGGGAAGGTCTATTAACTAAAACAATCTATCTGGGAGGTCCACAATAAAACTAGTCTTTAACACATTCACTCCAAAAAAACAAATCTAGAAGATTTTCCATTTCAATTTAAATGAAGGAAATTTTCATTAATGAATTATTATTATAAATTTAAAATTATTAAATTAAAGCATTATTAAAATGATTATCACCTCAGCAATGCTTTAATAAGAAAAAAATTAATGCATACTAGCTGTAAGCCAATATAACCATTTTGATACAAAAACCAGAATTGGGACTAAAAAAAACTGTGATTAGGCACAATAGCAATACCCAAATCATGGAGGATTCTGTAACTGCAATCAGTTTGTAAAATTTATTCAGGCGATTCCTAATAACAGGTATAAATCTTTAGTACCCAATACAGAAATTACAACAAAATATTCAGAGGAATATCATAAGTCAAAATTACAACCTACAAAATTATAATCAAATCATGTTTTACTGATATTCAGGAATCCACAACAAATGAAAAAATAAATCCTAAGCATTTCTACAGTTTAAAATCAAATGTCATAAACAGGCAACATCTACTGATCATTCACTGTGTCAAAAGCCCTCTCTGGTGCCACTTAAAATAATGGAGTCATGGGTGGCAGGGCGGGTGGAGGGGAGCAGACAGTGAGAGTGGATTCAGGAAAAAAGAGCTGCTCAAGTCATCTAGGAAAGACATGATGGTGGCTTTGACTGAGATAGTGACCAGGGAAGTGGAGAGAACTGAAAAGATCCCCACTTGGAATGAACTCAGAAACTACAGAAATTGCTGACGGGGTGGGCTATGGAATAGATAATCACAAGGAGAGAATGGGCACAAAAAGGTGTTGGAAGATTCCAGAATCTCAAGAAATCATGATACCCTCCCACTCCCCCATACCCCCGGCCACAAAGAGGAAGTACCACAAATACAGAAGAGAATACCACCAAGAATTAGAGACATCGTTTAAGAAGCTCAAATGCCCAACCTTTACAAAGAGGAAGGAAGTACATGAAAACTCAACCCGAGTAAGTACAAAGTATAAGTTCATTTAAAATACACATTAGCAACAACAGCATTCGTTAGGGGCATCAGTACAGAGACATCAAGCCAAGTGTGCATAGGGCAAATCTGTCAGAACCTCTGGTTATACTGGCCCTGTAAGTCTCATGTTCCTGTGAGTCTCTCAACCCTGCCTGGCCACTTGAAAATTCATAAAGCAGAAGCATTTATTGTTTCCAGCTACAACTAGGCCCAAGAGTCCAATACAAGAATCTCAGGGGTAAAGGGAGGGAGCAAGTGAGTGATGGAGGTTATTCTGTTTGATTCAGGTCCAGTCTTAGTCTGTGACCTCCATATCAGACACCTGAGGTCAGATTCAAAAATTTTTCTTAGTCTCATATTGCACTATTCATCCACAGTAGATTTTAGATGAAATCTACTCTCTCCTCCCTTCCCCATGCCATCCCTACTGAGTAAACAGGATGACGATTTCTACCCTTTGAAGATTCAGACATGGGGCTTGCTCTGAAGCAGTCCTGGGTATAGCTCTGTGGCCAAAATAATGGAGTCCTCATTCTAATGAACAAGAGGAATTCCAGAACCCAAGGGGAGACTGATATTCTAGACTTCATAGATTCTATGAATATGTGGTGTTATAGAATCTAACATTATAGAACAGTCTGTCAGTTTAAGGCTTCCTACTGATCTCTTAAAGGTACTCTGAGGACAGTAGAGATGATCATGAGATTCTTCCATGTTGTCATATGTAGCTATAGTGTGTTAATTTTCCAAGTGTATGGTGTTCTATTATATAAATATAATCCAGCCGGGCAGGGTGACTCACACCTGTAATCCTAGCACTTTGGGAGGCCGAGGTGGGCAGATCATGAGGTCAGGAGATGGAGACCATCCTGGTTGACACAGTGAAACCCTGTCTCTACTAAACTACAAAACATTAGCCAGGCATGGGGGCACACACCTGTAGTCCCAGCTACTCAGGAGGCTGAGGCAGGAAAATCTCTTGAACTTGGGAGGTAGAGGTGCAGTGAGCCAAGATTGTGCCAGTGCACTGCAGCCTGGGCAACAGAGTGAGACTCTGTCTCAAAAAATAATTATTATTATCTTTATATAAGAATAAATTATATATTATATATAAATATATAATATAGTATAAATATTATTATTATTATATATAACCCAAAATATTAAACTTTCTACTTCTGACGAATATTTGAGTTGTTTCTAGTTTGAGGCTATTATAAACAATGTTGCAATAAACGTTATTTTACACATTTAAAAAACACAACCATTTCAACAACCATACTACTATGAATTTGCCCATGGTTAGCTAAAGAAGACTTTCTTTTTCAATGTACTCATAAAATTATCACCTTCAACGTGGCCAACATTTTCTTATGTATGACCTTAGGTATATATGACCTCAAATATAAAATCTGACACTGTTCAGAGTTAAACAGCATGTTTTGTTCTATGTTTATATTAGTAAAATTAGTAAGTAAGCTGTTAATTTTAAATAATCTTTCAAGTCACAGAAACAATATACATTATCATGCTAATTAAAATAGTTTTGCTGAAAATACAAGAATATTCACTACAGGTCTGTTCGCAACAGCAAGAATTAAAGTAAAAATAGCTAGTTACATTAGTAATAGTAATCCATGAAAAAGAGTACTATGCAACCACTAAAATGAATTTGGAAAATCTGTAAGTACTTCTACAGAAAGTTCTCCAAATTATTGTGGGAAAAAAAGCAGGGAGTATTACTATGTATATACAATACACTGTCATCTCTATTAAAAAAAACAGACACCACACAATTGTACATGCCTAGAAGACATTCGGATGGTTAAAAAAGAATTTATAAAACTAGTTGCATCAGAAGTGACACTAGAGAATTAAGATAAAAGAAAAATTTTCACTGTATATCTTTTGCATTATTTCCCTTTTCTTTCATACCCTTATACTATATATATGTATGTGTCTGTCTCTCAAAAACAATAAAAAGTATCTTTTCTGAGGCCAAAAAATGTAATTCAAGATGGACAGCTGATTAGAACTGTATACATTAGTGTAAGAATGGTAGGCAACGATTCCTACTGTTACTGAGCCAAATAGAATCTAAGTTTTGTTTTATTTCCAGTTTTTTTTTGGGGGGGGGGCAAACTTAGGATTATAATGATAAAGAGTGAGAGCACTATCTTCATATTATAGAAAAAATATTCATTCCCCAACCTTCATTTTTTAGCAGTATCAGAAAATCCCTATGGCACCATTTTTAAACTATTTTACTTTTCTCTAAATATATCCTAAAATATCCTAAAATGCACACTACAGTCTTTAAAAAGCAAATTCAGATTCAGATAGAAAAGACAAAGGTACTATAAAATACTGTAAGAAAAAGCAATGTGAACAGTAATTGATTGTTAAAAGATACCGAAAAAGACAAGGTTTCTCTTAAGAATTATAGTTCTTCACATTAATATTTGTGTTCTGTTTTTAGAACCACTGTCATTTATTAGATTAGTATTGTCAGTTATACCACACAGTTAAACCAAGCACCATAATTCACCTAGTAAAAGCTATTCATATTACAGATAACAACGACCATAAAATAAAATAATAAACTGAGAATTCAAAATCTCATAGAATTATTTAGATATCACCTAGTCCTTTAATTTATAGATTTGCTAATTGAGATTCACAGAAGTTACATAGTTAGCTGAGGGCAAAGACAGAACTCCTCACTCCACAACAGGGATATTTGACTCTAACCCACACTATAATAAACCTCATTTTCAGAAGTATAGCAAATAACACTGTATACTTCCTATAATATGCATTAATAAAAACATGAACTACAATAAATTACTGAAAATTCACATCAAGACTAGTATCTATATGCACAGTACTAATTCACAGCTTTATAGAAGCTATCATCTTAGGCATCATTTTTAAAAACTGGCTCCAGAGTAAAAGAACGTGAGTTAATAACCTCGGAGTTAAACAGAATATACAAGATGTAGCAAAAAGAAGGTATGTGACAATTTTCTATTCAAATAATCTTTGTAAAGACACTATGAAATTATTAGACTTCAATAGAAATCTGGTTTATGTCCTGACAAAAATGTCTAATGTAGATACAAAAACAGATGGAAAGTTTTTAAGCATTACCTATATTGCCTACTATAATGCACGTATGTGACTATGTAATAAGTCACCTTCAAATTTTACCTCAAATATAAATAAGACAAATGAATTTGATTAACATTGATTATTACTATGTACAAACTACAGATTAATCTGAAGAAAAATACTGAAACAATTTTTCCTCAAACAAAAATTTGTGGACTCAGGTTCTGAGCTCTCATAGATGTGTAACACAGATTCTACTGGAAAAACAGGGTTAGTAAGGAGAGTAACGGGATATTAATAAAATGACCGATTTGTTGTCCTAGGTTTTCCTGGACAGAATGGAGAATGGAAAAATTGAACCATGAAATCAAAAAGGCATCTGTCTTGCAGGTTTCTCTCTGCCAATGTCTTGAGAAAAATGTTTGAACTTTCCTGTTGGCTTTGTATGCAAATAGCTCCAGATGCAAAGTGAACCACATCTAAGTTATTTGGTTCAACATCTGCTGGTCCAATTCCCATTATTCCTTCTAAAGGGTCAGCTTGTGACAGACAGTTTAGTTTGCCCTCTATACAAGCTGTTTGGAAGGAGCTAATTTGGATTAAAGTATCTATCCGGATAGCTTGTTTTTTCCCTTTGATGGTCAATGCATTCTAATGTGGTCTGTGTAGTGCTACAAGGAACTTTGAAACATATTAGAAAGGACACTATTCAAGGTTTTGCCTCCCACCTCGCCTTCTAGACAATTTATATTTATACAGTTAAACATAAAAAGTGAACAGTTCTTTGCCTCTAAAACAGCACCACCCACATTGTACACAATGGCAACATGACAACACTTTCTGACATAATATTCTTTTCATGTAGCTGCTATCAAAGATTTGAACTTAAAGTTACTGATGAAAGTGTTTGCAATATTAACAACACATTTCATGAAACATCCTGTCCTTCTAGATGACAGCTTTTATATGACATCACTGAAAATGAAATAAGGTGCACAGCACATGGCATTTGGTGTCTGAAACACAGTACATTTTCAAACGTATGCTAAGTGAGTGAATGAATGAATGAACAAATGAACAAACAAACCAAAGAATTAATTTAAATAAACTCCATGGATTCTGAAACTTAGAGTCTGCTACAATGAGAAAATAAAATAAAAACATGTAGTAATACCAAACTAAGACTAACAGTTCTTAGAAATTGCAAGGTCATGATATAGTCCTTTCAAATCAGTACAGGTTGAGAATTTACATTGGAGAGGGAAAAGGAAGAAATCAGAATATATACACATACACATAAACATCTACATATACATACATGTGCCTATATTATTATACACATACATATATACATACATATATATTTGTATATAAGAAGATAGCCATTCATTTTGAAAAGTCTCCGCTTTTATTAGTTTACTAAAAAGTAGAGCATTACTACCCTTATGAACATTTATAAAAGACAGTTACTTGAGAATAATTTCTTTTAAAAGATTTCTTAGCCAAAAAAATTATTAATTTTTTAATAAAATACAGTGCTATGAGTAGCCAACTCAAAAACTTTCTTATGTTAGATGCTCTGCAAAGTTGGAAATTATTTTTCTTTGGAAAAAAATGTTTAGAAAAATAAGTTAGAAAAAAAGAACGCAAAAGAACTATATACTACTCTTATTCCTTCTAGATCTGTAATATATTAAACTAATATTTAGTCTAGTCTCTATTGTTACCTACTGGCATACAGCAGGACCAAGTAAGAGATGAGAAAAGGTCACCAAAACAGCTCTTCTTTCTTTCAGAAAATCTGTGACTGCTCTTATTAATCAAGATTTCCAGGTCATATGTTTGCATTGAGAATGACGAGGAAAGTTAATTGAGCACCAAAAAAAAAAAAAAAGCTTCTTTGAGTAATTAGCCAAGATTTCTGAGATTAACATATTTTTGAAGGCAAGTTTGGTTTTGCCTTCTTTCAACTTATGATAGAAAGACTAATTATCCCCAAAGAATTAAAAATAAGAAGAGTTAACAAAGTAAATCTGCTCTACTCAGCAAGAAATAATTACTAAACATTGTTTATTAAAAAGGCACAGTGCTATGCTAGACATATAGGATTCAACAGGTTTAAAACACAGTCACTGCCCTCCAAATCTCAGACTAACATAGACATAAAGAGATGGGAGTCATACTGATCAAATATTTTAAAAATACAAATTAGACACCCATGTTTATAGCAGCATTATTTACAATAGTCAAAGGCAGAAGCAACCCAGTGTCCATCAACAAATGAACAGAGAAACAAAATGGAATATTATTCAGGCTTAAAAACGAAGTAAATTCTGATACATGCTACCACATGGGTGAACCTTGAGAACATTATTCTAAGTAAAATAAGCCTGTTACAAAATGACAAATACTGTATGATTCTACTTTATGAAGTATCTAGAATAGTCAAATTCATAGAAAATAGGATCGTAGTCGCCAGGGGCTGAGGGGAGAGGGCAATAGGGAGTTGTTTGGTAGATAGACTTTCAGTTTTACATGTACAATACTGAACTGTATACTTAAAAATAGTTAAGATGGCAAATTTTATATTTGTTTTACCACAAATTTTAAAAATACAAATTAGCATATGCTAAGGACCAAACAACGGGTACAGAAATAAAAGAACGGTAAACTCAGAAGCAGCAGCAGTTAATGAGATGCAGAACAAAGTCAGTGATAGCTCCATACGTTTTCTTGAAAGAAAAGTAAGACTCAAGTTTAAGTGGATGGAAGATGAGGTAAGTAATACAATCAGGAGCAATGACAAAAATATAGGAACAGACCATGGGAACACTATGTGGATCACAGTTTGGCTTACAGGCTTCAAGCGGAATAGCATGGAAGGCAATGTGGAGGGTTAGGCTATGAAATAGAGAGGAAAATGCTTAAAGAAAGGCAATTCTCCTTGGATAGCTTTCACTAAAATAAAGTAGTAATTTCTACATGTTTACGGAGAGTAAACGAAATAGGAAAAGAGCTTGATAATTTCATATTCATTCATCTCTTATTTACATTCCCCAATTTCTATGATAACAAGGGTGTAAAGACACATTTTACAAGTTAGATACTATAACTTAAGGAGATACAGGCCTAGAGATAATACTTTGTACAAAGCATCAGCATGCACATTTCATTTATTCTTACTGACAATTCATTAATTTCATCATCAACATTGCCTATAAGCTAGCATTTTAAGAGTTCACTATGTAAATAATGCTAATATACAGTAAGATGCATGTCTTGAGGTACCACAACCTATTGACAGAACTGCAGGCTATACAGACACTTTAAGAAATACATTAATTATCCCAGTTGCTATCACAAAATCTTCCTCCACCTACTTGCCTGTCCTGAAGCAGTAGAATCACTAGGCTCACCAAACCCACCTCACTCTTTATTTAACAAAATCCTTTATCCTAATCCCAAGAATGAAGACTTTTATTTTCCCCAAAAAACTTTAAAAATGTAAACCAAATGTTTCTTGGTTCTCTTCTTGGATTTTAAGCTGTGGTAAAGCTTGGCTAATCATCATCTCTTTTTAAAATATTTTCCATATGGATTATAGACAGCTAAGATAAAGGTAGGTGGGAAAAAAAGGAGAAAATTACTCTTTTCTTAAACTGAAAAGAATCTGCCTTACATCTCTTAAGGGTTCCTATCTTCTCAGGTCTTTACTGTGGAAATGATTACATTGTTATGCTAAGTAAGCTGTTCACATCACACTCACCTAAACAACTTCCAACTACCTGAATCAGAGACAGACTTCTCCAGGCAGAGAAAGACAAACTAACGAAGGAAAAAGACAGCTTTGGTTGAGCAAATATGTACCATGTCTTTAACTTCAGCCCTCAGCCATGTTTCTTATTCTCCATTTTGCAAGTCACTGAGAAAATCCAGAAAGAGTTAATTCTTCAGATCTAATTTTTCAAAGGGAGTAAGGGAAAAAAGAGTGTGTGGTTGTGAGTGTGTGCGTGTGTGTGTATGCAAGATGACTTGTCCTTTAATTCTAGTTTCGCGAAGGTTTGAGTATTTTACCCACTAATATACAGACATGTGCAGATGTGACATATAATGTTCACTCCTAGAGAACAGCAGTTAATTTGCTCATAATATACAATTCTTTAGAACTTTGCCACCTTATTATTATAATAAAAGAGACTGTTTATGCTTTCATAAAAAGTAAAGAAATACAATTTGCCTTAAACTTCCAATCTACTGAAATCATTCCTCAAAAGCCACTTACGACCATCTATTGTTTTTTTTCTCAGCCTCCAATCTCATTGACCTCTCTAATGCCTTTGGAGAGGTGCCCATAGCTTCTTTGAAATTTTCTACTTCTAGTTTCTGTGTTGCAGCACTAGCCCAAAATCCCCTTACTTCTCAGACCTCTTTTACCTCCTCCTATTCCCCACCTTTGAACATCCAAATTAATTACTGAACCTTATTCTATCTATGTACTGCTCCTCCCAGCAATCTCCTACAGCTTTAAGTGTCATTATCAACGGGAAAACTCCTAAACCAAGAATTCCAGCCCGAACCTTTCTTCTGAGTTTCAGGTCCCTTAAATATATTATACATGTCTAACATTAATTCATTAAGGCCCCATCTGTCCCAAACCAAGTCTCAAATTCTCTATTTCTGTTCATGGTAACACCATTCTTTCAGAATCAAGACGTGAAACCTCAAAAATCAATTTTAACTCCTCCTTCACTGTCACATCCACACAGTCCTGTGGATAACTCTTTCCAAAAAACCTGAGTTACTGAAAAAGAACTGAAATAGAATCTGAAAGAACACACGCCATCCCTAAACACAGTTACGTGTATCAAATGATAAAACTTTTTAAAACCATTCTGTCATCCACACAATGCAAAGAGTACAGTTGCTCTGCCTACTTTACAATAAACAAATGCAGGACAGCACACTAAAAATCCTGAACCACTATATAAATATAATCTACTATCCCAGTTCTCCCTATCCATTTCCAATGCCATCCTAATCTGTTCATTCATTCAGTTGCTAATTCACTTATTCCCTTTATTCTTTATTCATCCTACAAATATTTATTGAGAACCAACTATAAGCCAGATACTATGCCCCATATTTAAGACATAACAACAGGACAAACAGACATAGTGGCTAACCCACAAAACTTGCTGTCCAACATGAAAGTTAGATAATAGGTGCATGTAGACATCGGAAGGTTTGCTGGGAAGGTGATTCAGAAAAAAAAATTAAAGCAAGAAATAATACTTTTAAAACACAGGAGTTAGTATCGTAAGGGAGTAGAAATGAACACAATGAGAAGCAATAAAGACAATTCCCAGCAAAAGAAATAACACACAGCCCTCAAAGAAGAATGAGCATCCTAACAATGCCATCACCTTTCTCTCATTTGCACTTTTGTTCCATTTATCTTTCTCCCTTCAAAATCTTTCCTCATTCTCCCATATCTGCCTATGGAAATTATATGCACCCTTCAGAGACCAGATCAACTATATAAGTGTGTGTGTGTGTGTGTGTATATATATATATATTTCCAGCTGCCAGGTTAGTACTTGACTCAGACCAGGTATGAAAATAAGAATTTGCTAAATAAATGGATGATAAAATCATCATTCTTCCCAAATGACAAATCTATTTCATATTGCAAATATCCATTGCCTACATTATCTACCCTTGAAGTAAAGGACTAGACTAAATTCCATACATCTCCATATCCCCATAGTGCCTAATGCATAATAAGCACTTGATTAATATTTTACAATAAACAACTGTAACATTTGAGGTCTAGGCAGAGCTGCTGAAGAAAAATACTTTCATCTTATAACTTTAACAGATTTAATAGAAAACTCTGAAAGCTCAAAATACTCTTTTGACATAAATTAATATTAAACATGAGGTCTTTCAAGAAACATCTGTCAATAATGGATTTTTGTATTTAATTTTCAGAAGGCAATTTTAATTTTCAATACTTTTAAGTGATTTTATTGCAAACACACTTCGAAATTTAAATATGTTGCAGATGATAAATTATTTTTGGACTATAAAAAGGAATCTTTAATGAACTGGACAACCTAAAAATGTTATTGGGCACCTCACCTTCCAAAAACCAAGATAAATTGAAAAATGTAAATTGTATTTTAACTTCATTTAATGTTCCTGATATCATCTTTAGAATCAGGCCTCAACAAAATGTGTTACATAATTCACAATTTGTTATTTTAAAAACCTAAAGAGTAAATCTGGATCACTCCATTTTTCAGATCAGAGAAGGACAAGTAAAAAAAGTGAGAAACAGGGTTTCAAAGAATAGCCAAAAATGTTACACGGGAAAAAAAAACAACCTAATTCCTGGATACCAATACCTGTAGGAAAGGCGGCCCAAGGAATAGCAGGAGATGTTGTTTGAGTTTCACCATTTCCACCATCAAAAGTCTCCGCAGCCTATAAAACAAAGGTAAGACTATTTTAGAAGATGTGAAAAGCAGAAATGCTATTTAAGTGATCAAGCATTCCAGTTCTACAGGCATGTCTTCTATAATACACCAGACACTTTCATATTCCCTCTAAATTATTGCCTTTTGGTCTTTACTGCTACCACTCCTATCATGACTCGCCACCCTCAGTACCCATGCTTTATTATCTTCAAGTAAAAATTTTCCTTCCTTATTCAAATAACTCTACTGTTAGTCAATAAAATTTTTATTTTATATATCCTTAATCACATTTTCACTTGTAAACTTTATATTTAAGTATTTTAACTTACCACATTTAACCATCTGTGTAGAAAAAATATTTGTCTTTAAAAATATATAGACACCAAATCCTTTTAATTAATTAGCACAAGACCCAATTAGAGATTAATTCAAAGAAATAAGATTCGTCTGTCTTGAATAATATACTACCTAGAATTAATAGCATTCAATATTTAGAGAATTCCTAAACCTCAAGTTTTCAATTAACAAGCCGTCCTATTTTGTAACAATTACTGAATATTGAGTTTGTAGGTAAGAGCACAGAGTTTTCTGTCAGATGCCCAGGTCACAGCAAATTTTCTACTAAAAATTAGAGCCAGAATTTCAGTTTGTATTCTCCATTGAGTTGCCAACGCCTTAATGAGAAGTTAAAAGGGGTAATCTGATACAGGAGCTAAGTGACACAGAATACAGTAGCTATTCTCTACAACTATGAAAAATGAACATATTTTATATAACCAAGGGTAGAGACCTTCCCTATTTATACAGCAGGATGTGGAAAGAAAAAAAAAAAAAAACCTAATAACTACAATTAAATTGTAATATTGGTTAACCTGTACCTATGCAGTATTGAAAGGAATCAATCTGATGAATGTAACAAAGTGTAATACTGTTACTCTACAGAACACTATCCACTGTGTTTTTTTCCTAAATAATACATGAAGTGTGGTTTAAATAAAGAAGACTATGCCAGACTGTAACCTTCAAATAACAACTTCCAAACAATAAACTAAGCCAGATGGTAACTGAAACATACATTTTCCTCAAAATGGAAGGCATTTTAACAAAAATAAATGTTACATTTCAGTAACATAAATAAGATTCAATCACTCAACAAAACCCAAAACATTAAGCAAAATCCAGAAAGCATACAAAGCGTGCTTTAACAAAAACCAGTTTTAGATGAAACAGAGAAAACAGGCATGTCTGTACTCCATATTGACTGATTTTAAAGATCAGCAAAAGAGAAGAAGATCCTAACAAAAACCTCACACCATTCTTTGATGAAATTCACAACACTGAATATATACTTAACATCTTATTTATCCTATTAAGGTCATTAATTACACTCCCTAGTTTTTATAATTCCCTTTTTACCAAATCCAAAGTAGGTAAAATTCTTTTAAAAAAAAAAAAAATCACAGCATTCACTTGATGGTAGTTCCAGGACTTGAGCTCAGGCCTCCTGACTCCTAATCCAGAGATTTTCCTGCAAGACTATACTGGCTCCATAAAAATAACTGGGTTATAAAATATTTCAATAAAATGAACACACACTGAAAAGGATTAAGGAAAAGACAGTGTTTCTTCAGCTAACTATTTCCACTTACAAAGTATCCATTCCTAACCTACTACAATAATCTAACAATACAAACATACTAATTAACTTTATAACCACCAAAAGGCTATGTACTTAATATACTAAATCAACTCATTACAGGTATAACCATGCAAATACGTGACAAGATCTTTAGTACTCATCCATCATCTCACAAGTATTTCCTAATAGACATGTATCCCAGTAAAATCATCTGACGACAATTTTTTAAATCTTTCCTTTAGTGCTTAAACTGGTAGCACTTAATTACCTCAATTTAAACCATTCCTATGGGCAAGTCCAAATGTTCTATAATAAAACATCAGTTTTAATTTTTAGAGAGTTTTTTTAATTTTTCTGGATTTCATCTTTTTACTCCAGAATTACATTAAAATGATCAAGGAAAGATCATGAATGCCAATGAAATATAATACATTTTCAAAATAGTTTACTCCATTGTAATCCCACAAAGTTAAAACAAACTAATGTAAATAACAGTGCATACCTCAAAACCACCAAAATCATCATCATCCATTCTTCAAGTGGCACCTGAAAAATATAAGATATTGAAACAAGCCCCCACACACACAGTCATTTATGTCAAAATACTCTCCAACTTAAAAGTATACATATTTATTTGCAAATTAAAATTCTTTCTGTCTATGCATTTTTAACGCAAAAAAGAATTTGCAATTGGCTTTTACTTTTTGGCAAAATTAGCAATTTCTGTAACTTTTTCAGCAACCATGTATTTTGCCATTTTATGTTGAGATGCCAGGAGTGGAAAAATATTCTTTTACATTTTAATTTGCTTTTCCCAAATTGGCACTAGCGTTCAATTCAATAATGCTTCCTGCTTTTTGCATCTATTCCTCAGTTGTCTGGCAACATCAGCACAAACTCCAGCTAAGAACAGGACTGTGGTGAGTTTTTGGAAATCTGTCCCCCACCACAAAGGTTCTTCCCTCGGTTTCAGGGCCAACGCTGATTTAGATTTTCAAAATTGATCAGCATTTTTGAGCTGTGGCCACAACTTTTGGATCATTTTGATATGTGTATTTTTAGCTGAAACTGCTTTGCACTTTTGGAAAAATGTGGAGCAAGTTACTAGGCTGATCAAGATAAATCAAGTCATGTATTCATGGGAGATAAGGGATGAGAAAAATACAAAAAAAAAAAAAAATCCAGAATTCCTCTTTTCTTTACGCTTAAAGTATGTAAGAGAGACAAGCATTCAAATAATATTTGCCTTTTTAGGCCTAAATGTGTGTCATAAAAATGAAATGATAAAACCATTAGTATCAAGGCTTTAAAAAAAAAAAAGGAGCAGCAGCTTTATCAAACAAACCATACAAGAACTAAAAAACCTGAAAAGGTGAAATTAGTAACAGGAAGTACATATTAAAATGAAAAATAAGTTCTCATATAGATTGTTTCTTAATTTACAATTTGGAACCTATAACTGTGAATCGATAGCTGCAAGTAATACTCTAGTCAACAATAATTGGTTTCTTTTTCTATCATTCAAAACTGAACATATGACAAAATAATCTGTACAACAAACTCCCATGACAGGAGTCTGTCTTTGTAACAAACCTGCACATGTACCCCTTAACCTAAAAGTTAATTTAAAAAAACAGTGCTTTAAATTAAAAAGAAAACTTTAAGTGAACATACCCAAATGTTTAATTATAGTTTCCCAGACTCAGTAATACAAGATGGACTTGATTACAGGAAAACAATCCTTTCCCACTTCTAAAATACAAATAGCTATATATATTAAACTATATGTTAAACAATAACCTTAAGGGCATTTTCTAAGGTCATTTGCTTTAAGTAGTCATCTATATCCGTGCTTTACCTTCTCGAAACTAGTGCTAACACCTTCAAAAACAAAATTCAAAAAACTGTCAAAGAAAAAAACAGTAAAAACATTAACTTCAAGGACTCTTTTAATAGGCAAAGCAAATTATTTTCACAGAAACTCAGTAGGTAATGACACTAAAAAATATATATTTAGACAGAAACATATTATAAATAGGAAAGGTATTAAATTAAGCAGAATATAATCATGGTATCATTACCATTACTCACAATCTTAGCAATTTGATGAAAATTTTTTATAAAATGTATTTCTCCAAAAATTAAAACTAAGCAGGTCATCCACATATAGCACTTAAAAAATATAAACCAGACTTTCAGAAACTTTTGATGATGCTTAGTTTGAAATGGAACTCACATTATTTTGTGTTGCAAGTGAACAGAAATCTGTATGTGGCTACATTTTTTATGAAGAAATTATGAAAGAAGAGTGATATGGACATTAAGAATTAACCAAGTCAAACTATAAACACCAACTTTCTCTTTCCCACATGTAAGCCATGAATCTCAAGAAACAAAAAATCTTTAGCATCTACATATGCTATACTCAAGCAACATGGTTTCAAAAGAATGGAATTTTTAGAGTAATGCTTCTATGTGTTTTCTTAAGTCACTTCCCAATAAATTATATGTAAGGTGATAGAAAATTTGAAAATAAAAATATCCACGTCTAACAATCATTTCAGCTTGTTTGACTGTGGTAATGAACCTAATACCGTCAGTTTCCTAAGTTCTGATTTAGCTCTGCAAAAGAACATATTAGTGACCACTGATATTTTCCAGACTCCAGCAACTTTTACGTATTCGGTGGCTCACGCCTGTAATCCCAGCACTTTGGAAGGCTGAGGTAGGCTGATCACCTGAGGCCAGCAGCAGTTCAAGACCAGCCTGGTCAACATGGTGAAACCCTGTCTCTACTAAAAATACAAAAAATTAGCCAGGCATGGTAGCACATGACTGTAATCCCAGCTACTTGGGGGACTGAGGCAGGAGAACTGCTTGAACCTGAGAGGTGGAGGTTGCAGTAAGCTGAGATCACGCCATTGCACTCCAGCCCAGGCAACAAGAGTGAAACTCCATCTTAAAAACAAACAAAGAAGCAGATGATAGTCTTCCTTTTATTTTCAAAGAAATATTAATACATTTAAAAAAGCAAATATGTCCCAAGTTTCTTAATGTATAATACTAGAAAAATATTTTTTAAAGCAATAATCTTTCTCCAAATAATTTAGACTTCAATTCCTGCAATAGTTTATTTCTGAGCATTTTAAATAGGAGAAAATTAACAGCATTGACTTGTAAAAATGAAATTCATAAAATACGAAAATCAACAGTTTTTAAAAGGAAATATACAAATGTGGGCTTTATGTATTTAGCTACTCCAATACATTTAAAATATTTACTTTATCTAAAGTTCATTCCTATCAAGTGTTTTAGAATATTCTGGCATTTAACATTATAGCCCATTAAACTACAAATATTATAAGAATGTAGCAACAGCAAATATATCTGACATCTAAGTTACAGAATCATAAGCCTGGCCAAAACATTAACAGATTACATAATTCATTCTTTTGTGTCATGGCAGAAAGACAGGGGTATACTTCATTATGATTATGAATCTACACTGAAAGTTTTCACAATATCAAGTTCTAACAATTCTCAGACTTCTTTACATCTAAGTTAAATCTCTTTTTTTGCCTTATTGTATTCATTCCCTACTTTGCTAGTATCAATATTTAATACACTGCTGATATTCTAAAAATGTTTTACAAGAAAGACACACAAAAGGACAAAACATATACAGAATACACAATGTTATAAACTTTTATTCAGCAATTCTGTATCAGTTAAGGTCCTCAAAGAACTTATAGTCTGGTGTAGGGAGGAGGGCAGAGTGCAAGAAAAGCATGCAAATACAAATAACACGAGATGTAAAAGAGTCTTAAGAGAGAAGAAAAAATTTCTAAAGTAGGAAGAAAGATTTTCAGAAGATGATATATCTTGTTGGAAGCATCATTAAATGCCAAAGGTAGAATAAGACATTTGAGAAAGATCTGACAGAAAATGTCAAATGGCACATTAAAACACACATTTTATTCATCTTTATGGAAAGGTATGCCTCTAAGATAACAAAGATTTCTTTTGATTGTTGGCTTCTGCATAAAAACAAGGTCAAAGAGAATGTGAAATGAGAAAACTGCAAGAAATTTCAAAGCAAATACAAGGAAAATGAGTCACTGGAAAAGTGAGAATCACATTTATGAATACATAAGAGAATCTTCAAAAGGCTCAGCAGTGGGCAGTCCTGAAAGTTAGGGAAAAGTGAAACTCAAAATTAGGAGTCATAGGTATACGCTAAGACCCCTCCCAGAATCTGTAGCACAACTGGGTAACCTACAATTTATGACCACACCAGAAAACTGGAGGTTCGCTCCCTGGACAGGGTAAAGCTGAGGGTCTCCAGGCAGGAAGATATCAACACAGGTGAACTAGGTGAAGTTATATCTTGGGGAGGGGAGAGGGTGGTTAAATATGTAGACCAGTAACTCCAGTCATCTTTCACTACTCAGCAACCAAAACAACAGCAGCTGGGCTGAAACCCCTTATCAGAAGAGCTGCAGATTCTTCTCTGATTAATCTAATCAACCCATGAAAAGGACCTTATCAGATGTTCCACAAAGAAACAGCTTACTCACGAAACACTACTTTGACAAACCCCACCCACAAGCACCAAATTTCCAATTAGCTTCTAATTTTAGTAACAGGCAGAACAGTATAAAGGTTAAAAGAAGGGACTATAGAGTTAAGATAGATGGATTCAAATTCCAGCTCTGCCACTTACTGTGTACACTGGGCATTTTACTTAAAACACTGTATGCCTCAGTCTCCTCATCTATCAAAAATAATAATAGCTAACTCCTAAAGTCAGTACAAGGATTAAATATGTAAAAATATCTGAAGCACTTAGAACAGTATCTGATACATTCTAAGCATTATGTAAGTGCTTGCTACTTTATTAGTGCCTCACTCTTACATGTGAACAGACTATCAAGGATGACCAAAGAAACGAAGAAAGTATCTAATTAAAAAAAAAAAAAGAAGAAGAAGAAAAAAAAAATAGAGACCAAACCATAAAAGAAAAATAGGATGAAATAAACAAAGACTATCCAAGAAAGAAAAAAACAAAACCATAGTATCTTCAAAAAGTTAACAACAGAAGATAGTTCATCCATGAATTAAGAATAGGATGCCCTAATTTCAGGGGAGCAGATGATTAAGATAGGAGTAAACAACAAGACTGAGGCCTTGGAAATAAAAAAATATATAACTACAGAAATGGAAAACTGCAGGGTAGAAAATAAAATTAAGGAAATTTTCTTTTAAAAAAGTATAAGATAAAAAAATGGAAAGTCCAAGTAAAAACAAAGTTACAAGATCCAGCCTAGGATATGTAATATCTAATTATTAGGATTCTAGGAGTACTGGAAAGACAGAAAAGAGAAAACAAAAGCAAAGAAATCATCAACAAAATAATTCAGGAAAATTTTCTAAAACAAAAGGGCATTATATCCAGTAGTGGGTATATCAAGTATCCTAGAGAAAAAAAGAACAAAAACCCACAGCAAGGCACAGCAGAGACAAAGTGAAGATCCTACAAGCTTCCAGAGGGAAAACAGGCTTCATTCAAAGGATCAACAACATAATGGTCTCACACTTCACAACAGCATCACTGGAAGGTTAAAAAACAACGGACCAATGCTTTTAAAATTCTGAAGGAAAATGATTTACAACATAGAATTCTATATTCGGCCAAACTAACATATAATTGGGGGAAGAATAAACTCATGTTTACATCTGTAAAGTCTCAAAACAATTTTTATTGCACACTTCCTTTAAAAGCTATGGAGTAAACCAAGAGAATAACACAAGAAAGAAAAAGACATAGGATTAGAAAAGATTCTACTAAAGTGAAAAGCAAAGGGATTTATCCCAGAATAACAGTGAATTGAGTTCCACAATACCTATGTAGCAAGAAGAGATACCTCCAGTCTAGATTGGAGCAGATCAGAAAGCTCCTGAGAGATGTATTCAAGAAATGAAATAGACTAGCTCGTATGTTTTACCACCATGAGTGTAATTTTAAACAATTAGGGGAAAATTCAGAGTTGAATTAGTGACCAGAGAACTAACCAAATGAAAACGGAGAAACTGGCCTGGCGCGGTGGCTCACGCCTATAATCCCAGCACTCTGGGAGGCCGAGGCGGGCGGATCACGAGGTCAGGAGATGGAGACCATCCTGGCTAACACAGTGAAATCCCGTCTCTACTAAAAAAATACAAAAAATTAGCCGGGCTGGTGGCGGGCACCTGTAGTCCCAGCTAATCGGGAGGCTGAGGCAGGAGAATGGCGTGAACCCGGGAGGCGGAGCTTGCAGTGAGCTGAGATCCCGCCACTGCACTCCAGCCTGGCCGACAGAGCCAGACTCCGTCTCAAAAAAAAAAAAAAAAAAAAGAAAACGGAGAAACTAGTATGTAGGAGATGAGGAAGGTGGAAAAGCATGGAGGACACAGAAGACAGCAGTATTTCATAGCAAGCCTTATTACAATTTTAAACTATGAGCACAAAGAAACAACATGGCATGATGAGCCAACTACCTATTAGTTCTATCAAAATATTCTGAGAAAAACTCAAGAAAGTTTTTCTTTACAAAACTAACCATAAAACACATAAATGCTTTACATTTGCATTTACTCAACAAATAAATTAGGATTTTTCATAATAGTCTCCATTATAACATCTTCCCATATTACAAATATTCATACAAAATGTAATATTGTATCTCTAGACACCAAAGTTGCTCAAAACCTAACCAACCTGCATCTCTCCCCGTCTAAAAAAAAGCCTAATAGAGAAAAAGACATTTGATAACTGACTTCAAAAAATAAAATCTCAAGAGACCACCCAAATTATCTGATCATCCCCAAATATCCTATTAGTTAACACTATTCACTTAGCATTTAACTAAATCTCCATCTGATCTGGAAAACTACTTGCTAACATCCTCACAGTCACAATACTTTTCCATTTGATCCTGTTTAATGCCATGTTTCCTAGAAGCGATTTTATTTTCTGACTTTTCTGGGCAAACAGAAATTAAAGAAAACAGAACAAAGGAAATACACATACACTCACTCTCAAACCTCAAAGTTAAGAATAGAAAGCAATTAAGACTGAGATAATTAGAAGAGTCAAAATATGTAAGATCAGAATTTCAGGCTTATTGGGTTAAGAAAATGTAACTGTCTACCTAAGTATATAAGAAATCTGGAGGTATTGCGGAGATCCTTTATTCATCTTTTTTTTTTTTACCCTCCAGCAATTGAACTGAGCAGTTCCTAGCACATAGTAAGGGCTCAAAGATTATTTTTGAATTAATACCTTCAGAATAAATGACTGAATGAAAGCAAATTAGTTGCTAACACTTCCCACATGGCTTCCTTTTCCTCTTACGTTTCCAAGAAAATTACATTGGATCTTGGGCACTAGAGGACCCAGTTGCTAGCATTAAAATAGCTCTACCCATATTAAGACCTGAGCCTAAGGACCAATATCTTAAAAGATATTACACTGCTACTTTATATTCTCATCAAGTATCCAATTATTATTGGGGTTAATAATTTTGAAACTGCCTTTGAAGATGAATTAAAGAAGTATTGCCATACCATAAATTCTACTACCAGTGAACCTTTGCCAGTGGCAGATTATCACAAGTCCAAAGAAAACAAACTGAGGTGTAAATTTATTACCTAAAAAACATTATATTCATAAATAATCCAATAGGAAAACATCCCAACTATTACTAACAAAAAGTTTTCCTTTATAATTTTCATCTGTTATCAATTAAGTCTGTCTTTACCAACCTTCATTCAGAAAACATACACATCCCAAAAAGTAACAACAAAAATAAAAACAACAAGACATTTACTCTCCAAACCCTTATATCTACCCTCACCCTCTTTGGTTGTCTTCAACTTCCAACTCCTTAATAGCAATCTTTTCCCAGACTGATAGCCCTCTAATTCTATCTCATTATCTTCTCCTTCAAAAAATGTATGCCTTCTCATAATCTTAGTGGTCTACACAAATTTTCCACAACTAATCACTTCTCAGGGGCCAGTCGTATATTCCTAACCAAAAAAAATGAACATTTTTACAGGGCTATCCCTCTATCAACTCAAAAGTCTCACTGTATGAACTGTATTCTTATCTGGCAAAATCTCATCGCTCAATGAATGCTAGAGGTAAGATATACTACTTCCTATCCTCACATTTTAAAAGAGGGCACAGGCCTGTTTTCAATAGAAGGAAATGTGATTGAAGAAGTACTATAGTCCTTTCTCTATCCTCTTCTCTCAAAAAAAAAAGTAATAATAATAGTAAGAGCAAAACATCCCTAAGTGTCACTGTTAGCTAAGATTAATTATAAAATTTAGTATGCATGCAAAGTACAACCTCTTTGAGCTCCTTACTGGGAACTTAGTGCCTACAAACAATATACTGTTCTTGTAGTTTAGCCCCCATAAAGAAGCTCACCAGGGAAAAACTTCATTCTTTAAGTATGGAGACTTGTTTTTTAGCTATTCTGCCTGTGACCAGATGGGTAAATTTAATTTAGAAGAAAACCTGTGGGAGACCTCATTTCAGCTTTAGGCCCAAGCCAGGTTTTAATAAAGCTGCTACTCTGATTCCTATACAACTCTTGGTTCTATTCCTCAGCTGATTCAGAATCCAGAGTGGTTGCAAGGCAATTGATAACACCTCCCTCCCACTCCAGGAACCACCAACAATATCCAATTACCTGTCTTCTGCGGACAACTATCAGAACAAAATCACATAAAATTCATGTTTCCCCTCTTCAGCTGGATTCACAGTGCTGCCCAACACACTCAGTATTTCTTTAAAGTTATTTCTCTCATTCTCCAGAAAAGCTATTTCAAAGATTGCCAGCTCTCCTCAAACTTCCAGCCTTTCTACTCCTTTCTGCAATCAAAGCAAGTAGCCAGGCCTCCTACTAAACAAAGAAAACAGAAGGCATTTTAAGAGAAGTCCCTCAACTTCTTGTCACCAAAACTATAGCTACCAGCATCTGTACTCAGCTATTACAACTCATTCTGCTCACAAATAGAAAGGAACCCTTCTGCCTACTTAAGGCTAACCCCCAAACCCTCCCAGCAACCTGGGCTCTCAGACTTGGCTCTCTCAATTGTTTCCTCTTAATTATTCAACCTCCTCTTATTTAGCTCTTTCTCATTAACGATGAAACATGCTCCAAGTCCTACAGTTTAAAAATGAAACAGAACAAAAACAAAAACAAAACCTTCCTCAAATACAGTGTCCTCCAACCACAGTCCTATCCTTTTCACAGCTCAACTTCAGACACTATTCCTGTATCTCATGCCTGCAACCAATTACATCCTTTTTATTATGCAAAAAGAAACTCACAATTCCTTGTCTTACTTGAACACTACCATTATTTGACCAGTCTTTTCTTCTCAAAACACTCTCACTTCATGCTATATAAGACAATCATACTCCTTCCTTCTTTCTTCCTAGTTTTCTGACTGCTTTATCTCAATCTCTCTTGCAGATTCTTCTACCTATCCTTTAAATTTTGAGCTCCAACCTAACCCTTCCTTTCTTTTCACTTTAGATATACTCCCTGGACTATCTCATTCACATCTTTGGATTCATTTACAAACATAAGCTATGGTATCTCTATCTCTAATTTAGATGTGTTTCCTGAGCTCCAGATCTATATAGCCAAGAGACAACTGAATAGTTTCCCTTGTAATCTAACAGGCACCTCAAATTCAATACAACCAAAACTCAAGATTGAATTCAAGATCGCCCCCACCAACCTCAAATTTACCCTTCCTCCAGGGGTCTTTAGACCACTGATTGCCACTACCTCTACAACACATTTGGTCAAGAAGAAAACTTGCAGTCATCTTTGCCTCATACTTCTCTCTCTCACCCGATATATAAAATCAATCACAAAATCCTATCTCCTAGAGCAGGGGTCCCCACGTCGCGGACCGCGGACCGCAGACCGCGGACCACGAACAGGTCTAGGTCCTTGGCCTGTTAGGAACCAGGCTGCCCAGCAGGAGGTGAGTGGCCAGCAAGCAAGCATTACCACCTGAGCGCTGCCTCCCGTCAGATCAGCAGCAGCATTAGATTCTCAAAGGAGCGCGAACCCTACAGGTGAACTGTGCATATGAGGGATCTAGGCTGTGTGCTCCTTATGAGAATCTAACTAATGCCTGATGATCTGAGGTAGAACAGTTTCATCCCAAAACCATCCCCTAACATTCCAGTTCATAGAAAAATTGTCTTCCACAAAACCAGTCCCTGGTGCCAACAAGGTTAGGGACCGCTATCCCAGATACCTCTAGAATACATCTACTCCTCTCAATCCCCAATACCTTCACCCTATGCAAAGCCACCATTATCTCTCATCTGGTATAGCATCAACCTCCTAAACAGTTCTCTGCTTCCAATTTTGCTCCTTTCTAGTCCATTCTCCACTCTGCTACCCAAGTGTTCCTTCTAAATACTCCTCCTATTTAAAACTTTATTCAATGGCTTGTCATTATTTTACAAAGTAAAAATTCTTCACAATAATTAATGCACCTTTGTAACCTAGTTGCTGCTATCATCCTCATCTCCATCAGATCCATATCCTGTAATCATACAGAAATTTGTGTTTGAACCATATGATGCTGGCCAAATCACTACACCTCCATGGGTCACAGTGTCCTCATATGTCAAATGAATAGGCTGACCAGAGGACTTCTAAGGTATTACACTCTAAGATACTCTAAATATATGAAACTACACTATTACTATAGCCAAGTTCACCTCTTCTTCACAAACTACTTTCTCTCCTCAATCTGTTCTTTTCAGTCAATAGTATTATCCTTCTTTAATCCATCTGGGATGCAAAACCCAGCTGTCACATTTTACTCTTCACTTGACACTTTACACCATAGCAGGTAAGTTAGTCAATTCTATATAATTTCCCCACTCATCCTTTCTTGTCTCCTCCAGTGACCATCTTTGTGGCCTGGATCTCTATCACTATGTCTTGAAAACTACCAGAACTTACTTCTTGTCGTTCTGCTCTCTAATCCTTTCATTACACAGTATAACTGTTTTAGACCCTAAAACTATCATGCCAATCTCAACTCCAAATCTTTCAAAACAAGAATGCCAAATACATGCCTCTATGGGATATGATCTTTGGAGTCCCTCATATAAGCAAAATAAGCATGATGACAAAACTGTGATTTGCATTGGTACTAATGATTAAAAGTAAAAATATGTCCTGTAAAAAAAAGTCTACAAATAAATCACATCAAGGCACAAGAATGTGCTCTATACAACAAATAATAAAGTGTTACATAGTAATCACAGTAAAATCAGTGCTGACAACATGAAACCGAAGACCCTGACAATAAGTTGCAATATGTATAAATCTTCCCTGTGCTTATCTGGACTCACAATCCTTATTTTTTCATCATTCCCTTACTTTCAAATGAATGAAGTTTCATCTCTTCTATATTTACTACCAAAAAGCATATTACTTTTATCTGAACTATTTTTAAAGAGTATCCTGCAGTATATAAATTTGGAGGACCTAACCTTTTCATATGATATTATGTTGTTAATATTATTATGGCTATTATTCATTCTTTTGGCTGCTAGCTATATTAATAATATGCCAAAGTTTATTCAGCCACTTTCCTATCAAGAGACATCTGGGTAGTTTACAGGATTTGTTATTGAGACCAGAAATGCTGTGAACATTTTTCAATACATCTACTTTTGTTTATACACAGAACTTCCCTTAGTATATGCCTATGAGTAAAATCATTAAGTTGTAACATTTGTCTGTTTAGTTTCACAGGAAAATGAAAAAGTACTTTCCAAAATGGTGGCAGAAATACAGAGGTCCCTTAAATCTTCATCCTTCCTGACACTTGGTTTTAAATACCATCTCATTTTGTACTTAATTTGACTTCCCTGATCATTAATGAAATTAAAATTTCTTCATATGATTATCAATGATATGTGGTTCCTCTTTTGTGAAATACCTATCCACATCTTTATTTTTCTACTGTGTTGTGTTTTTAATTGATTTGGATAAATTTTTTTAAATAATTATTGATATTAATCATTTGTCAGCTGTGTATATTGCAAACATCTTCTAGTTTATAGCATGTGCTTCCACTTTCTTTAAGGCACCTTTTGATGAACAAAAATTCCTAATCTATTCTTTAATAACAATTTATCAGTTTCTTAGTCTTATTTTTTAAAACCTTTGCCATCTATAAAAGATATATACCTTTATTTACTACAAGGAAATTTTATTTTTGACATTTAAGTATTTCAGCAATCTGTATTTGAGTACTTATATATGGTGGAAGCAGAAATCTAATTCTTTCTTTTTTCCTGATATGGATCATTTTTCCTGATTACATTTATTATACAATGACTTATTTCCTTGCTAATATGATATGCCATCTTTATCATACACCAAATTTATTCTAGTATAAACAGACCCATAAACACTCTGGGTGTGTTTCTAGCTATACGATTATTTCAGCAGAAATGGAATCTTTACGATAGTGAGTGAGCCCAATCACTAAGAATTACCATGGTTAAGTTTTTTCTAAAAGGACTATTGATAACGTTCTATAAATATCCCTAAAGACGTCTCTTATATTTCCTGTTAGGTGCATTCCTATTTATTGATATTCTATGATACTATTTTAATGTCTTCTTTTATACTTTCTAGTTATTTGTTGTTACTGTAATAACAATCCAATTGACTTCTATATTATCTACCCAGTCAACTTTAGTAAACTCTTATTTCTTTTTTTTTTTTTTTTTTTTTTTGACAGAGTTTCCCTCTTATTGCCCATGATGGAGTGCAATGGCACAATCTCGGCTCACTGCAACCTCATCCTCCCGGGTTCAAGCAATTCTCCTGTTTCAACCTCCTGAGTAGCTGGGATTACAAGTGCCTGCCACTATGCCTGGCTAATTTTTGGTATTTTTAGTAGAGACAGGGTTTCACCATGTTGGCCAAGTTGGTCTCAAACTCCTGACCTCAGGTGATCTCCCCGCCTTGGCCTCCCAAAATGCTGGGATTACAGGCGTGAGTCACCGCACCCGACCTAGTAAACTCTTATTTCTAATACCTTATCTGTATATAACTTTGATTTTACATGTAAATGAACATATTGCATCCAGATAACAACACTTTTATGTCCTTCTTTACAATTCTTATACCTCTAATTTATTTTTGTCTTAATGTACTAGCTATGTCCTCCAATGCAATGCTAAGTACATGAGGTAATGTGGCAGATTATATTTTCCAAAGATGGTCTCAAAAATATCTCCCATTGTACAATTTCTTCCAAGAATGTGACACTGATACTCCTCTCATTGAGCGGAAGGATTTCTGTCTTTTCCCTTTGAATCTGAGTCAACTGATATGACTTCCACAAGCAACATATTAGAATTAACACTGTGTGATTTCCCTAGCTAGGATACAACAATGCAATGTGCTTCTGTCTTTTACTCTTGTATTGCTTGCTCTTGGAGCCTAGATGCCATTATGTGAGACAGACCAAACTGGCCCACACAGAGATATCACATGGAAAGGCCATGTCTAAGTTTTCCAACTGACTGCCTAATTAAGTTCCCAGCCAACAGCCAGCATCATATCACCAGACATATAAATGAAGACACTTTAAGATGAATCCAGCCCCTAGCCAGCAAGTCACCTCCAGTGTTCAACATTCACATCATCCCAACTGAGGCACTGAAGAGTGAAGCTGTTAAAAAAAAAAAAAAAAAAAAAAAAAAAAGCCTTCTTCCGCATTGTCCAAGTTTCTGACCCTCAGAATTCATAAGCATAATAAAACAGTTGTTTTGTGCCACTAAATGTGGATTTGTTATGTAGCAATACTAATCAGAACATGTGATAAGCATGCTTTTATCATTTCTGACTTTAAGAGAATCTTTTCCTCTATCCCCATTTAGGAAGATTGCTGATGATGGTTGGTTGACTGGTTGTTTTATAAATATTTCTTGAGTTCAGAGATGTTCCCTCTTTTCCTAATTTGCTAAGCATTCTTATCATGAATTTATGTTGATTATCAAATGATTTTCTGTATCTATTGTAATTATATGGTTTTTCACTTTTAATCTATCAATGTAAATGTTGCTTACATTTATGGATCATTTATTAGTAAATCATCCTTGCATACCTGGGAAAAATCTAATTTGGCAATGATGTTTGTCTTCTTTAAATGTCGGTTTCAATTTGCTACTATCCTGTTTGGGATTACCAGCTCTATACTAAAAGTAAAATACATCTGTAATTGTCATCTGTTTTAGTGTCTTCTTTTGATTTGGATGTCAGGATTATGCTGGGCTTTCAGAACTTGCTGGGGAATCATCCTCCATTTGTATCAATTTTAAAAGATTGCAACAGATTGGAATAACCTATTTCTCAAAATTTTAGTAGAGACTTATTTATTGGCAAATCATTTGGACTTGTTGCTTTCTTTGTGGGAAGAGTCAGACTTTTAATTTCTCCCTCGGTTTTTACAAGTAATATTTTCCTAGAAACGTCTATTTTTACACAGGTCACATATAATTAACAGTATTCTCATTTTCTTTTTAATCTCTGATTTATGTTATATATCTTTTTCATTCTTTACATATTGAATTCTCTATATGTCCAAGAACTGTATTATTCATATATTATATATCCTTTGCTGATTTTTTTATCAATCAATAATCACAAACGTTAATTTAAAATTTCCCACTTTAATAGTAGAGGTACTAATTTACCTATATCAGTCTATCAAATTTTTGCTACCTATTTGATGTTATATATTTTTGGTGAATGTAGTGAATTCTAATAATGTTATGTTGCCTTGGCATACATTTTAAATATGTTTAACTTTCTCATATCAGAAACCGGGCTCAGTCACACTCGACAGAGTTTCCAGTTGTCTGCCTCCACCTAGTTCTTCCAGATATCTACCTTATACGATCGCCTCCCAGTAACCACTTCCCTATGGGACAGCTAGATACAACCTACTCGAGTCACCCTACTGACTCCCATACCCTGCGCGGACTGCCCAGACAAGCTGCAGTGACCATCTCTCAGTCACAGCGTCACCAAAGAATTGAAGTCTGTTTGCTGTAAACCCACTGTACTAGTCTGTTCTCACATTACTTTAAAGAAATACCTGAGACTGAGTAGTTTGTAAAGAAATGGGGTTTAATTGGCCCACGGTTCTGCAGGTTGTACAGGAAACATAACGTTGGCATCTGCTTGGCTTCTGGGGAAGCCTCAGGAAACTTTCAATCATGACAGAAGACAGAGGGGAAGCAGACATATCTTACATGGCAGAAGCAGGAGCAAGAGTTGGGGGCAGGTGCTACACACTTTTAAATCAGATCTCAGGACAACTTCACTCATTATCACAAGAACAGCACTGCATGGAGGGGATGGTGCTAAACCATTCATGAGGAACTGCCCCCATGATCCAAGCACCTCCCACCAGGCCCTACCTCCAGCGCTGGGGATTACAATTTGAGCTGAGATTTGGGTGAGAACACAGATCCAAACCACATCACCCACCAGTTAGAATTCCCTGCAGGAAAACTCTTTGGTAACACCCTAGACCCCAATAATGGCTTTGACTCACAAGTTCCTTGCTCTCTCCCTCTCTTTCTCTCTCTCTTTCTCTCTCCCTACCCACTGGTGGAGCCTCCAAGTCCCAGATGGCTTCCCCCTTACCATCTGGCCCTGTTTGTTTTCTGTGGGATCCGTAAGTAATATACTGCTTCTGTTACTTCCTGTGTTTGGTTGTGCTGCCTCCTCTGTGCCTCACCTGACCAACACATCTAAATCTAACTTCTTTCCTGGTCAGGGCTCTCCTAGAGAATAGCTAACTTGTTAAGAATAAACTGGACACAGGTCAGGCAAGCGCCAAAAGGGCATCTGCCAGTATAAACAAGCTTCCTTGTTTGTTATGAGAAGGGCACCTGGTCACATGTCAAACACCCAGGCTGTCCACAGGGATAAAGAAATATCCTGTGAAAGGCCCATTATAAGCATCCATATGACCAAGTCCCCTGGCATCCCCTCAGGGCAGGGCTAGAGTTTATAGCCACTTGAGAGACCTCAAGACAAAATTAGAAGAAAAATATGACAGTATATTTAATATGACAGTATAACAACTTTGTATGATAACAAGGTGATCAGTCCTAATATGACCTTTTTTTGAGAAGGAGTCTCACTCTGTCACCCAGGCTGGAGTGCAATGGTGCTATATCGGCTCACTGCAACCTCCGCCTCCTGGATTCAAGCGATTCTCCTGCCTCAACCTCCCAAGTAGCTGGGATTACAGGTGCCCACCAACACGCTCAGATAATTTTTGTATTTTTAGTAGAGACAGGGTTTTGCCATGTTGGCCAGGCTGATTTTGAACTCCTGACCTCAGGTGATCTGCCTGCCCTGGCCTCCCAAACTGCTGGGATTACAGGTGTGAGCCACCATGCCATACAAGAACACAGGTATACTTTGGGAAATTCCTCTTCTAGTAACATGCCCTAGAGAAACTCTCACCCATGTATACCAGAAGTCTTGCACAAGAATATTCGTGGTAACACTGTTTGCAACAGTAAATCCCACAAACAACCCAAATGCCCATCGAGAACTCTAGTAAGTACTCAAGAGAAAGATGAGGACAGATTAGATTACCTGAGAAATGAAGGAAATGATCAGCTACTCATATTCTAGAACTATTCTTCATACAAAGCAAAACTGCAAGCTGCCACTGGGGGGAAAGGCAGAAAACCCTCCCACCCTCTGAAACCAGACAAATACCAGGAGTCAGTAGAGAGAACACAAATTCTACACAAACTTCTTCAGGAAAAAAGAACAGGAAATGCTTCTCAATTTACTGAAATTTGTTTTATGACCAAGGATATGGCTTATCCTGGTGAAGGTTCCACGCACATATGAAAAGAAAGCATGTTCTTTTCAACAGACAAAAGACAGAGACATTTCGCCAAAGAAGATATACAAAGGGGATAGCAACTAAGCAAATAAAAAGATGTTCAACATCACCAGTCTTTAGAGAAACGGAAACTAAGGCCACAATGAGACACCACCACATACCTACCAGAGTAGCGAAAATAAAATGTAATGACAATACCAAATGCTGGCAAGGATGTGGAGAAAGTGGCTCTTTCCAACATTTCTGGTTTGAAAGATCCACTTTTTCTCGTGGGAGTGTAAAACAGTATGACCACTTGGGAAAACAGTTGTTCCGTTTCTTTAAAAATTAAATATATACTTCCTATAAGAATAAGCATTGCACTCGTTGGTATTTATCCCAGGAAAATGAAAACTTATGTCCACACAAAAACCAGTATATGATTGTTCATAGCTTTGTTTGTAACAGCCAAAAACTGGAAACAACCAAAATGTCCTAAAATAAGTGAATGGTTAAACAAACTGTGCCACATCGCTACCACTATGATACTTATCAGCCATAAAAAGGAAAGAACTACTGATACACGCAAGTTGGAGAGATTGCAAAGGTATTACGCTGAGTGAGGGAAAAAAAAAAAGTCAATCTCAAAAGGTCATATAATGAAAAATTCCATTTATATAAAATAAACTACATGTGTCTCTTTTAAAATGTGTTTTTACTTACTGCATTTTTCCTTCAATTGCTTTACAAATTTATCACCAATCTGCCTTAGCTCCATAACACATTAGTTTAGTATATTTTAGAAACACAAACCAATGACCTGACAGAAAAATAGGTGTTCCCATTTCAGAGAATAAATACAATTCATCTCAGTTTTTTACACCGGGTGGCAAAAATTGTGAGATAAACAAAAAGGAAAAAAAAGTCAAGAAGTAATCAACAAAACTAGACCAAGAGATAATCTATACATTAAAGCATTAAGACAAAAACTTTTTTTAAAACTGTGATTAATACAAGAATACAGTGAAAACGGTAGAAAACATGCATAAGAGGGATTCAACAGATAGAAGGAAACTATTAGAAAGAGTAAAATGGACTTAGACCTAGTTTTTTCCCCAGTAAGAAATATGGCACATGAAATCAAAGATTTATCTTTAATGAATCATGACGACACTGCAGCTTTCAGAGTAAGTATTGATAGAAATACCAATCTAATTTGAAATTTAAACATTCTGCCAATGCCTACGACAAAATTACAAAATTGCTTTATTATAAAGAAAATATATTCCACAGTTACAAGAGCTAGATATTAAATGTTAGTGTTTCTTCTAAATTTTGCTAATATTTGAGCAACACTGTTTTCCAGATTTTACTGTCAAAACAAGATAAAACCAACTTACTATAATCCTCTCACATTGTTTTCATTTTATCTTATTTCCTTCTAGTACTCAAATAAATACATATATATTTTAATTGTACATGCAATTATAAGTTCTTTTTCATTATATAATCTACAGTTCTAAGTAATAGCCTTTAACTGTAGTCTTCATAATTGTATTATTTACATGTGTGTAACATCCCATCAATGTGACAACCATTTTTCTAGATTTAAAGTCCAAAAAAAGGAAGTTTCAGCATGAGTTTATGTTGGATAAACTTTATTATCTTTCCTAGCATGTAATATTCCATATTACATAGTTAATGCCACAATGATGTCTTCACACATTAACATTTTTCTTCTTTAAATTTAATACCTTAATATGAACTCTCAGATATAGAATGATTAGCTCAAAGAGTATGAACACTGCTTGACATGGTTTACTGCATCACTTTCCACAGGAGCTATACTAATTAATGTCATCACATGCAATTTTGAAAAAATCTTTATACATAAATACATAAATGTTAATTTTAACTTTAAAGCATAAATTAGTAGGCATGTTTCCCTACCTCAAACACGCTCTCCAACTTCCCTCCCACAACATTTGCCCACTAAAATGGTCCAAGTTAACCACCTACTATATACCTCTATTCTCATACATATAAAAATATGTATTCTCATATATATGTCTACATATATAATGGTGTTATCACTACATTTCTTAATATAAGATGCCCCTCCCACACACACACACACATATATATATTTTTTTTTCCCCCGAGACAGAGTCTCACTCTGTCACCCAGGCTGTAGTGCAATGGCGCGATCTCTGCTCACTGCAACCTCCGCGTCCGCATCCGCGTCCGTGTCCTGGGTTCAAGCGATTCTCCCACCTCAGCCTCCCGAGTAGCTGGGATTACAGGTACCCACCATCATGCCAAGCTAATTTTTGTACTTTTGTAGAGACGGGGTTTCACCATTTTGGCCAGCCTGGTCTCGAACTCCTGACCTCAGGTGATCTGCCCACTCTGACCTCCCAAAGTGCTGGGATTATAGGCATGAGCCACTGTGCCTGGCTGCCACACATGTTTTTAATCATCTTAGTTGTTTTCATGTAATAATTCCCCATGCAAATCCCACCAAGTTTACTGGTGCATATCTGATTCATTCTTTTTAATGACTACTAAGATTCTATTATGTAAATATATTATGTAGATACATAATAAATACATTCACAATTCCCCTACTGATAGACATAAATTGCATTTCTAGTTTTTGCCACTAGAAACAAATGCTCATACAGAAATGCTTATATATGGAAGCATGTTTCTATGAGTTAGATTTCAAAGAGTAAGATTGTAAGGTCAACCGGTATAAATACATTTTTTATTTTTAATAGATATTATCAGACCACTGTCTACAAAGGCTCTACTAATTCACATTTCTACCAGCAAAATATAAAACTAATTATTTCCTTAGGTTCTTGCCAATACAATGTTATTGTTGGTTCTTTTCTCTCTTTCTCTCTTTTCATTAAAGGTGGGGGCTGAAAGAGGCAATATGATAGATATAAAGTTATATATCACACTAGTGAGTTAGAACATCTTTTCATATGTTGTTGGCCATTTGGATTGGCTTCTTCATATCTTTTGGTCATTTTCGTATAGTGCTGTTTGTTTCCTTTTTGTCATCTAAGAAGTTATCATATAGAACAGATATCAACTCTGTCCTTTCTCTGCACTGTACATATTTTTACCAATTGTTTGTGTGGTATATCTTTCCATTCAACTGTTAAGTTTCATACAAATATATCTTTCTTTATAGCCTGTAGATTTACAATGGTGGTTAAGATTTTCCTCACCCCAAGAATATACATGATGAATGCTACAGAAAACAAAAAAGGGACTGATATAGGGAAAAAATTAAGAATTCAGTGGTAAAAGAGGGCTCATCTGTGGAGCTGATATTAAAGCTGTGACCCAACGTATAAGGATGTAATAATAGTAAAAAGAGTAGAGAAGTCCACATGTGCATATGTTCACATCAAAGGAAGAGAGGAGCAGGTCAATTAAGATGGTGATCCCTTCCTATTTTATGATTAAATCTTTCAGTGATTTCAAAAATGTATATTCACACGTAATAGTTTCCTGTGGCTGCTGTAACAAATTACCAAAACATAGTGGATGAAAAAAACAGATATTTATTCTCTCACAATTCTGGAGGCCAGAAGTTCAAACTGGGCTGAAATCAAAGAGTTGGGAAGGCTGACTCCCTCTGGAGGCTCTAGGAGAGAATCCAAGCCTTGCCTCTTCCAGCTTTTAAAAGCTGCTGGCATTCCTTGGTTTGTAGCCTCCTCACTCTAATGTTCAAGGCTAGTATCTTCAAATCTCTTTCTATTCTTTCTTCACACTGTCTTCTCTGCTGTATGTCTGTAGATTATGCCTCTGTTTATCTCTTATGAGGACACTTGTGATAGTATTTAGGACCCACACAGATAATCTACAGTAATCTCTCCATCTCAAGACCCTTAACCTAATCAAATCTTCAAAAACCCTTTTCCACATAAGGTAACATTTACAGGTTCCTAGGACCTAATATCTTTGAAGGACATTATTCTGCCTACAACAACTTTAAAAAAAAAAATGTGTGTAGGGGTGTGTGTGTGTGAGTACACATGTATGTATGTATTAACATAAATGGATGGGAGAAATTAAACATAACTATTAGTGAGGGATATACTTCGAGTTGCATGAAAATCAAAGAAAATAACTAAATCACAATATAATATGAGATATACAAACAAAATTTTAGTGACTTGATTTTCCATTTTCATTACTGTACACTACCTTACATGTATATACTTCTACCTACAATTTTCCATAAAAGAAATCTCTAAAAAGTGTACCTACTACATTCAAATAAAACAAATTAAAGGGGGACATAAAATCATTAGCTTTGTAAGGGAGATAGAGATTTGAATAAATTTTTTATTTGAAATGTACTGTTATATTGTTACTTATGTAAAAAAGTATTTTTAAAGTATTGAAAAATAATCTCACAAACATCATACTATATACCTTTATTATACACCAAAATAAATTTTTTCAACAAACTTTGAAACAAAGCATTCCATAATGAAAATAAATTCTAATCTGTTTCCATAAACCAGATTTTCACATTTTATGTGGTCTTAAATTGTGGCTCGCCAGTATTTTACAGCTTTTAAACATAGTCTAGCAATTAAAAAGTGACATATTTCACCAAGTGGCTAATTTGAAGGTAACAATGACTACTCATCACTCTATATTATCAGAGACATATTTTAATATAATTTATAAACTTTTATATTTAGTATTTTGGATGCAGAGGTCTCAAAGTTTTTTATTTTATATGAAAAAAGATACATTACCATAAAGATAACAGATACAAAATAGTTTACTGGACTATAATAATGCAAGCCAAAAAATTAAACAGAAAATGATTACAATACAGCAATAATATTAAATTTATACATTTAACTTTAGGCTGCTATTCAAAACATCTATATATCAAATAACACAAAATCAAGTAGAAATACTCTTCCACAGAAAACTGCCTCTAACTTCTAATACACAATATTTATACAAAATGGGAACAAAGTTAATGACTAGTACCAAACAATCACAAAGAGAAAGGGCATTTTCATTCTTGTATTAAAAAAAATTCAACATCATCATTAATTACGTTCATTTGATATCAATTAAATAAAATACAGAGATCAAACTTTGATCTATTCTCAGCATCTAACAAGCATGACGCAAACTCAATAAATGTTGACTAATCTTAGGAAAAGTTATATTTACTTCGAACAGCAAACCATAGCAAAGTCTAGTGAAATAAATGATTTATATTGACAATTTCAGAAATTTTTCAGTTTCTTCAGCTATCATTCAATGGTCATGATAAACTGTGTCACTGAAAAAATGTTACTGAGAAAATCTGTTCTTTATCATTACAGATGATACAAGACACTATATTTAAAAATCCAAGGTAAAATTTACCTCCTTATATACAAAAATAACACTATGTACAGCTGAAGTACCAAAGAAAAAAATTACTTATAAATGTCAAATTCATTTTAAAATGCTGCCTTCTCAAACATGATACTCAGACCTAGTCCACTTAACAAAAGTATCTCATACTGTAGTCTAAAATGTCTGTTACCAGGAATTCAAATGGGACCTGCAGCATGCCAAAAGACTGTAACTCAAATTCATCTATACACATTATTGAATTTCATTTTCCCTGTCCTTTTGTTTTAATGCTATGACGCTTATTAACTCACACCTAACTGTGGGAGAACAAGAGTTGGATTAATAAATAGAAATTTTACAGTAGTCCTTATCATAAAGAAGTTGTGCTCAGCATTCTATCCTTTGTCAATTTTACTCTCTCTAGGTGTTTCATACTCATTTATAATTTGAATCAGTTAAATGGAGATCTATGTGTTCTTCCATAGCCTTCAATATTGACATCCACCAGAAACATTCTCAGGATTTTAAAAATAAGAATGCCATTAATTATATACACCATTTAAACCTTTGGCAGATTTTAAACAGCCACAAATTATTTGGTGTGCCTTCTACAGAGAAGAAGTCTATGTCTCCCACCCCTGAATGTGGGTGAGCTTTGTGGAACCTTTGACCAGTAGCATGGGTGAGAAATGTGCCATTTTCTGGGCCCAGGCCTTAAGAAATAGGCATCTTCCACTTCCTGTCTTATGAATACTTACTCTGGAGAAAACGACCCTCCATATAAGAAATTTGACTATTCTGAGACTACCATGCTGTAAAGAAGCCCAAACTAGCCATGTGGAGAGAGCACACGAAGACAGAAAACACCTAATCAAACTTGCACTCTGCCAGTTATGCAAAGACCAGCAAAACCCTTCTCAAATTCCTGACTCACAAAATTATGAGCAAAATGACAGTTGTTTAAGCTGCTAAGTTTGGAGTAACTTGTTACACAGCAATAACTAAAACAAAAACTATAATTTTATTTTACAGTATGAACTCACTATTTGTAACAACAGAAAAGAAGACTGACAATTGGTAGCTGTAAGATACTGAAACTTTAAAAAAAAAAACTTTCAAATTATCAACTTACTATCCATGCTACAAGTTCTTTTCATTAATTGCCACATAACAAATTCATGGGTCATGATATTAACCAATGCTCTCCATTACCTTTGATTCTCACAGTGTGAAGGAAGGGGCAGAGGTTAATAAGACAAGACCTAGCACTTACGCTCCCATTAGCTGAATTGTAAACTATCAAGAAACAGCTATTTTTGCTTCCAAACATTTTTATCTGGGTTATATCTATTAATGTATAATTTCACTAAATATCTTTAAAAATCTGTAAGATAGCAGTGGAAGTAGTTGTTCCCATGAAAAAGTTGACTACTTATAACAGTTGGATAAGGACTACTTGCTTTTTAAAAAAATTCTGTCAAGACACAATACTATAAAAATTTAGGACAATCTCCACTGAGACTATTTTGCAACTGTATCACTACACTTAGAAATTAAAGAGGATATTTAAAGGTGTGATTTAAGAAAAATTTACAATAAATTCCAATAAGGAGACCTGCGTTCATAGAAAAGATTTGGGTCTAATAACAAAAGGCTAGACTACAAATATCTTATAAAGCATGTCCATATCATTTTCATGACTATCTATTTTAGCCAAAAATATTTTTATAAAGTTAATTACTAGGCCCAATTTAAATGAATAAAGAAGCTAGTATTATAATCCCTTTTTGAAAAATGTTTTTTATAAATTAAGAAATAATGATGAAGTTTCCATTTTGTAAGATGAGTTCTGTGGATGAATGATAGTGATGGCAGCACAACAATATAATGTACTTAATGCCACTGAACTGTACACTTTAAAATGGTAAAGATGATCAATTTTACCAATATTTTACAATTTTGAAAAAATAAAGATGATACCAAGAGTTAACCAATACATATTTGACTTATGTCCCCCAATGAACTGTGAGCTGTTTCAAAAGCACTGTCAAAGTAACAGAGGCTCATGTCTACATAACCTTATCTAACAATACGAAAAAAAAAAACAAATGTGAGTTTTAAAACTAAATAGGATTAGTTATCTTCCTCCCAAACCTGAAAGATGATCTTCTCAGAGAAGTCAGTGTTCAATAATTAGGACAAAATTGACTTATGCTGACAAAACAAACAAATGAAGATTTTAATTTCCAGATTAAACCGGACCTTGTATTCACAAAGATATTCCAATATTCAATATTCAATATTCAATATTCAAAATATCAAAAGAACTACTTCCCATTTGGGTCAAAAAAGGATATTGTAGGTATTGTCACTTTACATAGATTCTTCTTTAATCTCTGAATTAAATATTAACATTCGTAGGAATTTTCTCACCAATAACAAGATGTTCTCTAACATTTTTCACTACACTATTCAAAAAGCTTCACAAACATAATAAAAAATCAAAAACATGTTGGATAAATTAAGCCAGTAATAGAGAATGTATGTTATAAATTTCATTTATATGAAGTTCAAGAACAGGCAAAACTAATATATGTAACAGAAATCAGAAGAGTAGACACCAGGGGTTGGGGGAGCATGGTATGGAGAAAGACTACAAGGGGAATGAGAGAATTCTCTGAGGAAATGGAAATGTTTGTATCTTGATTGGAGTATTGTTACACAGGTATACATTTATCAGAATTCAGCAAACTATACACCCTCTATCCATACATTTTGTGATATATGTAAATCACACATTAATTTTTTTAATAGAGGGTTGGGAAAAGAGACTTAGGAAATCAGTCTAAAAATTAATTCATAAGATGTGTCAGCCCCTGAAACCGGTAATGGTTTTTTTTTTTTTTTTTAGATAGAGTCTCACTCTGTCGCCCAGGCTGGAGCACAATCTCGGTTCACTGCAACCTCCGCCTCCTGGGTTCAAGAGATTGTCCTGCCTCAGCCTTCTGAATAGCTGAGATTACAGGCACGTGCCACCACGCCCAGCTAATTTTTGAGTAACGGTATTTTTAACACCAGAATTATTACACAGAGCAGTTTAATGAAACATAAATTGCTAGTTGGTAACAGAACAAGACATACCACTATTTCTGACCATTCAGTCATAACAGTTTTAAAGATGAATAAAACATCACCATTCTTGATTACTTAAAACTAAATTAACAAGATATCTCAAATGACCACAAAACTTAGCTTCTCTAAGTTCATCCCTGTTTTTCCAATGTCTAATTCCTCCCCTCTAATTCAGGTCAATCTAATTTAATTCAACAAACTCATTATACTTATTCTATAATAGTTGTTATGTGAGAAGCTAAGTACAACAGAATACAAAGATGAATTCATAGTAACCCCTATGCTCAAGGCATTTATAATCTAGTAGATGGCATTACACAAGTACATAATAGCTATTAAGAAAAGACTTCATGGTACCTGCAATATTCAAACTGAAACCCTGTGTAATTCAGACAAGTAATTAGAAAAGTGAAAAAAAAATGTTAAGTAAAGCAAAAGACCAGTAAGAGGCTTGTGCTCTAAACTTATCCCTCACTCTTCACATTTACTACCACTGCAGGAAAGGTCCATAAGTATCACTGTATTCTGTGTTTCCAAGAAATTTTCAAATGCAAATACAAAGAATCACCTGCATTTTTATAAATTAAAAAAAAAAAAAAAAAAACCCAGAAAATCCATAGTCACAATTCTATGGGTAGATAGATAAAATGATCCACCATATTTTTTATAAAGGATATTCAGTTTGATTCAAACCACTGACATCAATGTACCTGTTCTCTGGAGTGAATTATCCTACTTTGAAAATCTAAAATTAGAATTATGAAGTGACAGAAAACATCACAATCTGAATTCTGCTTACACAAAACTACATGGTGTTCAATGCCAAGTTCCTAATTTACAGCTGGGAAAATCACCATTGAAGATAGCTGTGCCTGAATCAGATTCACTTAACAGAAAACCAGACGTAAACCTCAAATTATATGTGATATCTCCAGCCACTCATATAAACAAGAATAATGTGAACTGAAAGACAGTAAATTCACCTAGACCTTTCTAAATCTGGCCACCATAATACTACAATATTCCTTTCTTAAAATTATCTAATAAATTATTAATAGAAGAAAGGAGGAGATAAAAACATGTGCATCTTCATTTAAGTACACTTAAAAATCTAAAATTACTCCAATTATAAAGTCCTTTTTATAAAAAGCAGAAAATTCTCAATCTTGAAATACACTCTTCACTTTTAAAATACAAAGAAAACCCACTAGACTTTTAGGATATCGAGTCTTAGCATGCCATCTCAAAACTCTTTCCCAAACAACTTGTCACAAATGAACAGGAACAAGCTGTACTAAGGATTTACAAAGATATTTCTTTAGGTTGTTTGCTTAATCAGCTATTGATGTCCCATCATAAATTAAGAAACCAAATGTATGCCAACAGGAGTCTGTCTGCAACTACAATATTACTTTATATTATTTCGCCTCAGAAGTTTGGAACCTATGGAAAGTCCATTTAAAAAATTTGCCTTTACCTGGCATGTAAATGCTAACATATTTTGTTTGCCTTTTGAAGCCACACCAGATTCCAACCCACAGAGACAGGATTTCCAGTTTATTTCTCACAACCCACATGTACAAACCCAAAATTACAACACAGAAAAGTATTATTAGAATTCTGTAATAGTAAAGAAAAGAAACTCACCATAGAGCTCTATTTCTTAGAGCCTCTAGTATAGTGGCCTATCCATATTATACAATATTTAACATCTAAATTAAACACTCAAACACAGAAGGCTAACCTTGGTACTCTAATGTAAGAAATCTGGCTTTACAATGGAAAACCTAAGCTAGTTTGAACACTGTAAATTAAATAATGGCATAAAGGCCAGGTACAGTGGCTCATGCCTATAATCCCAGCTCTTTGGGAGGCAGAGGCAGGCAGATCACTTGAGCCTAGGAGTTCGAGACCAGCCTGGGCAATATGGTGAAACCCCATCACTACAAAAAAAAAATACAAAATTTAGTTGGGCATGGTAGTGCTCACCTATAGCCCCAGTTACTTGGACGCTGTTGTGGCAGGATCACTTGAGTCCAGAAGGTGAAGGCTGCAGTGAGCCATGACCACACCACTGCACCCCAGCCTGGGTGAAAGACCCAGACCCTGTCTCCAAAAAAAAAAAAAGCATAATTTCTTTTAAAAAATCAAATACATAATTATTACAGTTTAATAAGAGTATATCTCATATTCAATTCTTTGTAGAAATTAGCCTCATGCTTCTTTGTAGGCACCTATTTCCAGTGACTTCCAGAAATATGCATGTAGTTGTTGACCTATTGCAACGACACCATTTCAGAAACATCGAAATTTAGTACTCAGTTTTGCTCCCACTAGTAAATACCACTATTTAACATTATGTCCACTCACTGCTGCACAGAATTCAAACCATGGAAACCTCACTACCAAAGTTATCAAAGCTTTTAATACCACCAAAAGCCAAGAAGCAAAAATATGCCCCCCAAAAACTTGCTTACCCAGAATATTTGGAGGATTGAGTTTTCAACTTAATTTAAGAAGCACTATCAAAAATGCACTGGCCAATTTCTCTGCCTTAGGCAATGAAGTACAGAATGACTCCAGATTACACATATCCTTTATACACAAATGGACATTAAGGGATTGGAAAGGATTTATACCTAAAATGCACTGACATTTCCATCTCTCTTTCCATCTGTCACCCTCAGAAGTACAACGCAAGGTTAAAGCAATACTTGTGGTTAAAGAATCATTTCCGAGAAGAATGAATAATGAAAAGTTTAGCCTTGATTAAAAAGTCAACAAAGATAAAGAATAGGTATCTTCAAATAGGGTAAGATAGTAAGAGTTCTCTCTCTTAGCTGATATAATGAAAAGCTCTTGGCTCACAAGGTCCATAATAAGTAGCATCTCTTAATTTTGTCAACCCAAAACCCTTCCTCCAAACCTTCTTCCGGCCATAAACATAGACAATTAGTCCAACATGAGCTAAACAAAACAAAACATGTCCCCACCATTAATAATCAGACTTAGGGATAGGAAACTGACTCAAGCTGGATCAATCAGAGTCCTTCCCTGGGATGTTTCCAACTAGAGATGGAAGAAGAAAAACCCTGTTTCTCTCTGATCACAAAACTCTCCTTACCTACTAAGTTCTAAACTCAACAACTGCCTTCTCTTACTTCCTCAAACATGCAAAAGTTCAGGCCCATTTTAGAAATCTTACCTTAGCCAGTCCCTGGAATATTCTTCCTCCTGATATTTACATGGCTAGCTATTTCTTCTGATTCATATTTCAGCTTTAATGTCTCTTCTAGACAAAGGTTTTCCTAAAGTAGTCACTTAATTACTGTCACATCATTCTATTTTAATTCTCTGCATAGCACTTACCACTTTAATACTGTTCTTCTTTATACTCTCTGTTGTGTTTCTAACACCTAGAATAGTACCTGGCTCAGGATATGCACTCCATTCATAATTTGTTGAATTAATCAATAGAAGCTGTGAATAAATTAGCCCAAAGCCAGCAGCAACCACGGTCCTAGCCCCAGGAAGAAGCCAGTCTGAAAGAGTAAAGTCATTAAAAAAAAAAGAAGCAGCAGCAGCAGCAATGAAAAAAGTAGAACTCCTAGAGCTATCTTCAGTCATCTCTAAGACCAGCTCCAAACCTGCCCATAATAGAGTTTGATTACATATATAGGTGGCCTTTAAAAATGGTATGTATACACCTCCAACAAGAGCGATGTGTAAGACAATCCACCAGAATGTGAGAAGACTACAATGCATAAAATAAGATACTTCTAGGTTGTACTATCCTTTGAAAAGTGCCATAATCTGTGTTTTAAAATGTACATAATGTACTGTTATAATCATATATGTATCAAATGTACAGATAAATATACCCATACTGAGGATGCATCCTCAAAAATGTATTCCTGGTAGAGGTGAACAATCAAAAAGTCTGGAGACAACCAAAGTTAATGAGCAAATTTATTTCTTTTAACTTAACATGTTTCAGCTTTCTTTCATTTCCAACCAAGAGACTTCTGAAATGTGCCTAACACATATTTGGTACCCAAATACTTGAAAATGCTGAATGCAGAGACTAACTCTTTACGGGTCCAGAGAACAGACAAATGAAAGTTAAAGGTAGGCAGATTTCAAACCTGTATGAAAATAACTTCCTAAAATTTAGGTCTGTCCACAAGTAATCACTGGCTCTCCAACTATAAATTTCCTGCTATTAGAAGGGTTCAAGCAGAAACCTGGTTACCATCAATAAAAATTCTGTATTTGTGAGGTAATCTATGCAACAAATGTTAACAGAGTGAATATTAAGTGCTAGGAATCATACAATGAATTAAACTAAGTCCTTATGTCCTTGGATTTCACAGTTTAATAGAAAGACAGACTTGCAAACATATATTTAGTACACAATATAGCTATGCAACAACTGAGAAAGATAGTAATTTACTCTCCATGGGTGAGGATATCTAAGTTAAATACTATGAATAAGTAAAAGTCAATTTTCCTGTTCATCAAAAAAGATAAGCACATTCCTGGCGAAGACACAGCCAAAAGGACAGGTTTATAAAGCACATAGTATAGCAAATCAAAACTACCACAAATAATGCAGAATTGTTGAATGATAAGGTACTTATGGTGGGAGAATAACTACAAATGAAGATACTAGATAGGTGGCTAGAAGCAAAATTATGAAGAGTCATGATAAGGAGTTTGGGAGGAGGCAAAGAACAATAAAAATAACTGTCTTTTAGAGTGTACTAATTTGTTGCAGACACATTCCTAAACTCTTTAGACACACTATCACTTTTAATCCTTAGAAAATTCCTGTATCACCTCCTCTTTTTCAACAAGAAAACTTATGCTAGAGCGAGATCAAGTAATTTACCTAAAATCAATTAGAGGCAAACAGAGAACTCATTGAAGAATTCTGAAAAGAGAAATAAGATGTATTTTGAGTAAGTGACATGCGTAACGGAAAAAAATGGCTATGAGGCAATGTGGATAACAGTGTGAAAGTAGAATAGGCTAGTTTGAGGGAAATCTATGCAATAAACTAATAATCCAAAGTAAGAGGTAATAAGGGAGTGTGAATAAGGAAAAGGAAAACTAAAGGATCCCATCAGTTTCTACCTTCAGTAAGTGGGAAGAAAAAGCAAGTTTGGGTGTAAAAAGGCATAAAATGAAATAAATGAGGTATAGAATAATTAGTTTAGGCTTAGGCAATATGGACATATTTGAGTTTGAGGTTTCAACAAAAGACCAAAAGGAAAAGATCTAATAGGAAGTTGACTGGAAAGAGGAAGAGTTCAAAAAAAGAGGTAGAAATAATCACTAGCATAAACATATTCAGAAATCATCGATATACATCAACAATTTTAAAACTGGCCAAGCAAAGTAGAAAATAAATATCCATGGTCATCCAAGCAGAAAAATTCCAAAAAAACCTATGTAGCTACTTCACTATCAAGAAGGTGGAAAATAACTCCCCATCAAGTGTGGTCTGCACATAGTGACTTCATTGCAAAGAGTACAATACAGAAAGAGAGAAAAAGAATAATTTTCCAGTGAAAAAGCCTAATAAAAACCACCTTAGTCAAATGATCAAACATCAACAATAAGTCACAATAAGTTACAGCTTAGCAATGATAAGTTGATCGTAAGTACCCTTGATACAATGTGATGAAAATGGCACTTCACCTCTATGCTCTTCCTCCTAAAAACCCTAACCCCAGTCTAATCATGAGGAAAAACATCGTATCAATCTCAGCTGAGGAACAATGTACAAAATGTCTGACCAATACTCCTCAAAACAGTCAAGGTCATCAAAACCCAGTAAAGTTTAAGAAACCATCACAGCCAAGACGTGTCTGACTAATACTCCTCAAAACTGTCAAGGTCATCAAAAACAAGTAAAGTTTAAGAAATTGTCACAGCCAAGAGCAGCCTAAGGAGACATGACCACTAAATGTAACATGGTAACCTAGACAGCAACCTGGAACAGAAAAAGGGCAGTAGATAAAAATAAAGGGAATATTAACACAGTATTGACTTTACTTAATAATTATGTAAATAAATATTAGCCATTCATTTAAACAAATGTACCACAAAAATGTAAAATGTTAATAAAAGGTGTGAGGTTTATGAGAATTCTCTATATTATTGTCATAATTTTCTATAAAGATAAAACCATTCTAAATAATGTTTATATTTCTAATTAGACCAAAAATAAAACCATAGAAAACTATTACTATTCAAGGGATAAGTAGAGGAAAACAGGTCAGTAAATAAAATTTAAGAGGCATGACCAGAAATACAGAAAGATACAGACAGGTCTAATATATGTCATAGAGGTCAAAGAGGATAAGGAACAAATAGAATCCACTGAATTTAAGAGGTCACTGGGAAAAGAAATGAGGTGAAGCTACAAGAATAAAAGGTAAATCACTGTTAGTTTATGATGCCTTATGAACCACGACTTTATTATTCACCCAGTTAAAAATCTCATAAAAGATTCTCCTAGTTTCCAATCTATTAATAGTCTTCCCTATAGTCACAACCATTTAATTGCCAAAAACCTACATCATTATGAATCTCATTCACAAATATTAGATGCATGAGACAAAATACTTCCATGTGGAAGTAACAGAATTCCAAAATCAAACTGGCTAAATCAGTAAGATGTATAACTAGTATCTCATGTAACAAGAAGGCCAAAGGTAGAGCAGTCTTTAAGTACTGCAAGTCAGAGCTTCAGAAATTCTAATTCCCTTGGCTCTGGACTCCTATATTTAGCTTCATCCACAGGCTGGAAGCAAGATGACAAAAATATTTTGAGATTACGATCTGCCCATCCTTAAACCCGCTGCCAGCAAAGAAAAGGAATTACTATGTTTCACTTAGACTTACCAGAATCAATCCTAGAACTTGGAATGAGGTCTCCTTTCTCTGAGTCACATAAAGGAGGGTTAGATGCCTAAACAAAACAGAGAATCTGTTAGAAAGGCAGTGGGAGGCTGGGTGTGGTGGCTCACGTCTGTAGTCCCCACACTTTGAGAGGCCAAGACAGGCCAGATCACCTGAGGTCAGGAGCTTAAGACCAGCCTGGCCAACATGGCAAAACCCTGTCTCTACTAAAATACAAAAATTATCTAGGTGTGGTGGTGGGTGCCTGTAATCCCTCCCACTCTACTCTGGAGGCTGAGGCTGGAGAATCACTTGAATCCAGGAGGCGGAGGTTGCAGTGAGCCGAAATCATGCCACTACACTCCAGCATAGGCAAAAAGAGTGAGACTCTCTCTCAAAAAAAAGCGGGCAGGTAGTGGGAAAAGGGGTAATGTTAAATAGGCAGTCGACAGCAGCCAATACAGAAGGTTCTTATTTGCATGTTTTTCTAGCTTAAGAACTTTCAAAAATTACCTCAATATGATGAAGAAGAGACTCAAACAAAATAAGGGCCACACAATTTCCTTCCTAAAATAACCAAATGACAACCTCAGATACTATCACTACTGTTTTACAGATCAAGGGGGAAAATGGCACATGAATTTTTAAGTCTTCTCTCATCACTCCAATTTTATATTGCAAAAATATAATGTATTTGGATATTTTCAAACCAGAATCTTGTACCTTACACTTTAAACTTTTATTTTGTTGGAATAGGATGAAAAGAGATCCCAAGGTAGCGGAAAGAGCACTAAACTTGGCATCAGGGCATGGGGCTCTAGTCCTAATTCTTCAACTAAATTACAGCATTTTTGAAGATGGTCACCTAATATCTAGGGTCTAATTTCCTCCTTTCTTAAATTAGTAAGTTAGGAGAGATGATCGCTCAAGTCTTATTCCTGGTTATTTCCTAATTAAAAATAATATTCACTTGTTAGCTAGAAAATTTATGCAGACTATTTACCGTTGTAATTCTGCGCTAGCCAATTCCTAAAGATCCATTCCAAGACTATGGGCTGATGACATACGAAGCTTTTTCCTACAAAACTTCACTTTTACAAAAACTTTCACTGTGGCCAGAAATGTCAATAGCATGATGTTACAACTTCTGAAATAACTCAAGAATTTAATTCAATTTCTCTTTAAACCCAAGTTCATCATTAAAGGTTTCAGTGTACCTACAGATGCAAACCCTCCGTTGGACAGGAAAATGGAAAATGACAAAAACTTAACCACTTTGAAATTCAATTAACGACAAGATTTCTAACCACTAAGCCTAAATGAGGAAGACGATGAAAATCAAAGCACAATGAAAAAGCTGGAATCACAAGTCACAAACAGAAATGGAAATTTCTATACAGAGAAAAAGAAAAGGAGAGGAAATACCCCCTCAATAGCAGTATGTAAGCCTAGAAGAAATTAAGCCTAAAAGTCTCATGAGCTTCTCTTTGAAACTACTGATTTACACAAAATGGACAAAAATAATTTCCAAAAAAAGGCTGGTGACAGTGAGAAACATGCCCTTTGGGAACCTCAGGTTAATAAATTGTTGGTAAAGCAGACCCAAAACCCATAACTTATGCCAACTGCATTATGACCTGGAGTTGGTTTTTCTCAAAATTATTAATAATGAAAAATACTTACACAGGATACACATGTATTGCCAGGAAAAAAAATGCACTTCTTTGAAACAGTTTTTAAAACAACAAACCACCCACAGAAACCACATGGGCACAAAATGAAACGATTCTGGTCACTGATTTGTGGAGCACTTAAGCATTCCCCAAGTAAAAGACTCCACTTTAGGCTCTCTTTCTGAGACAAGCAGACCATCCATGAAAATACCTGATTGAGAACTACCAAGGAAACACTGCAAACATACCTCCAACGGCCTGAGTTTCAAGAGAAATAATTTTCTCCAAGGAGAATCTTACAGTTGTAAGAGCCTACTTCTTTTAAAAAGACATTTCTTTTCCTCCAGTAAGACTCTAGATAAAGCTTAAAAATTGACTCTGAAGATAAAATAAATTAAATTAAATCTAACTCAAAAGTGCTTAACACTACAATAGTATAAGTTAACATATCCTAGAACTGATTTTGCATCAGTAGCAGCATCACTAATACAATTACTCAATTTATCAAATTACATAATAATAGCCTAGTGAGATATTACATCAGATATACCATATTGAGGTAAATTTCAAAAGAGAAAGGAAGAAATATACAGGAAACAATATTGTTTACAAGACAGGCAAAAGGAGAAAGCAGGAAATGAGTGGCAGGTAGTTGCACTGGAATGCTAGAAGCTAAGCTAGGTACACTGAACAGGTAGAGACTTAGAAAAAGGAAGCCAAGTGAAACCACAGTCAGGCTAGCATGTAGCATTGCCTAGAGTATAATGCAAAGATGACAAAGAAACTCATTTACATATGGAAATATCAGACAGGTACTAGATACATTAATAGAAAGTTTATCTCGAACCTCAGCATCACCAATTGTCCACCTACTCCCTTAAGCAAATAAGCAAAAGATCATTTTTAAACATGGCTTATATTGTCCCTACGAGAGATAAGAACACCATAAAACCCAGAAACATGCAAGAGCTACAAGTTCACCTTTATGTGCAAACACAGGCTTCAACATGCTTTCCATTTCCTGATATATTGCCAGTAAAATTAACCAGGTTTTTTCCCCCTCTACTTTGGTTTTATGTAAGGTGCTGACTTTATCCTTGGATAGGCTGGCGAAGCTCACCTTGTCAGACCGTGCATAACCTTAAAGAACACATATAATTTCCAGAAGAAACAAGAAGAATGGAAAAATAGATGAGTTCACAAAAGAAACAATTTTAAATTCTACGTCTCTATAGTCTTCAATCTTTAGAGATGATGTTACTGGTAGTATTTGTTATCACATATATAAATCCTACAATGACAAAAGTACTAAAAGCCACCTAGGTGCAGTTGTAGCTATCTTACACAGTTCCAACACAATGAAAAGGATAATAATGCCAAGGATGAAAAGCCCTAGGATTGTCAGCTCCTCAGAAAGAAAACAGTTTTAAAGAATGACCAAATTAGATCCACTGCAGAAAACGAAAAGGGAAATCCTGTAACTATCCTGAGGATCTCTAACTAACCAAACATAAAATTTGTACACCAAAATTCATTCTATGGTAAAATAACTGTATTCTAAGTAGCAGCTGAATACCATGATTTATTATGGATACAGAAATAAGAAATGCCTGGTTTTTCAAGGCTTAGTAAAAATAGCAAATGAGAAGTCTAAAATATAAAAACTACCGAAAAATACGGTACATATCCCTAGTGTATAAATTTTATGCAAAGATTTACAGACAGGGTGATGAGATTTACTTTATAAAGTATTATAAAAGATGAACAGAGTAAATGAAAAACTAAAACACGTACTTCCTATATATCACCAATAGCTTACTCACAGACATCTCACCAGCACAAGCACCACCACCACCACTGCCACCCCTGTGGTTCCACACTGTGGTTACTTCAAAGTAAAATTATGATAAAGGTTGAAAGGAAATATAAATTACAGTATACAGATAGCATTTTACTTCCAACCAAAGTGGACACACAAAGACCAGATTTAACCTCTAGTTTCTAAGCAACTAGAAAAATGAACAATAGAAGAGAAAAAGCAACTAGAAAATTGAACAAAAGATGTACAAGATGAAATAATGTGCAAATACTAGACAACAGCACAAAATTGTGATTCCCAAAAGAAAAGAAACAAGGTTATAACTGCCAAACTTACAAACTGGAGTCAGTTTCCAGGCCAAAGTGTATGATGGGAGAAGCTAAGTAAAGTTGACCTCTCACTGAGTTAAAGGGGCAGAGTTAAGAGTTCACAAAGCAGCTAGAATTTACAAGTCTAAGCATCTGAAAATTAGAGCTCCAGAGACAGAAAGGTCTTCTCAAGTCTTAAACTGAGTTCTAACCTATATACACGTGGGAGAAAATTACCCAAGGACAAGAAAAGAACAACAAAAGTGAGTGGACAGACCATCTGGAGCTCACACATAGCTGGCAAGAGTTTGTATTCCTATCAGTCGGAGTGGATAAACCTAGTAATATATGGAACATTCAGCTGAATGCTCAGGGGGGGTATCTCTTTAGTACTGGGGCTGTATTAGACCTAAACAAAAGGCTGCTCTGGAGCCATGCTAACAAATCTCAAAAGTAAGCCTCAAAATAATCAAACTGATTGCTAGTGATACAGGAAAGAGTCAGAACAAAGTACAAAACTATTTAAAATAAAAAAATTCAGCAATGAACAAAAAAAAATTCAAAATGCCTGACAGCCAATAAAGAATTAACAGTCAAATAAAGAATCAGAAAACTATAACCCATAACCAGGAGAAAAATCACTTGATAGAAACAGACACAGAAATGAGAGAGATGGAGAGAATCAGCAGACATAAAAGCAGCTATTATAAATATGTTTTATAACTTTAAGAAAGTAGAGAAAAAATGGTCATGATGATGAGGCATGGAAGATATGAAAAAAACGAAACTTACAGAGAACTCTGAAACAAAAAATATAAAAGATGAGATTAACAGCATATTAAACACTGTGGAAGATCACGAAGTTAAAAAAAACAGCGATAGTAACTATTCAAAATAAAGTACAGATAGGAAAAAATACTGAGAAAAAATGGATAATTTCAAGTGGTCTAAAACTTGTGTAACTGGAGACCCCCAAAAAGGGAAGATACAGAAGAATTTATTTTTAAAAGTATGGCTGAAAATTTTCTGAATTTCATGAACATTGTAAAACCAGAGACCCAAGAAGCTAAAGATAGCAAGAAAGAACAAACATAAAGAAATCATACCAACACACATCATAATCTAATTACAGAAAACTAATATAAGAGAATATTTGCATTTAGGCCAGAAGAAAAAGAACACATTACTACAAAAGAACTAAAATAAGAATAAAAGTAGGCTTCCTGCCAGAAACCATGTAAACCAGAATATAATGGAGATAATGGAGAAATGTCTTTCAACCTACAGGGGAAAAAACACATGGCAGTACAGACTTCTTCGCCCAGAGAAAATACCTTTAAAAATCGAAGAGGAATTTTCTTTTTTTCAGATAAACAAAGGGTAAGAGAATTATCTGCCACCAGACCTGTACTAAAAGAAATATCAAGGAAATTTCTTCAGGGAGAAGAAAGATAAAACCAGATTGAAATCTGAATCTACACAAAAGAAATTAGGAGTCCCAGAAATAGTAAACAGGTGGGTAAATATAAAAATTTAAAGATAACTGAATATATAAAGCAAAAATTTTTTTAAATGTTGGCTTTATAGAATATGTAGAAGTAAACTGCGTATCAATAACACAATGAGAGATGAAATAAAGGTATGTTGTTGTGAAGTTCTTACACTGTACATAAAATGGAAAAATACTGATAGACTAATAGGTTAAAGATGTATATTGTAGACACTGAAGTATTTAATTAATTAATTAATTAGCAAAGATATACACCTAGAAAGTCCACAGAGGGTCTAAAATGAAATCATTAAAAGTAAAGCATCCTCAAACCCAACATAAATCAGGAAACAAGGAAAAAAGCAGAAGTAAAAAAAGGAAAACAAATAGTAAAATGATGTATTTAAATTCAACCATGAAATGATAATTGCATTAAGTGTAAGTAGTCTAAACGACTAAATTTAAAAGCAGAGATTGCAGACTGAATGAAAAAGACCCAACTGTATGCCACATACAAAAAAAAAAATCACTTTTACTATGAAAAAAAATTAAAGGGCTGAAAAGATACACCATGCAAACATCAATCAAAAGAAACTTGAAATGCCTATATTAATATTATACAAATTAGAATATTAGAGTATAAAGGGAAAAATTTCATAATGACATAAATTAATCAAGATACTATAATATTCAAATGTATACATATCTCATAAGCTTTGATGAACTGTACTCTTAAAAATGGTTACATTGGGGGCAGGGCGCAGTGGCCCACGCCTGTAATCCCAGCACTTTGGGAGGCTGAGGCGGGCGGAGCATGAGGTCGGAAGATCGAGACCATCCTGGCTAACACAGTGAAGCCCGTCTCTACTTAAAAAAATACAAAAAATTAGCCGAGCGTGCTAAGGGAACAAGGGAACATTTTGCAGTCATTAAATATTCCATATAATACTGTAGTGGTTTCTCATATGTAAGTATTTGTCGAAGTCATCAAATTATATACTAAATATTGGTGATTTCCTTTTTTTTGTCTTCCAGCTTGAGGAGTATTGGTGATTTTAATTGTTTATACACCTCAATTAAAACTGATCTTTAAATCACTACAATATACAAAAAGAAGCAATGAAAACATGCTTTCTGTTACAGACTTTTATCACGGCCTCTATGCTTGTCACTAGTGCTAAATCCCTTCCTCTAGCAGGAATGGGAGTAGAAAGATCACAGTAGACCAACAGTCTAATGGGCATTCCCTTGAAAGGCCAGAGAAAAAGTTGATCTCTTAGGCAGAACTACAGTTGCTACCAAAATCAAACTGGGAAAGGAGTAAGATACTAGGGGAAAAAGATGTGCAATGTGTATGTAAAGTGTCTCAGCAGGTAAGCTTGAAAAAAGGATATCTAAAGGGATCAAATACAGAAGATGGAGGAAGTGAGAACAGAGCATGGAGTCACCACACTAGAAAATGAGTGAGACTGGAACAGGAGGGGACAGTTATAATAGGTAAACAGGAAGACAACCTTAGATGATAAGAAAAGGATGTCACCTATGTCAAGATTTTTTAAGCTCTCTACAGTAAACTAGGCTGCCACGGATAGTGAAAGTTATCAGGTTCTTCCAAATTATAATCATCTTTCTGCTTAGTAAAAGTCTGTATCTTACTTTTAATTTGAAAGTAAGAGCATACCACCACCCTGCATCCAAACTAAAGCCTTATTTTTTTCAGGTAGTTACATAAAATAATGATTACATACAGTTTTATCCTACCCTGCCTAGGGTTGCCTTCATCATGCCCATACTTACTTCTCCCACTCTGCTGTTGGTAATCTATTCCTACCATGAAATCCTACAGTCCTTTCACAATTTGGCTCAAATTTACCTTTACAGTCTTATCTTCTGCCTTTCTCCAGCAATTCTAAAAATTCTGTCCCTTTGTGGCACAGAAAAATAGTTAATTAATGAAAAACTTAGTATCTTTTGATTCACTTACTGACTTCAACTTCTCAAATACACAGGAAAACATCTGAAGGCTACCTATAAAAATGAATATAAGATTGAGTAGTCAGTTCAAAATTGCTGTTTCAGAAAATTTCCTAAAATTTTTCCAAAAGCTACGTATAACTCAAGTATGTTCAACTAAACTTAGCTTATCTGCAAACTACTGCCACCCCAGGATATTTAAAGGATATAATGAACTAAAAATTTCAAATCTGTGTGTTTACATATACATATATTCTGTGTTTACATGTACATATATTCAATTATGTATTCTAATCTGTTCTAGAACCTCTGCTGTCAGTACCACAATACTACCATCTTGCTCATTTTTGCATATTTCCTAGTACTATGTTAACAGATTAGTTTGGGATATAATTTCTTTATCATGAGGGAAAGATGTGTACACTATGGGTAACAGGGAAGCAATAGTAGTAATGTTCACTGTTACTGCTGAGTAGTATTGTACGAATGTTCTGTAATTCCTTTATCCATATACTAGTTGATACACATTTGAGTTCTTTCTAATTTTAAACATTTTCTGACAGGTCTTTATGTGTAAGTGCAATTCTCTGAAGTGCTGCTTCCTTTATCATCATTACAAGTGATTCCCTGATGCTTATGATATTCCCTGATGTTGATATTCTAAAATGCTAAAACAAAGAATCCCTTAACATGAAAGTAACATTCTATTTACTTCCCTCACAATGATTTTCTCTCTCCTGAACAAACACACTTAAAGCCATCAAGAAATTTCAGTTTCATAGATGAAGAGAGCAATTATAAGAACACTGCTCTCAACAATTGCTTATTACCTTAAGAATGAATAAAAATATATAACTATATAAAAAGAATGCTACAGTTTATACACACACACAAACACACACCCCAACTTCTCTACATACAAAACCAATTAATGGTGTTTTATTCAGTTATCATGATTATCTTCCTCTGGAAGAGTAGACAAAGTCCACCAGTTCATTACACATAAGTTCCCAAAAAGATGGCACAATTTTGGTTAGCATAATTGAATTATGTGATATTTTTGAGGCACTATATATATTTTATTTTACTTACTGAAACCATGTTAAAGTAACTGAATTGCAAGAGAAATACGTATGTGCTGTGCTTAGAAAATGACTATACATTTTCTGAAGATAAGAACCAACAAAAGCTTGCCATATAATCCAACATGAGAAACACAGAGAAAGGATTGTAGTGAGAGCTGATGAACAACAAAGAAAGCTTAAATGATCTGCATAATTCCAGACCTCAGCATTGCTACACAATCACAATGGAAAGAATGTGTGGCAATTAGACAGCTTTAAATGTTGAAAATATACAAAGGATCATTCTTCTCTCCTAAAAGTTTTGATCAAAGAGGAAATCCTAGAGTCTTCATGCTAACTCATTCTTAAAACAACAAAACGACGACGATTAAGTACTACTAAGTATTGCTATTAATGGGTTTCTCCTCTCTTTTTAATTTAAGCAGCATTATTCAGCATAAGATTCTATTTTAAGTATATTAAATCTTTCCCCAGTATATCTGATTAACATTTTAGCCCTCAACAGGGAAAACAGGGGCATAATGACTATCTTCTATAATCTAAAATGGTAATGTGGTGAAAATAAAAAAGATGTACCAATTCCTGAGAATTACCAAATATATTGAAGCCAAAGCAGGTAAGTGTCACTGTTGTTAAATGTTCATATGCTTGACAGTGTACGTATACTGCTTCTGTGTCTGGCTTTCTAAAATATTTACTATAAATTCTGCTTGTACTAGGCATTTTAAGCATTTCATTATTTTTTTCATCTTCCTTTTACATAGTATATAGTCATTTATTTCTTAAGTTGCCTTTGGGATATCACAAACAATAAAGGCAAATTATGAAGTAAGCTAAAGACCACTCTTCTTAATAGGTACAGTGGTAAGATAATCCTACATTATTTCAAAATTTTATTAGCTTCATATTTGACATTATATCATGCCAACCACAAACTGTTGGTTATACTGGAAGAGGAAATAATCAACAAATTTTCTACTTTTTTGGTAAGTATATTAATCAGGGTTCTCCAGAAAAAGAGAACTAAGAGGAACTATCTGTGTATATAAATAAAGAGAGAAACATTAATTTCAGAAATTGGCTCATGAGATTATAGAAGCCAAGACGTCCAAAGATATGCAGTCAGCAAGCTGGAGAGCTAGGAGAATCGATAATGTTAAGCCTGACGACAAGGAAAGCTGATGGTGTAAGTTCTAGCCTGAGTCCAATGGCCTGAGAACCAGAAGAGCCAATAGTGTCAGATACAGTCCAAGTACAAGAAAAGACTGGCATTCCAGCTCAAGCAGTCAAGAAGCAGTTTCTTATTACACAACTGTTTCATTCTACTCACATATTCAATTGGTTGGATGAGGGTTACCCATATTAGGGAGGAAAATATGCTTTACTCAGTCTACCAATTCAAATGTTAACATCCAAAAATACTATCAAAGACATACCTACAATAATGTTTAATCAAATCTGTGAGTACCCTATGGCCTAGTCAAGTTGACACATAAAATTAAGCATCACAAGTCCACTTGGCACACATCTGCATCTCCTCAAATCATATTTAGTCTCCAAATAAAGAAAATAACAAGGTCATAATTTCACCTAACGTGATGCAACTGTCCTGACTACAACTGGAAATGTATTAGCCCCTTTCCAAGAAGAGGAAGTAAAGACTTTGAATGATATTTCTATTTTCCTTGATATCCTGTAATTTAAACACTAGGATGTAAAACTAACAATACTTAAATACTATTATATATAGTCAAACTATCTTATATACATGATAAGGGAATAAAAGAGGAAAGAAAACAAAGATACTTTCTACATTTTATACACATACACATAAACATAACAAAATAAGATAGAAATACACATGACAATTACAGGCCTTGTTTCTGTATTAATAGCTAGTATTAATAACTATCTTCTTCCACTTTCTATTTTGTATTTGCTTTGCCTTCACCAACCACCTCATCTGGTTGTGACTGTTTACCCAGTGGGGTGACCCTAACTTTCATTCCTGAAGTATCTGGGCCATAGTACTCCTGCTTGGGTTGGGTTGTTGTAATTTTCCACTGACCGAGACATCCTAAGGGATACACTATATTCCAGACATACTCTACCCCCATTATAGAACAGCGATCTAATTTCTCATTGGTAGTTAAGATCAATCAGTCCAGCTAGCACAGTAACTCTGTTCTTTGCCTGCTGATTCAGAGATATGAGGAGTCCAAAGTGACCAGGCTAGAATCTTAACTTCCAATTCAATTGAATCATTGTTTTATCTCCTAGTAGAAGCATTCCTCCATCTGGAACTAAGATCTCTGGATCATCAAGGCATAAGTTTACAGGAACAGGAAGCAAAAATTTTGCTAGCAAGTCACTAGAAGTAATAGTGACTGATGCCACTCCTTGATTCTTGGATCTATGAATCCTGGCAATGGAAGAAACACCACCATATATTGGAAACTGATCCAGCATATACACAGCCTTCTGGAGAATCCTGCACCAGCCTTTCAAGGCGCTGGCACAATAATTGAGTCTTCAAAAAACCATTCCACCATTCTATCAAGCCAGTTGTTTCACTATAGTAGAGACCATCTTAAGACCAGTGAATTCCATGAACATGGGCCCACTGCCACACTTCTTTTGCTGGGAAGTGAGTTCTCTGATCAGAAACAATGTTGTGTGTAATATTAATACTATGATAGTAGATAAGGCATTCTTTAAATCCATGTCTGGTAGTTTTGGTAGAAGCAATGCATGCAGGGAAGGGAAATCTATATCCAATGTTTACTCCAGCAGGAATAAGAACAAAACACTGTCCCTTTCATGATGGGAGCAAATGAAGAAAACAAAGTGTTAGAGCCTTTTATAATTCCCCAAGCGGCAGAATCTCTGCTTAGTGAACCCACATCAATAGATTTGGTCTAATCCAGCTTTATGTTCCTTCTGGCATTATCCTATACCCTTAATATCCATTATCACACATGTTCTCTGGACTTCTGTTGGTATAAATAGAAAACTCAGTATTTCTTTCGGAGTGTAGTACATGTCTTCATGGGTCACACTTTGTGCCTCATCTTTATGGGTCTACTAAAACCTGAGTGTAGTTATAGGTCTAGAAACAAAGAGGAAATGGTGGGGAGGGGTCTTGAGAATTGTCTTGCATGGCAACCTCCTCAGGGAAAGCCATTACGGTTTCCTTGGGCAATGCAGAATTAATTCCCCTGGTGGGGTGGGAGGCGCAAAGGGGAGGTGGGTAAAGAGGCCATTCCCACTAAGGGTGTGGAGGTCTCCTCAATTGGCAAAGACGACTCATCAGAATTTAGGGATTCAAAGTCCCCAGCTTCATCAGGGTCTTCCCATACATCCCCACTCGAATTTTCAGGATCCCATTCCTTCCCAATCAATAACCTCACTATAACTTATTTGTTTATTAAAACTCTTAAATAATTGACTGTGAGGTCTTTGAAGACCTAGAGTGGCACTTACTCCTGTATCCCCCAATGCCTAGTACAGGCACCTGAAATGCAGTCAGGACTCAAAGATTTCTATTAAACTGAATTTTGCTTCTCAACATATCTCGGTTCTCCATTATTTAACTTTCATAGACTCAGTTTTGAATTAGTAAATCTTTGCTTATGCATCAATCAAAGGTCTGCTAGTAGTGCCTCATTAATAAAAAACAGACTTGTTCACCAAGGGAAACACATAAATAACTAGTTTGCTCACATTTTCCCAAGATGATAGAAAACATGTGTTAAAGAAGACTAAGAGGGATTCCATACTTCCATATTTGAGTCCTTGTGGTTGAACTGCACCTAACTTAATAGAGTGACAAGACTGAAAACCTAACTCAGGGGTATGCGCCTGTAAAAGAGCTGAGTCTTGGTCAATCCCAGTGGCCGTATTTCAATCATTCACATACTGCTGAGCATTCAAACTGTGTTCAACTAAGGCAAACACCAACCTGTAAACAATCAAGCTGTTCTGTACCTCACTTCCCATTTCTGTATGTCGTTTCCTTTTTTTGTGTATAAATCTTCTTCCACCATGTGACCACACTGGAGTCTCTTTGAATCTGCTGTGATTCTGGAGGCTGCCCGATTCACAAATCATTCATTGCCCAGTTAAACTCCTTTAAATTTAATTTGGCTGAAGCTTTACTTTTAACAGATAGTGTCAGAAGCGGGATCCAAACTACAGCTTCTAGCAACCCCCAGGAGCACTGAGTGAACAAAGCAAGGTACCTGCAGGACCCATTTGAGTCCACTGATCTCAGTGTGGCTGGGGATTGCAGTAAGTTCTCTTTTGGATTTCAGAACTCCATGGATTTGTGTTTTGAGCTCTCCAAGTATCTTTGAGCAAATTTCTAATCCAAACTGGGTTTGGAAGTCATGACAGAAACTGGACTGGGTCCAGGAATGGATTTAATCCAGAAATTAACTGGCTAGGGTCCAGTTAGAGGCCTCTTACATCTGACTGGGTCAGAAAGAAACTGGTAGCAAACTGTAATACTGTAGGGGTTATAAAATTTGGCATTTGAAAATTCACAGGGATTTTTATATTCCACCCCTTTGTTTCATTTTACTGGTGTGCTTAGATAGAGGAAAAAAAAAAAAAAAAAAAAACTGGCTAAGTTAATCAAGAGAACCTGAGAGTAAAGCCAACATTTTAGGTAAAAAACGGAATCCTTAATTTCTAGAAAACTGAGTTCCTTCCAGCTATACACTAGACCCAAGAGACAACAAAGTCTTACAGAAATGACAAAATCTTACTAAACATAACTTACAGTAAAACATTCCAAGTGAACAACAATACACAGAAGTGTATTTAAAAATGAAGTTTCCCAAATTAATCACATCTAAGGATGCCTATTAATATGCAGAAGCTTCTAAAAAAGATTCAGAGATGATGGGGACCATCTGGGGGCAATTTTGAGCCCTGCCAGTCTGATATTGGGTGCTAGGCAGACTCGCTAATGTCTATGTTTTGTCACAAGTATTTTGCACCGGCCAGAATGGAAAAAGATAATTTTTCTTTGTGTTGTGGCTTGGCCCTCAGGGTTATGGTGTGGTGAGCCAGGTCACTAGGGCCACTCAGGGAAAGGAAACCCAGAGGCTTGGCATGTTGGCAAAACGGTAAGAATTTCTCACCACTCAGATTTCTGGCCTCTGTTTCTCTGTCCAAACTGGTTAAATGAATGGTAAAAATCACTATTTATCTCCTCTGTGAGGTTTTAATTAATACAAAAAAGAATTCTGAGGCTGGTCTTAAGCTGTAGTTAATCTAATGTGCTTTGTCTTTCTGTGTTGTTCTGTCATAAAGAGGGGTACCTTAGGATAAAATACGTGCCTAAAACCCTGGAAGCCCGCTGTTCAAGATGTCCCAGCAAACTGGTCAGTAATAATCTTTGCTGCAGATCCCTGAAAGAAGAAAAAGGAAAAAAAAAAAAAGGAAAAAATAGATGAGACTCCATCTTGTTTTGTATGTTCCTGGAAGCTTGACCTTGTAACTATTTGATAATACTTTCTCAGTCTCCGCCATCAAAATGGGTCAGGGTTCAATTCCCAGCTCAGGCAATGAGTACTTTTTCATTGATATTTGGGTGACCCTTACCATTTTTAAATTATCTTAACCTCTACAAATCATCTTCAATTTTTCTTTCTTTAAGCACAAAAGTATCAGCTGTTTGGCCTGGCTAAAGTCAGGTAATAAAAAATTCAGAAAAACTGTTATTAAAGAGTGCTATGGTTAAAAGTCAGCTTAATTAAAACCAGATATCCAAGCTCTAACAGCCTGGGTCTCCTTGGGAAAAACAGGAGGCTCCAGAGACCCCTTCTTGGCCCTGTTCTTCCAAAGACTTCATCCTATAGCCAGTAATACAATTTAAAAACTTAGAACTGGTAAACAGAAACTTACAACAACTGTAATAATCTTCTGTCTGTGTAGTTATACATGTGTTGTATGTGTAATGTTTATGTAAAAGAGCTCTAATTAATTGGTTTAAAGAAAAATAGGCGCTTAAATCAAATATTTTGAAAGAAAAATAAAAATTGTAATGCCTTTTAGTTCACGTGATTTTAGTAATCTTTGGGAAATAAAACATTTTAAAGATTTTTAGCAAAAATAAAGATATGTGGTCTAAATTATTCAGGTCAGATATTAGGTTTGTTAAATGCTTTAAGGTCATACACTGCCTTGACTTTAAAGGCCTGGGGACATATGGAATTAGTCAAGTCCCCTAGCTATACAAAGAAGGTTATAAAGAAAAGAGATTTTATATCAGAAAGGATCTTGTATCGTAAATTATTTTCCTAAAGTGAAAAATGACCTGGTTGTTTAAAAAGAAGGATGTTTAGGATAAGTCAGAAAGTCCAAGCATGTTGTAGATGGTCTATGGAAATTATGAAAGGAATAATGAAAGGAAATTTATGCACCAAAAGTGAAAGTTGCTAAGAATTACCATTTTAACATATAATTAAGACTACTGAAAAACGAAATGTGTTTTGGTAAAAGATTGTAAGAAAGCATGGGAATATAAATTTTTGCCTAGTTTAAAGAGTTAAAGGATTGTTTAAAATTAGATAAAATAAAGCTAAAGTTTTACACAAGTTATGAAAGTGCTATAAAAAATCTTGAGCTGGGTGTGGCAGCTCACACCTGTAATCCTAGCACTTTGGAAGGCCGAGGGAGGTGGATTACCTGAGGTAGGAGTTCGAGACCAGCCTGGCCAACATGACAAAACACTGTCTCTACCAAAAATACAAAAATTAGCCAGGCTTGGTGGCGGGCACGTGTAAACCCAGCTACTCAGAGGGCTGAGGCAGGAGAATCACTTGAATCAAGGGGCTCAGGCTGCAGTGAGCCGAGATCGCACCACTGCACTCCAGCCTGGGAAAAAGAGTGAAACTCTGTCTCAAAAAATAAAAAGAAGAAGAAGAAATAATAAATAATTAATGTTGTAAAAGAAATTCTGTGTGTGAACGTATTGGCCAAAGTTAAAGCGGTATTATTTGGTTTTTCCATAAATAGAAAATGGGAATAAAGGCACAACAAGGTTTTTTCTTAAAGCACTAATCTTCTCTTTCACAAAAATTGTAAAAGGTTAGAAACGATTTATGAGAATCTCACTTTCTGGTCAAACTAAGATTGAAGTGATTTGTTTATAAGGTTTATTAAAAATTGGGATTGACATTAACAGACTAATGAAGGTTGAAATTTGGCTTTCTCTCTTGAACAAGATTTTCATCAAATATTAAAAGATAATGGGCCAGGTGTGGTGGCTCACACCTGTAATTCTAGCACTTTGGGAGGCAGAGGCAGGCAGATCACAAGGTCAGGAGATCAAGACCATCCTGGCTAACATGGTGAAACCTCATCTCTACTAAAAATACAAAAAAAAAAAAAAAAAAATTAGCCAGGCTTGGTGGTGGGCACCTGTAGTCCCAGCCACTCAGGAAGCTGAGGCAGCAGAATGGAGTGAACCCGGGAGGCGGAGCTTGCAGTGAGCCGAGATGGCACCACTGTACTCCAGCCTGGGCGACAGAGCAAGACTCCATCTCAGGAAAAAAAAAAAAAAAAAAAAAAAGAATTTTAAGTCATCATTTTGGCTAAATGAATGACTTATAGTAACCTGAATTCTATTTCATAATATCAAGTATTTTAAACCTTTAAACATATTTGATAGGCTTCTCAAAATCAAATTTCACCTTTAAAATGGTCTTTTCTGACATCGAATTTTGGAATCCTCCAGAGGGCCCCTGAAGCATTTAAGAGACAGGTAAACAGGATTATTTGGCATGCTAAGTTACATGGAAAACTGTCAAAATAAAAATAATGTTTAGTCTCCAGGTTATATTTTAGTAAATTATATTAATATATGTTCCAAAATTGTATGGGACTTCTAAAATTCTATTATGTCTGAGTATATGCTATCAATCACAATTAAAGTTATTATGTTATTGTAGACCACAGAAATAACAAAATTTATTTGTCAATTGTATTGTTAATTATAACTATTTAAAATCATTTCCATAGTTAACTGCTTAATGCTGATGCAGTTTCTCAAAATTTCAAAAGCATGGCATCTTTTAGGAGGTTCATGAAAGATGGAGAGGACCCTGAAAAGTACTCTTGAATACAGGTTTCTAATAGCTTTAGAATCATGTCATTTGAACTGGGTAAGAATTCCTGGAACTTTCATGAAAAGACTGACTGGGTTATAAAACTGCTGATCCAAGTAGAACAAAAATTAATTAAATACCAAGGAAGTACTTTGCCAGATTTTCATGCTAAATGACCAAATACTGAAATTATTTAGATACACAATTTGAATAAAATGCATGGTCTAAGTCAAATTACCTATGATTACCCATCAGTTATCAGTTCTATGCATCTAATTTGAAGAATCAAGTCCAATGTTAAGCACAGACTCATGAAAAACCAGAACAGCTTCCTTGTCCTTATTGAGTCCTTAAACCTTTTATTATTAAAAGTTCTGCATTCCATGACTCATCATGGAAAAGATAAAATGATCCAAATTAAATATATTGATGTGGTGACTTATAAATTGTGAAAATAGTTTATAACCAATGTTCCATTCTATATTCCTGGGAAGACAATCAAAGCTTCAGGTACATTCGGCTACCTGATGGGCCATTTAAACATTTACAAAAGGATTTCATTCATTTTCAATGCATGTTTTTTGGTTGTATAAAAACTTTCCCATGCAGGAGGGCTGATGTTATAACACTAAATTATTTTACCACAGTGTATTTTCATCAGGTCAATAAAGCTTTTTATGGTTTGGAGGACAATCAACCCTTTCACAATCTAGAATCCAAAGACTGGATCTTCTGAGAACATCAGAATAAGACTGCCCTTGCCATCCAATCTGCAACAAAACTTTGGAACCTCGCACCTTGGGTTCATAATCACACAACTGTGAAGGATCTCTCCACACTTTTGGAACTGTACACTCATCGAAATCCTTAACGTAAAGCTAACCAGAGAAGTTTCTCCCCAGAAGAAGGCATCCTTGATGTGAACAGCTTTTCCCAAGATCATAGATCAAGATTTCTCTACTATCATTAGACTCTTATCTTTAAATATTTTCTTCCTTGCTTATGCCTCTATGAATAGAAGTGGAAAAAAGGTCTGTTGTGTGCACTTATGGGATATACTTTTAATTGTGAAGAATTTTGCAGCCAGCCTTATACATGGATAATCTTACACTTTGATAGATAAAAGATGAAGGCCCGATGTGAGTGAGAAACTTTGCCTCATAATCAGTCAGAAACAGAATACTGATTCACTCCTCTTAACCCACATCATGGGTTTAAGAAAACACTGCCTGGAGGCCTTCACTCCTCTGGAAGGGCATCATTTGTTAGGTCCTTTTTCCATGGTTTGGAATAAAACAGGCAATGATTAGAAATGTATCCCTCCTGATAGGCTAGTTAGCATGATAGGCTTTATATACTGTAAAGGCTATGGTTACACAACAGACTTTAAATTCTCTTGTAAAAGTTATGCTAAATAGTAAAAGTGGCTAAACACAGAAGTACCTGTGCGGCCACTGGCACTTACGGCCTATAGAGAAAACATCGGGTATTATAGAAATTCAGTTGCAGGGGATTAATGAAAAAACTACTTAGTTAAGCGAGTAGACTTCTTATCTAGCTCATTCTTTGATCTATTTGAGTTTAAGAGGTATGGTTTATGGGGACCCTGGGTAAGGAGCATACTCCAAACTCTTGGTATTATCCTCCTGATAGTCATAATAATAGCCTCCCTAGTGCACTGTATTCTCTCAAAGGTTTTAAACGTTTGCATGCAGCCATCTCTAGAACATCTAATGGTCTCCCTTCAAGTGGAATGACAAGAGCTGAAAGAAATGTGCGACCATGAAGATACTGTAACCTATGAATGACGTGCCGAGACTTGAAACCCAAATGATGGTAACAGAGAGTGGTGCTAAGGCCTCTCTTCACCTTGAGCAACGTCATGGTGAGCCTTTGGCAGCAATATATACCACCCAAACATGGGACATCTCTCTGGTAACAAATAAGTAAATAAATACCTAGCTTAAAACTACACGATTCAAATGTAATAAGGAGAGTAAAGAGAAGAGAAAAACACATCTTAGAAATACCTAACATGACTTTCCCTCACAAAAAAAAAATGCATAAATATAAAGCAGGTCCTTTGCATCCTTAAATTCATGGTAAGTGTGAAAATTTGAAATTGCTTACAGTAGGAATTGCTAATTTTGCATTCTGAATGGTGAAATAAATAATAGCATTATTTCCCCCAAAAAATGCCAGTACGCATAATTTTATTTTTAATCAGAAAGTTAATAATAAAAATAAATGCATATCAGGGACTGGCTAATGTGAGCATGAAAAGGCATCTCTAGTAATCATTTACAACATTTGCAAACCATTTATGTCTTCCTCATGCAGAAAAGTGATGTAAAGTAAATAAAACACAAAAACTTACATATATTCATATTGTAAGAACCCAAAAATACAATACAATTACATTTTAACCCAATGTTCTTACCAATTATTTGAGGGCAACAATCATGTGACTCTCTTCTGCAGCACTGGAAAACAATATTCTCAATTATGAATGCCAGGTACCATAGCTTGATAAGCATTCAGCTAAATGCTTTAAAAAGGGGCAGGGGGAGAGGTCATTTACCTTCAATAACTAAGTCATCAAAACTCACAAATACATGTCTAGATATTTTCACAAAATCAAGGAAAAACTGGGTTTCTGGTTGTTTTTCTTTTACTAGGAAATTCCATTAACCAGAAAATCCAATTTCTCCAAGTAATATGTTCAGGCATAGCACACAGTGTTTAATGATCACTAATAATATTCAGTATAATCATTTTGGCAATTCAATTGAATTTTTAGCCATAATTCACAAGCCTAAACTGAAAATTTCCTCTATTTAAAACTGACCCAAATTATTTAAGAACAAAATTACATAATGGCTAATAATGCTCTATGTCTGCAGCATACTACTTATTATTAATAAAAGCAGCTTACCTTCTACCTTATCAGATCTTTCACTCATATAATCAATAATTCAACTTTTTTTACATGTATAAAATACTAACTCTACTGCAGACACCTCCCTAAATATAGGAACAGACTGTAATTTTCATCCTATAGAATTTTCACAGCACTAAGCAGATGCCTAATATTGTTAAATGATTTGCTACATATGGGAAGTTTTTACATATCTGAATTAGAATAATCCCCAAATGATCTCTTATATGAAGCTGTACAGCATAGTTGATAAAGATGAAGCAAAGTAGTGGAATATAAGTATAATTGGGATAAGGTGACACTAAGAAGAACTTGAGCTATTAAAATACTACACAGTGACATCAGCAGTAATAGTGGAGTTAAGCAAATCCAAAAATCCTTTCATCTATAAAGCAAGAACAATAGTGGCAAAAATTGTCAAAGTCAACTTTTTTCAGAACTCTAGAAATTAATCAAAGGCTTGCATCAATCTAGGAGAATGTACTACAGAAAAGTCACTGATTTTCATTAAGAACAAGTTTTATGCCATTTTAATCTCATCCCTCTATCTCCAGTACCATGAGAGCCTTGAAAACAAGGAGGCTCAAAAATCACAGTAAAATCCAGCAGCCTAGCAGCTACCAGGAGGGGCACAATAGGGTTGGAGCTCCTCCAAAACCCCATTCCCAGAAATTGTCATTATTGACCTGTCCGGCAGTTCCCTGGAAAACACCACTCCTTTACTTGTCTTTATTTGACCTGACTCAGAGCTTGCCCAGTGCCAACAACGTTTTCCCCAGATGGCATTTGTCAAAAGCAAACAAAGCCAACTGTTTAACATCAAGTTGTCTGAAGTATCAGTAACAGTTGGGGCAAACAACAAGCTGACCATAATCTTAAAAGTAAAAGCTAGGTAATGAAATGTCAATAGGGGGTTTTGATAAGATCCAACATACTCCTTGAACTCCAGATGGCCAAGCTCATGCAAGTGCTCAGTAAAGAACTGAAAAGGCGACCTAAGCTTTGACTTCTTGCTATACTTTAAGCTCTGTACAAGTGGGAACTAAAAGCTAAAGCAGAGTTATAAACTGCCTGTCTAAGCATTGAAGGCATGCCCCATCATGCACACAGAGACCATCAGGAGACGCTGGGAGACTCATTGTTTCCAAGCATTAGAAAAATAACTGTCCAATCATTAGCTGTTCAGTACTAACCATGCAAAGACTTTGGTGGCCACACAGAAAAAGAATACAAAGTTTACATAAACAGTTCAGGAAAGTCACTATGCAAACAAATAACAAGAGCAGCAAACAAGAAGAAATCCTGAGAAGGAGAATCTGATTTCCAGAGTTACCACATTAGGAATTACTTAATTATCTAATTTTCAACAAAAAAAAGTTGTGAGACATGCAAGAAACAAGAAAGGATGATCTATACAGAGAGAGAAAAAAGGCAGTTAATTGTCCCTAAGGAAGCCCAGACATTGGACTTATGAGACAAAGACACTAAAATGTTTTCTTTAAATATTTTATTAGATACAGTTTCAAATAGCTAAAGAAAATCGTATATGAAGCATAACAGTATCTCAGCAAATAGAGATTATTAACCAAGAGACAGAGATTACAAAAAAAGAAACAAACATTGCGGGGTTAAAAAGTATAATAATTTAATTCAAAAATTCACTGGAAGAGTTCAACTGCACATTTGAGCTGGCACAAAAATCACTGAACTTGAAGACAGGTCAATTGAGATTATCCAGGCTAAGGAATGCAATGAAAAAAGAATGAAGAAAAATAAGCAGAGAATCAAAGACCTACATGAAACCATCAAGCATACCAACATATGCATAAAAAGAGTACCAGAAAAAGAGGAGTAAAAGGAAGGGGCAGAAAGAATATTTGAAGAAACAATACGAGGAAACTTCTCTAATTTGATGAAAAGCATTAATCTATACATTTAAGAAGCTCAAAAAACTCTAGGATAAAATTCAAGAGATCCACACTGTAACACATCATAACCAAATTTTCAAAAAATAAAGAGAGAATACTGAAAGCAACAAGAGAGAAGCAACTCATCACAAATACGGAATCATCAATAAGATTTCATATCTGAGTTCTCATTAAAAACCATGGAGGCCAGAGGCAGTGGAAAGATACATTCAAATTCCTAAAAGAAAAAGACTGCCAACTAAGAATTCTAATTCCAGCAAAACTATTCTTCAAATATGAAGAAATTATGACTTTCTCAGATAAACAAAACCAAAGAGAATGCATACTAGCACATCTTATCTACGAGAAATACTAATGTGGGTCCCTCAGGCTGAATTGAAAGGACAAGAGACAGTATCTGCATCTACGTAAAGAAATTAAGAAAACTGGTAAAGATAATTACATAGGTAAATATAAAAGAGAATATAAATGTATGTGTGGTTGTGGTTCTTTTCTCCTATGTGATTTAAACGACAGCTGCATAAATCTAGAATTATAAATCAGTGTTAATGGACACTGTATTAATGTAGAAAGACGCAACTTATGCAATAATAGCATGAAGGAAGGGGAGGGAATACATAGGAACAAAATTTGTAAACTTAAATTTAGTTAGTATTAATCCACATAGATTGTTACAAAATAAGGTACTATTTGTAAGTCTCAGGACAACCACTAAGAAAACAACTCAGAGGGGAGCGGAGCAAGATGGCCGAATAGGAACAGCTCCAGTCTCCAACTCCCAGCGCAAGCGACACAGAAGACCGGTGATTTCTGCATTTTCAACTGAGGTACTGGGTTCATCTCACTAGGGAGTGCCGGACAATC